>NW_027411644.1:166326307-166831307 GCF_047663935.1 Musca autumnalis | reverse complement strand
AAGTCACAGCCTTAGAAAAAGGATCACTACTGAGACCAAAATCTATTCAATCAGTGCATCTTCTTCGAAACTTGACTTGGCCAATCTCCTCTATACAAGGGTGTCATGTCAGCTGCGAGAATAAGAAATTAGTAGATTTTCTTTTTCAGACAGTTAATTACATTTGCTAGCTTTGTGAAGTCAGCAAACTGGCAGCTTTATCTGTTAATGAGATACCATGTGGAATGTGACTTCAGTATGAGTCCCTTCTTCTTCAGTGGACCTAGGAACAATATTGAAGTTAGTCAAGTAGCAGGACGTCGGTCTACAGATGGGAAAGTAGAGAATTCTTAACTCATTTCAGAATAAGGACGGACTAGTCATTAACGGCGAATTTGGTATGCACACCAGCCTTGTACGCTGAATGCCCGGGTTCGATTCCCATGCTAAGCAATTTTCAGCGGTGGCAAAATACCCCATGTAAAACTTCTCTATAAGTGCTGTCTTAGGACACGCCCTTCGTCTGCCTTCTCGCACATAACAGGTCTGTGGGGATTTCTCCGGAATCTAAAGACCTTGGTACAATACTGGGCCATCGCTTAACATGGAAAAGGAATCTGGAGGAGCGGACGAAGAAAGGATTTATTGCATTCTGTTTCTGTAAGAAGTCCATTGGGAAAAGTTGAGGACTCAGACCACAAGTCATACTGAATGTATGTAACTGTGGATCAGCCCCTATCTATCAGGGCAACGCACAGTGTTGCCGTGTGGACAAAAATCAAAAAATGTGATGTTAACTTTTACATATGTTTATGTTTTTTTCTCACAGTAAACACATCCGATAGAAGGTATCTGAAAGAATTTTGTCGATTTTTGCATCCATAATAAAGTTATAGCTCTTTAAATATGAAAAATATTTCCCAGGTAATCTAAGGCGATAATCATATGAAAATAAGGCGACATTTAAAATAACATTTTCTGAAAAGTTTGTTGATAATACTAAAAGTTTTGGATGGGGATTTGATGAGTGGGCTATAAATATAACGTTTTAGTACAAACAGTTGACATTAACTGCACATGGGCAATGTACCGTTATCAAGAAATCAAAATTTAAATTTGATAAAAAAAAATTCAAAATTCTTAATATTTAGTAGAGCAGATCTTTTGATTGCCACCTATTGCCACCTTGGCTCCTGTTTTCCGTTAATTGGATATATCTTCCAAATCAAAATGAGTAAGAACATTCTGCCCATCCTTGCAACCTTCTGAGATATATCGGTTCAGATTTTATATAGCCCCCATATATATCTTTTCCCAATTTTGCTACAACTCGTTCAATTTTGATCGAAGGCTAAATTTAGTATGTGTTATTTTCTTAGGCTCCTGAGTAGTTTCACCGATTTTAGCAAAAATCGGTTCAGATTTAGATATAGCCCCTATATATATCTTTCCCCGATTTTGCCATAATTCGCTCAATTTTTGATGAATAGCCTTTAAATTTAACATGTAATATTTTCATAGGCCCCTGAGTAGCTCTACCGATTTTGACAAAAATCGGTTCAGATTTGGATATAGCCCCCATATATATCTTTCCCCAATTTTGCTATAACTCCGTCAATTTTAATCGAATAGCCTTCAAATTTGATATGTGACATTTTCTTAGGCCCCTGAATAGGTTCACCGATTTTCGTAAAAATCGGTTCAGATTTGGCTACTCGATCAAAATTTACCGAGTTATAGCAAAATCGGGGAAAGATATATACGGGGGCTATATCCAAATCTGAACCGATATGGACCAAACTTGAAATATTTCATTCCTATGCCCTTACAAGTACTTGTGCAAAAATGCATCAACCTAGGTCAACTCCTTCTATTTTTGTATGGAAGCGGCAACACTGTGCAACGGCGTTAAAGGCTTGTTTAATAGAGGGCAAGTCTGGTTGATACAGGACTTTCCATATATCATTATGTAGATTGTTTGTACTCTGAACATAACCCTCAATGATTTTTCATTTTTTTTTTTTTTGAAAATAACTTCAAAAACTAGAAAATTCTATAATTACATTCATGCCAAAATTACGTCAGTAGCACCATTTTTTTCTATCGGAAAACGATAGGGAACCAATTATTCCACCATTCTGATTACTAAAATGACATAAAAAGCCAAAAATTTGGAAATTATTAATCGATTATTGTTGTGGTTTAAAAATTCCCATTTTCTGTTTTCCGGTAAAATTTTGGTATAACGGTAATGTAAAAGGAATATTTTTGTATGTCATCTTAAACAACTTTTCAGACTACAAGATTGTTTTTGGAATTGTTAAAAAATCTCAACTCGTTTCCAAGTTAACAACGTTTATATTTTTATTTCCAGTTGCATCATTTTCATTGACAGTCACTGTGTGTAGTTAGGCGGCCTTTAAAGCTCTGAAGTCATGGACCATAAACTCTCGAACAATCCTTGTTTGTAGAAAGGCTCTGTATGGTATACAACCTATTGTTAAATTCGGCTGGGTTCAAGGACATAGTAATATAGTGTTAAACGAATTAGCAGATGAACAAGCTCGGGGTGGTTCAAAGCTTTTCGATTTCCAATTGATGAATCTGTTAAGATATCAATATGCAACTATGTACATCGACAAACTTCATGAGAGCTACCTTGAGAAGGCACAACGCAGATGGCTTATAGAACATATGTACATATGTAGATGCAGGACATTTAAAGCGATCTGGCCTGTGATCTCTCAGCGGAGACCAGCGGTCTATTGTGCTCATCCTGAATAAAGATAAAAAGGGGTGGGAGTGGAAGGAAGGGAGTAGAATAGGAAACATGTAGGAGGAGAGTGGATAAAACATCGAGGTACGAACGAGAAAGGGGATTAATTGAGCTTATTGATTCTAGGATGACCTCTCCATAGCCACTTAAGGCTCTTGCAATAAGTTAACAGGGCTGCGGAAATAATAAGTTAACAGGAAAAACCAGTAAGGGAAGGATCATAGTCGGGCGGGGCCGACTATATGATACCCTACACCACTGTGAATATGTAAAATATAGGAGATATATATCACTTTAAACTGATTTCTATATAATATGGTACACTTATTACTAGAGAAAATTCCGTCACACATTCCAAATTTCATCAAAATTGGACAGATCGTGCGAAAATATACATAGGAGCTATATCCAAATCTGAACCGATTTCGATATACATAAGTTGGTACACTTATTTCTAGACCAAATTCAGCCACACATTCCAAATTTCATCAAAATTGGACGTAAATAGCGTGTTTTGTGCAGCAAATACGTCAAATCGGCCGAAAATATATATAGGAGCTATATCCAAATCTGAACCGATTTCGATGTAGTTTGGCACATTTATTTTAAGACCGAATTAAGTTACAAATTCAAAATTTCATCAAAATCGGAAGTATATAGCGTGTTTGGTGCAGCAAATACGTCAAATCGGCCGAAAATATATATGGGAGCTATATCCAAATCTGAACCGATTTCAATATAGTTTGGTACATTTATTTAAAGACCTAATTCCGTCATAAATTCCAAATTTCATCAAAATTGGACAGATATAGCGTGTTTGGTGCATCAAATACCTTAAATCGGACGAAAATATATATGGGAGCTATATCCAAATCTGAACCGATTTTCACCAAAAGCAATAGCGTTCTTCCGACGGCTAAAAAAATGATCTTGCCTAATTTTCAGCCAAATCGGACAACAAATGCGACCTGCACGTTGCGAACGGACGGACGGACGGGCATGCATAAATCGACTCAGAAAGTGATTATATGCATATCCCTAGAAGGAACTATGGGTCTATCTCTTTTCCTTATGCATGTTACATACAAATGTAGGGTATAATAAGAGAGTGATACCATCTCATGCATACTTTCTAATGTTTTCAATAGCGTTCTGAAGCATCGCCGGATTAGCCCCTTCCAGCCAAGAAGATATATAGGGTTGAAAAGTATTGATCCCCCAAGAAATTTTTGAATTACTTATTAACCTATAAACAATGACCATATCGTCTTTGCTACTAGGTCTCTAGACGCTCCCAATAGGTTTTGGATCCTTTGAGATCACCATCATATTTATTCCACCAAACTGGTTTAGCTCTCCTGCCTGGGTAAGATAATGGACAAGACTTCTCATAACAATGCCAAGGAACACTTGTGAGATCACTTCAGGATCAGACTTATCAATTATTGCTACCAACAGGTCATCTGCGGCGATTATGTTCGCAGGTATGAGTGGCTCATTTTGCTTTGCACCAGAAATTTTGGGGGGTTTTAGCCACCGGCTACATTTGCAGGCCTAGGTTGAAATCCCTTAACTGTCTGGCAAGCGCCCACCTTCGTTTACGAAGCCGGGTGACTACTCGAAGGACGTTCCACCATCCTTTTAGCACCTAGTTGTGGATTCTCGGAAGACCTCACTCTCTTCACACACACACGCCTGTTTTGAAGTGGTTGTCTTCGGAACACTAGCCTGCTTTGAGGTTTTTGATTTCCTGCAGCACCACACTTCCTCCTCGAACCATAACTACCATTTTTCCCCTATGAACTGGACTTGTTCGTTGCCTCCGACTTTACAGTTATCTGTTTACAAGATATATGCAAATTCGGAGCCTCAATTATATGTGTGGACCCCAGTCGTACGTGGAATATGGAGGGTATAATTAAATTTGTCATTCCGTTTGTAACACATCGAAATATTCATCGGAGGCATTGTAAAGTGTATATATTCTTCATCAGGGTAAAATTCTAAGTCTTTATAACCATGTCCGTCTGTCCGTCCTTCCGTCTGTTTAAATCAAGATACAGCTCGCAATTTTTAAGATAGAGCTTTGTAATTTGGTATAGAAGTTTCTATTATTCCTAGAATGTTTGGTATTGCAAATGGGCTATATCGGTCTACGTTTTGATATAGCCCCATATAACGGTACCACCCGATTTTCGGTATTTTTAATATTTTCGCTTCAATATCACACCGAAATGACTGAAATTTGGTACTTAGTCTTCTAAGGGTATACAATTTTGTCAGTATAGGTCCACGCCTTTATATAGTCCACATAGAATGGTACCTCCCGATTTTCAGTATTTTGAAGGTTGTGGTCTCAATATTCCTCCGAAATGGCTAAAATTTAGTATTTAGTCTTCGTTGGGGGTATTCAACTTTCCCCCAGAATTTTGTTGGTATAGGTCCCCGCCTTCGTTGAACGGTATCTCCCAATTTTCGGTATTTTGAAGGTTGTGGCTTCAATATTCCTCCGATTTGGCTGAAATTTGGTGCTTAGTCATCATTTGGGGTATAAAACTTCCCACATGAAATTTGTCGGTATAGGTCTTTGCCTTTATATAGAACGGTACCTCCCGATTTTCGTAATTCTAAAGGTTGTGACCGCAATATCCCAACGAAATGACTTATTTTTGTTATTTAGTCTTCCTGGGGGTTATAAAGTATTCCTGAAAAGAATTATTAGTATACGTCCACGTCTTTCTTCATCCCCCATAAAAGCATACCTCTTAATTTTTGGTATTTTTAGGTTTTTGCCACATTATCTTACCGAAATATCGGAAATTTGGTAATTAGTCTTCTTTGAGTCTAAAAACTTTCCGCAGGAATTTGTCGGTATAGATCGACGAAATTTGCTGAAATTTGGTAATTAGTCTTCTTCATAAACGAAAGGAAACTAATTGTTCCATTTTACTTCAATATAACTCGTGGTGGAGGGTGTAACAAGTTCGCCCCGGCCGAACTTAACGCCGTTCTTACTTGTTCTACTTTCTTATTTTTATTCCACCATCCATCAAATTCAATTCTTCCCAATGAAAAAAACGCTTCATTTATTGTGGTGAGTTTTCAATTTATCACTTCATAACATTTATTAAATGTTTTCCCAATTATAGTATATCCAAAAAGCTATAACTTAGTCTGAAATAAACTGTAACATAATGTTGATGTAGTTTACATATAAGCTAAGTATGTATCATGTCAAAATGCTAATAAATAAACCAAAAAATTCTAATGCTAATTCTAATATAATGTGATATGCAAAAAATTATAGCCTAATGAAAAAATGCCAAAAAGTAATCAAATTAATAATGTACTGTAAAAAAATTAATTGTTCCAATTTTGTTCGGCGGTAGATATTTTTTTTTTTTTTTCGTATACACCTATTTGTATACTCTTAAACTTAACTATACACAATGCAAAGGAATGCATTGATGATTGCAAAATGGAGATGAACTCAACTTATTTTATTGCGTAAATAAAATTTAACTAATTGTATGCACACCTCGGCATCTTCAGCACTGTCGTGACCACTTTCTGTAATGAAAATAAGAAACAAAAATAATTTATTGTCGACATTTTTTAATGTTTTGTTTTTTCGAAGAAGTCCTACTTACCACTCTCTTGTATAATGCGTTTTAAATGTTCTATACATAATGTTTTCAGTGCTCTCTTCTTTGGTGGACCCAATTTGTGGGGAAACAGAACTGAGGTGTCGACCACAACATTGTGAATTAGCTTCAATGCCTTCAAATCACTTTCCAAACTATGACCAATCAATATTGTTTGCGAATTAAACATTGACATTAATATTGCTTGGACATCACGCAAGGTTCTGGTCTCATTAGCCAACATTTGCTCTGTTATACCAGAATACCTAAAAGGAAAAAATCATTAAATAATATGAAATGAAAACTTTTTTGCTTTTTCTACAACTTACACTGTGTTATAGTCCACAATTTTGTTATCCGGCTTAACAAGAGCGTCGTAAACTGTTCTACAATTGATATCGACCACAGTGACTCGTGTCAATTCCACACCATGGGTGGTGTAACACATTTCACAATCTAAAGCGTAAATATCTTTTTTCGTAGGTACATAATCGGGATCATCTTTGTCAATGGTGGTTATGAAACCTATAAGATTATCAGCATCCACAAAATCGCTAACATGATAATTGGCATAACTACAACCTGGGGTCCCAGCAGGTTGTTGGCAGCAACGATGATAATTGTCGCTGAAACCTTTGAAAGAAATCATTATATAAAATGTTTTGGACGTAAGAGATGATTTATTTATTTACTTACCTCTTCTGTAACCGGTACTCTTGGGATGGTAATTACACTCGTCCACACACACTTGCTCATAGATAGTCAAATTGAAAACTTTACCACAACGACTGCAATAACGTTCTGTCTCATTGGGTCGACGCATTGGTTTTGTACATTGAATTGTAGCTGTTCCTGGTTTAATGCCTGGCCGTGGATAACCATTGCTAACCAACTGTTCATCAGTTAGGCGCAGTTCAAAGACCATGTCGTATGCCTTATCACTGGGTAATTTGTCAAATGGTTCATTGCTACCACCACTCAATGTTGAATCCGTTTTTCTGTAAGAAAACAAATGATTTATAAAAAGTTAACAAATTTGGACACATTGCCGGTTGAAACGGAAGGACAGTTCTTGTCGCGAGCCAAAGAGGTGAATTGACTATATATGAGATAGTGATATAAACAAACTTCAGGCTAGGAAGTTTATGCTTCCGAAGCACCAGAAGGATGGAAGCTGCAAGAGCTTGCGTTTGTGCAACATTGCTGCTGCTGAACTCCTGCAAATCCTCCCGACCACACACGCAGCACTTAACACCACCAGAAAATGCTTCCTTTTTGCAGTTTAATTGCAATAGATGAATATCACTCGCGGCGGCGCAGGTTGCGGCGGTGCAGCAAATCAAGCTAAACAACTGCAGCTTACAGTGTTGTGATGGTTACAACGTACTAAGAAAGGATGGCACCATAAGTTTAGGTGGGGTGTTTGTGCTGACTGAGCAGATTTATAGCTCTACGTTTTGCACGGCCAATGAGGACGTCCCTATGAAAATTTGCGAAGAGTGTCACAGTTCGCCAGACATAACCATCGTGTCACCTGGCAACCCGTCATTTCTCTTGGGTCAGATCATCTGTCGATTGGAATCTCCATGGTAATGCTGAACCATCTGGATATGCCGGGAGTCGAGTATCTCAGTAAATTCTCAACCTGTCGCTAGCCATTCACACCGTTCCCGAAGTCTGGAAACGGGCGGGGTGGTCCCGCTACTGAAGCCAGCCAAGTATACCAGCAAAGGTGAATCGTACAGGCCGATTTCGCTGTTGTCGCCCTTGTCGATACTTGAGGCAAGTAAGCAGTACGACAGTGATGATAGGGCTCAACTTATCAAAAGCCATGGATACTGTCAAGCACTCCACGCTGTTTGAGGACATCAAGCAGACTACCCTCCGGCCAAGTTTGAAACGTGCGATAATCAATTATATTGTACCAGAAAGATGCCTAGGAAGTTATCAGGTTGGTCCGGCTACTGAAGCCAGGCAAGGATGCCAGCATTGGCGAATCCTACAAGTCGACGACCTCTTGTCGCCAGTAGCAAAGATTCTAGAGGCACTTAGGTTAGGTATTGACCTATCGAAGACCTGCAATACCATCAACTATGCCAAGCTGTTCGAGGATATAGACAAGACTATTCCCCTGTCAAGTTTAAAACGTTGGGTAATCAATTATATGTATGGACGCTAGTCGTACGTCGAATTCAGAAACAAGAAGTCCAAACCCCGTAGAGTAAAACAGTGAGTGGTGATATATCCAGAACTGTTTAATCTCTATCTATCCTGTATTCCACCCACTCCAGACGGCATTGAGATTGTAACATATACAGATAATTTTATAATCTTGGTGTCAGGTACCTTCCCTGATATTATTTGTGAAGGGCTGATCTTACCAACATGTTCCATCTCTAAATCTAGAGTCACTCTGCTCACCACATGGACGGCAGAGGTGAGAACAGAGTTGAATGTCATGGCCGATGGTTGCAGAATTCCGAACACAAAACTACCCAAAAATTCTAGGGGTCACATTTGACAGCATGTTCACTTCGTTCACGCCCAGGTATCTACAACAAGTTGATATGTAGGGACAATATCCTCAAGTCCCTAGCCGGCAGCACTTGGGGAGCAGATAAAGAAACCATGTGGGCCACATATAATGCGATAGATTGGTATGTGGTAAGCTATGCGGCGCCAGTCTGGTCCGTGAATCTAAGTGAAACGCAAACATATCAGAATGCCAACCTGAGAACTGCAACAGTGTGCCTCCTCAGGTCTTCAGTGGACCATCTACATAAGGATACAAAGATTCTTCCAGTATAGCAACACAATGGCACGATTTCTTTGCAGTACTTGCTCGGGGGTTACCGTGAGAGCCATCCCAATCACCATATGGCGGATAGGACTGCCCCACCCAGGCACGTCAGGAGAGAGAGAGACCCAACGCTACAAGAGACCTAGATCAACAATCCTATCAAGCAGATTTAAATAGCATTCACACTGATGCAGTCGCAGATGTCATAAAAACTATCGTGTGAATGCGGTACTCGGAGAACGTCCCACATCTATTGCAGCTGAGAAGCGTCAGCTGCCACGAAAAACTGCAATAGTTTCGGCTCAACTACGCTCGCGATGTTGCAGCCGTCTAAATTCCAATTATTGATTTTCGCAATAACTTACATTTTCTTCTTCACACTCCATGATGTATTTGTTGCTAATTTCCCTGCTAATACCACTTCATGTGATATAATTTTATTTGATTGCGAAGGTTTATTTCCTGAATCTGTAAGAAAAAATAAATTCCATAAACAATAAAGTTCATCTATAACAAATACTTCCTTCAACGGACATACCTGCTGCCTCTTTTCTTAGCTTATTAATAGCTAACATAGCGCTACTTTTATAAATAATAGGAGTATTGCATTTCTTAAATACAGCCAACTCTTCCGTTTGCGCCTGAAAAATTAAGGAGAAAAATAATTTATTTCCTTTACGACAATTTTTGGTAAGTAATGGACTTACTCTTTCCCAAGCATCCGCAACATTAGGATATATGGCTAGACAGTGTTTTACCATCATCTCATAATACTGCATTCGAATGTTATAGGAAATCTTTGTTGAGTTGGCTTCTAAAACTGGTGGTTTTGCAACCTTTTCGGCCTCGGTATTAGCCGCCTTTTCGGTTATTTTATGAGCAACACGAGCTCCTCCTTTGCTTGTCTGTGATGGTGTGAAGACTGGTCGTTTTTCTGCCCTTAATTCCTCAACTTTCTTTTTGGCCCTTTCAAAGGCTAACATGTTTGCAACTGGCGCTATCGTTCGTGCTACATTGATTTGGAATATTAATTGAAAATATATCACTTAATTTGAGTTCAGAATATACACGTACCCATTGGTTTCGTGGGAGGTGTTAAATAACTTTTTGGTATCAGGGGTGTTAATGATTTTTCTTGTGCTTTGCGTAATGCCTCATTTGCTTCCCGGACTTTTTCTTCTGCCTCTCGTAGAGCTGCAGCAGCTGCCGCCGCTTCTTCCTCCTGCTTGCGACGTGTTGCTTCTTGTCGTTCAAATATTGCCTATAAGACAAAAACCAAAGAATAGTTAGGAAGATCATTGAAATATTATGGTGGGGATAAAGCTTCAATAAGTTGTCGCTTGATCTTAATATTATACCTTGTGCATGCCATACATAAAAAGTTATTATTAGGATTCGAAATTTAATGTTTTCTATCTTCAATGTATTTTTGGTAAGAAAGTATTTCCTTAAGGGATGCAATAAAAATCTGTTCCAAAACTCACCTGCATTGCATTTTTACGATGATCAGGTTTAGGTGCAACTGTCGGAGTATGACTTTTATGCTTTTCGGCATTTTCATAGGCAACACGTTTCCTATGCGGCAGCTCTGGTTGTTCAAATTCATCATCATTTGCTTTACGTTTCGTGGCTGGGGGAATTTTAGCTTCTTCTTTGGTTTTTCCTTCATCGGTAGAACCATTGCCGTTATGTAGAGAGGCAAATTCTTGTTCCAATTGGTCGTAAATCATTTCACATTCCTTCATTATATCCTCCTCAGTTGTGGCAAATAGTTCTGTTGTATCATCAACGTCAAGCTTCTTCAGATCTGCTGATTTGCTACCCTTAGATTTTGATACCGTTGAAGAACTGCGCTTATCGGAAGATGACGACTTTGAGGAAGATGACGATTTGTGTTTAGAGGAACTGCTAGAAGAGGAATGATGTTTTTTCTCTGACGAAGATGATGATGATTTATGTTTTGATTCTTTTTCTTTGTCTTTATCACGAGATGATGATTTGTGTGATGAACTGGAGGAAGATGATTTGTGACGTGATGATGATGACGAAGACGACGATTTCTGTTCCTTCTTTTCATCCTTCTCTTTAGCACGGTCACGTTCTTTATGTTTTTCTTCATCTTTTGATCGTGACGAAGAAGATTTATGGGATTTATGACGACTGTGAGACTGAGACGATGATGACGAATCCCTTCTTTTAGACTTTTCAGGTTTTTCGGATTTGGATGTCGTGGATTCATTTTTGTCGGATTTGCTTTTCCTACTACTTTCTTTATCTTCTCTATCTTCATCTTTGGTTTCCTGCGATTCCTCTTGATTTTCTGAACATGCAATGTCAATTTCTAATTCACCAGCATCATCATCAATAATTCCCGTTAGTTCATCCAATTCATCTGTGCAGTCATCCAAATTAAGTGGACCACTATCTTGACTATCTTCACTTATGCTTGTTGCAATTATATCCGGCTTTATTGTGGAAGTTGGAGCGGGCACATAAACAGGAACACTATCAAGCGATGAACGTTGGGGAACAGAAGGGGATGCATTAATTGCAGGCTTCTCAGGTTGGTATTCCAAATTTGATTTGGCCTTTTTAACTACCTTTGGCAGCGGTAATTCAGCCAGTGTTAAGAGTTTGGGTGTCGGTTTGTACTCCGGTGCCGGTTGACTAATAGGCTGTGTGCCTCCTTGTGGTTTATCATTATCTTCTAAAATATAATTGTTGTTAATATCAGAAGTTTTTATACATGCAAAATTCTTGTTTATTACCTTTCCGCACATGTTTAAAGTGACAGTAAGGACGATTGCATGAAGTTGCTGCCAATCCCGTTGACCCCGTTCCTGTTGATGTCCCAGCATCGAAATAGGGACAAACAAAACTTTTAAATAAACCAGTAGAGGGTAACATATTACCCTCAATATATTTTTAATGAAACAATGAACAAAACTACACTATTTTGAGAATAAAAAGGGAAATCTCTCTAAACGCACTATGCAACCACAATTCGTCCGCATAGAACAGAGTCAAAAGAAAAACATCTGAAAAACTTCAGTGTTGATTCGAGTGGTACTTCACATTCATTGTTTTGTAGTAATAAAACATAAAATATTCTTTAGTTTTATTGTTTTATTGTATTATTTTTATCTAAAGAATATATTTAGGTGAAACGTATATTTACGCAATATCTTGTAATAATATTAAATATCTTTTTGTTGAAATTATCAAAGCGAGCATCAAGTTACTCATTACATTGTTTACAATACAACAAAATTCATCACTGCCTTAAGTGATGCCAAGATTCATACACCGGCATAATACAAAAACATTGCTATCATAGTGTTTACAAACGACAATTTCGAACATACAATACCCAGCATAAAGTTTGCATCCGCGGATGCAGTTGAATCTCTACAAGTGTACAGCACATTTGCCGTTGAAGTACATCTTTTCCCAGCAAAAAGTTTGCATCCGCGGATGCAGTTGAATCACTACAAGTGTACAGTACGTTTACCGTTGGAGTACATCTTTTCCTATGAATTCACTTAATTTTATAAGAGAGCGCGCAGCTAGGATGCACTCTATTTTGCTTCCACAGCACACAGCTAGGATGCACTCCGTTTTCAATCCAAATCACAGCTTTTGATGTAGTCGTTTGGATTGAATTTAAAGGCACTCTTCGGATTGTGTTTTTAATCAATCTAAAGATGCAGTAAAAATGCAAGCTATTGCGAAATATCCCAGAATAAATAAAATGCATTTATTATTTGTGTGAAACAAGAATACAAAGAACTTTATTATATAAAATTAAAAGTTTCCATTAAATTCAATCACAATTGAGTGTACTTCCTCCGTTCTCCATTTAATCCAACTGATTTTGCTTCGTCATCCTAAAGGTTTTTTATGTTGCCTTCCCATCACCAGTTCAGCTTTCGACTCCAACTCCACTCCATTACAAATTTCCGTCTCGTAAATTATTTTTATTTAGGGCGAAACCTATAGCTCTGCCTGTTGCGTGTGCGTTCAAAAATACAAAAACAAAATACATGTACAGTTGAACCTCGATTATCCGTGAATCGATTATCCGGGAACCTCCATTATCCGTGATAGAAGAGAAATGTTGGACTTTGTTCCATTTCCTATATTTTTCGTTATAAACTTCATTGCCCGGCATTAAAAGAACACTTTCCAATTAATTTGATTAAGCAAACAAAAGGTAAACAAGCAAAAACTGGAAATTCTCCAGTATTACACAATTTATGTATTTATGGTATCACAAAAACCATGGGACAAAGTCAATTCAGATGAAACTGATAATGATGATATTATGTATCCTTCTAAAATTTGGTGGATTACCACAACAAATTTAATAAAAATTGTAGATTTTCATATTATTGTACAATATTATGTCATTTTTACTTAAAAATGAGTTCAAAAACTACATAAAAACATTGCCTCCATTATCCGGGAAAATCGATTATCCGTAATGCCTCCGGTCCCTACCATAACGGATAATCGAGGTCCGATGTATTTCAAATTGAAAACAACAAATACATGTATTTTGTTTTTGTATTTTTGAACGCACACGCAACACGCAGAGCTATAGGTTTCGCCCTTATAACAAATTCTTCGAAATATATTCACACTTGTTTATCTTTTGAAGAAATTAAGGCCTGCGTACATAAGCTGCCTTGCCTGATTGCCTTGCTTTCCTGCTTCATTTCTGACATAATAAAAATAAAAGAATAAAGGAGGCCGAGCAAATTTCGAAGTGGGTTGCCCTTTTCTTTTTTATTCTTTTATCAGAAGCAAGCAAGGCAACCAGGCGAGGCAGCTTATGTGCGTAGGCCTTAAGGCCTGCGTACATAAGCTTCTCTGCCTGATTGCCTTGCTTTCCTGCTTCATTTTTGACATAATAAAAATAAAAGAATAAAGAAGGCCGAGGAAATTTCGACTTGGGTTGTCCTTTTCTTTTTTATTCTTTTATCAGAAGTAAGCAAGGTAAGTAGGCAAGGCAGCTTATATACACAGGCCTTTAGTATAATAATATAAAAAATTAAAATTTGAGATAAAATAATCTTACGCTCATCAGAAGGCAATCAATAAAAAAATATATATATATTTAAAGGAACAGACGCATTTTTATGAATTTTTTCCAAAAAATGCAAAGTTTCATGTTAAAATTTCATTGAAATTACTCTAGTGTGGCCCGGGACTTTCATAACTCCGTTGGACTACATCGAATGATGTTGTGAAATCATATCTCCAAGTGCACAACTTCCAATTTTTGTACAACAAAACTGACAGTCATCGAGGTCTATTTCGTTGACGTGTACACAATGGAATTAACATTTGAAATCTGTCCAGCAAAAACAATTGGAAGTTGTGCAATTGAAATTATGATTTCACAACATCTTTCGATGTAGTCCAACAGAGTTATGAAAAATGCACTCCGTTCAATCCCTACAAAACAAAAACAGTTGGTTGATCCCTACCCGTCGCTGCCGACATAATTTCTTCAGAAGAGAGACAAGTGTGAATAAATTTCGAAGAATTTGTTATAAAATAAAAAATACAAACTAAAGTTGCGATTATTCTTGTGGTAATTTACGAGACGGAAATTTTTAATGGAGTGGAGTTGGAGTCGAAAGCTGAACTAGTGATGGGAAGGCAACACAAAAAAACTTTATGGCCCCGGCACATACGGTCCGTTTTGAGTCGCGTCACGCGTTGAAAACAACAACCACATGAAAATTGTGCAAGTGATGCCAAGTTTGTTTTTGAATTTTTCATGTGGTTGTTGTAACGCAACGCTCAACGCGCCGTATGTGCCGCGGCCATTAGGATGACGAAGCAAGTCAGTTGGATTAAATGGAGAACGGAGGAAGTACACTCAATTGTGATTGAATTTAATGGAAACTTTTAATTTGTGTTTTTATAATAAAGTTCTTTGTATTCTTGTTTTACACAAATAATAAATGCATTTTATTTATTCTGGGATATTTCGCAATAGCTTGCATTTTTACTGCATCTTTAGATTGATTAAAAACACTATCCGAAAGTTGTGATTTGGATCGAAAACGGAGTGCATCCTAGCTGTGTGCTGTGGAAGCAAAATGGGGTGCATCCTAGCTGCGCGCTCTCTTGTAAAATTCATAAGTGAATTCATAGGAAAAGATGTACTCCAACGGCAAATGTACTGTACACTTGTAGTGATTCAACTGCATCCGCGGATGCAAACTTTTTGCTGCCCAGCAAAAATTTTGGATGTTGTGCAATTGGAGTTATGATTTCACAACATCTTTCGATGTAGTCCAACAGAGTTATGAAAAATGCACTCCGTTCGATACATTTTATAAGCAGTTGCTGTAGAGATACCTACAGAAAAAACAGTTGGTTGATCCCTACACATTTCTTCAAAAGATAAACAAGAGTGTACACATTTCGAAGAATTTGTTATAAAATAAAGAAATAACAACTTAAGTTGGGAAAGTTGGTAAAGTTCTTTGTGTTCTTTTTTACAAAAATAAAAATAATAATAATAATAATTTTATTTATTTTGGGATATTTCGGAATTGCTTGCATTTTAATTGCATCTTTGGACTGATTAAAAATGCAATCCGAAGAGTGCATATAAATTCAAACCAAAGCACTACATCAAAAGCTGTGATTTGGATCGAAAACGGATTGCATCCTAGCTGTGTGCTGTGGAAGCAAAATGGAGTGAATCATAGCTGCGCGCTCTCTTGTAAAATTCATAAGTGAATTCATAGGAAAAGATGTACTCCATCGGCAAATGTACTGTACACTTGTAGTGATTCAACTGAATCCGCGGATGCAAACTTTTTGCTGGGTCCTAGCTGCGCGATCTCTTGTAAAATTCATATGTGAATTCATAGGAAAAAATGTACTCCAACGGCAAATGTACTGTACACTTGGAGTGATTCAACTGCATCCGCGGATGCAAACTTTTTGCTGGGACCAAGATCTATTTATAAGGTCACGTAAGTAGCACAACAACAACTCTATTTTTGCGGAAAATTCTTCAATATGTCAAAATGATTGTTTACGTTTTCATACAAATGATTCACAATAACAAAAAAAATTGACAGATTGAAACCAATCAGCTGGTCGTTTTACGCCACCTTATAATTTCATCATGGCTGGGACCATGCTTTGAATAAAATAGGAAATAAATTGGCATCACTTATTTTTGAAATCATGTAAACAAAAAACATCTGATATCCTACCACAATAAAAAAACAATTAAAAAGTTTTTGTTTACATTAATACACAGCTTTAATTGTAATCTTCGTAATTACTAATATATATAATAATTAGTAACTATAATTTGTACAGATTAAGAATTAGTTTTAATGGAAAAGTTACAAATGTGAGAAAATCAATGAGATGTTTTGGATACGCAAGACCCAATAAACAATAAGATGAAATTGAGTCCAAAGTCCGCCACATTTAATTTGCCAAAATTTTGTGTGGTGTGTGTTTGTATGTAATAACACAAATTGGGTCCACTAATACGTTTTAAATTGAACAACTACTGTTTGAATTGAGTAAGCAATTAAATCTATATTTTTTGAAAAAAAAAAGTTCAATGTTATCGCTTTCTTATCATTTCTTCAGTCTGCCCCTGTCGTGGAATTTGATCCATATTTGCTGTGACGTTGTTTGACCACTTCAGCGAGACATCATTAAAACGATTTGTTTTTGTTTTTTAGTTTACCTGTTTAAGCGTATTTGCTTGTTTTGATTCATTCATTTATCAAGCTTGTGCCCTCAATGTTTGCATAGACTTTAGCCCTCTTATTTTAAAATCAGTCCCGTCTGTATATTTGTGAAGAGTGGTTGTGGTCTGGTTGGACAAGAAATATTTTTTATCATCAAACATAAGAAGCAAGTATTTAATTATTAATACAAACTTGTTAATATTTGGATGTTGGTGGTACAAATTAAGAAAAATGTCTGGTGTTTTTTTGCTTTAATTTGAGGCAATTTAAAGTCATTTATTAAATATAAATTTTTTACAATTGTTTATTATGAAAAGCTAATGTTGGGCTGACTTTCACAATTTTAGTTGTTTTGTGTAAGGGTATGCATTTTGGAAACTAGTGTCACTCTTATTCATAGATAAATTTTTAGCATTCGTATTTCCCCACATCAAACCAACGAGATTCCAAAGTCCAATAAATATATAAAAAGTTATTATTTTTGAACGAATAGCCAAACAAACAGTTTATTCCACTATGCCTATGTATGTATGTATAAATTCAAATAATCTTACATGAAAACAAGTAGGAAAAGCGTTAAGTTCGGTCGGGCCGAACTTTTTATACCCTCCACCACAAATTTCAGCCATTTCGATGGATTAATGTGGCCACAACCTTCAAAATACCGAATATCGGAAGGTACTGTTCTATGGGGGCTATATGATGGCGTGGACCTATACCTACGAATTTCTGGGGGAAAGTTTTATACCCCAAACAAAGACTAAATACCAAATTTCAGCCATCTCGGTGTGATAATGAGGCCAAAACCTTCAAAATACCGAAAATCGGGAGATATCGTCCTATGGGGGCTATATCAAAACGTGGACCTATATTAACATTTTATGGTTGAAATGTTTCTTAGCCTCTGGAAATGCAAAATACAAAGTTACAACCGATTTTGTTGTCAAATGGGACTAATACATTCAAAATATATTAAAATGACGCGTACTTTATATGGGGCGTTATATGGGGTAATACCAAAACGTGGACCTATATAAACCAACTTTGGTAGGAATGTTTTTTGGCCTCTGGAGACACAAAATACCAAATTACAACCAATTCGGCGGTAAAATGGGACAAATATCTTAAAAACTCCTTAAAACGACGACGCGTCACGCGTCATTTTGTATGGGGGCTATACGAAATCGTGAACCTACATAGCCCGCTTTCAATACCAAAAGTCCTACGTACATATAATAGATTTTCCCAAAATTTCATCCACCTACGTCAATCCGTTCGGACGCTAGAGTGATTTCCACAGACGGACGGACATGGCTATATCGATGTAGAATTGCACGCTGATCAAGAATATATATAGTTTGTGGGGTCTACAATGATTATTTCGAGTAGTTACAAACGTAGTGACAAACTTAATATACCCCCATCCTATGGTGGAGGGTATAAAAATAATGATTCTATTTAATTGTATATTAATTCGCAAACCATACACATATTAATTACAGTGATTCGGACAAAGATCTAGTCCATATCTATTACTTTATAGACATGGTCATTTCGTTTCACTATAACACGCCAACAGAGATGGTCTGTATGACGATTTTTACATACGTATAATGTCCATATTATATAAAAAAAATATATAAAATGTACATTTTAGAGTGAAATCTTTTTATTTATTTTTTATGCCTGTTTTTTAATAAAATAGGTTCTCAAAAAAATAGTAATAATAAAATGAGTTTTATTATTATAAAAAAACTTCGATTTTCAGGTTTTAAAATTCGTTTTTTTATTCTGTCAAAAACCTTGTTTGTTTAGCTAGGTTTACGACGTTTTCGACGTATGTAATATACGTCAGAAATGTATGTCAGATACGTCATAATTGCAGACAGACCATCTCTGCACGCAAACGGAGTAACAGATTTCGGCCAAATTTTGAACAGTCTTATATTTCTTCCAAACTTAGATCACGATTACTATCGAAGGTAGTACCCCATTATTTTCAACTACGATACATTTTAATACTTTTTTTTTAATAAAGTTCGAAATGATCTATATTGGTCCACTCCTTATTGTACCACCACAGAAGGTTGAAATATAGATTGAAAACTGTTCTTGGTTGGTTTTGAAATTGTTGCCGGTTTTCTGGGATAGGAGTATCGAAAGTTTCGAAAACAACTGCAACCTAAATAGTATAAATTTGTTTCTTATGGTTCCTATTACAATTGATCGGGGTTAACCTAGACTTCAAACAGTTTTTTTTATCATAGTATATATACCTATCTGGCGGCAAAGCTGACTTATACTATATTTACTCGCTCTATTTACTAACAAATTGTCTGAAAATTTGCCTTAAATATTAACAAGGCTGATTTACAATTTAAACGTGTCGTACTGAATTTTATGTACCTTTGACCACGACGGAAAATTTATCTCTTTCTGACTACAAATTTGAAATTTTGTGTGGGGTAGGTGTTTTATTTTGCACACTTACTTCTAATCGCAGAACTATCGTACAAAAATATCACTTCATAAGAATTACAAATTTGATAAGATAAAGATTGTGGAACCTTGAATTTGTAAGGTACAAATCGTGTCATTAAAGATTTAACTTCGATAATCAACAAGAATTACAAATTGGACTTTCAGTAATTTTGTATTCAACTATTTTAATATGTATGGACTTTAATTAAGCAGAATTGAAAAAAAAAACATTCTCCTTGGAAGAAAAAAAAAAACACGAGTTCATAACAAAAAATGCATTAAGCGTGGATTTATTGTCTTAATGTAAACATACAGATAACCCAAGTGAATAACACACATTACAATGTGTTTATTGCAAAGCCATTGAACTTTAAGTGCGAACAGTATATATAGAGATATACAATAAAAAAGTGAACAATCGAACCGAGTGGACTTGGGTCGTTTCGCATCTTGGAACTCAATCACTTGAAAATTCGCTCTATCCCGGCCAAGTACGAAAACTTGAATACTAATTAATATAAACATGTGCTCTGTTCCAGAACCTGCAATAGTATACTATTTTTGAAATTTTAGCAATTATTTCCATTATAAATTAGTCAAAAATAGCAGATTATGGAACAGAGCAATATTAAGGGAGGCAATTTGATTGTTTTTCAAGAAAAAGAAGTCTGTGTAAAAATATAAAATTTTAAAGATTAGACAATTAATTAATGGATTAAACAAAATGAATTTTAAATATTAATGAACAACTTGATGAAGAAAATGTTCATCAAAATGATCGTCACTATGTCTCTCATAGGTATTCTATTCTGGTTGAAACCCAACCTCCATTCAAAATTTCGTGGCGATCGATTAATAATTGCGGTCTTGAGTTTGGCCACAATTTATAGTGGACTGAAACACATACCTCAATCGCTTTATCTCATCGGGATATGAACAAGAGTTCCTAATTCTTCAGCTGTGCCGACAGAGATAACCTCAGCCACGGACCTAAAGAAAAGAAGCCCCCCTAACTATTCCTGGCTATACCCATGTCTATAGGGATTTTTTGAATTTTTGGGCCAATTTCTCAGGGAGTATGGGTTTGCCCCCGAAAAATTGTACCGTCTCAACTAGGGTCGCATGCACAACATGTTGCCAAAAATTTAATAACGATCCCAGACGAGTCCTTAAACTACACGAAAGAGTTGTCCGATGTAGTCAATTTGGACATATATTTTTTTTGAGATTTTGGGCCATTTTGACGGCGAAAAAAATTGCGTCGTCGTAACAGGACCCACAAGATGATATATCACTTTAAAAATATCCGAGACAAGCTGTTTAATTGCACCTTCCCCAACTTTTGTGTTGGAAGTACCCAAAGGTCGGGACCGATATAGTCCATATTCCAACCTAATACATGACTAGATGTGCAAAGTTTGTATCAATCAGAAACTCCCTGCTAAAGTTATCTTGCGGATTTGCCATTTTAATTGGTAACGTCAAGGTTTGTGGGAACTGTTAGGCCATTATCCCAGGAAGTATGGACTGGTCCCCGAAAAAAATGTTCTGTCTAAAAGAACAAGCTGCTGAAAATTTTTCAGAACGATACGAGAGGACTCTTAAACTTCAGTTTTTGCGAATTTTGTGTAGGAATTACCCGAAGAAGTGGACCGATATAGTCCATATTCTAATCCGATGTATGCCTAGAAATAATACTACGACATGCAAAGTTATAGGGTGCCACCGTGGTGCAATGGTATGCACACCCGCCTTGCACGCTAAAGGTCGTGGGTTCGATTCCCCGTCCAGTCAACATCAAACACTTTTCAACGGTGGTAAAATACCCCTCAGTAATGTTGGCGACATTTTCTGAGTATTTCAGTGGTGTACAACTTCTCTACAAGTGGTGTCTTAGACACGCCGTTCGGACTCGGCGAGCTAATATGAATCGGGGTGCACTCATTGATATGAGAGAAGTCTCCCCTGTCCCGCCTGGGATGTTTGTGGAAGAATGCAAAGTTATAACCAATTCGGTTACTACCTTCGAGGCCTATCGTGCGCACAATTTCAGCGAAAAGTTTTGAACTTTTGTGGGGAAGGTACCCGAAGGAGTATACCGATATGACCCATCTTCGAATTTAAACTAAGTTTGGACAACATATTACGAATTTATCGTGCGCTGCGGACGGAATTGGCTAAATCAATTCCAAATTGTCTAAATCGGATTTTGTGCGTCGCATCACGCCTTAAAAACAATAACCACGTAAAAAAGTATAAGTGATGCCAAGTTTGTTCTTGAAGTTTTCATGTAGTTGTTGTAACGCGACGCTCAACGGACCGTATGTGCTGCGACCTTAACCTTCAAAATACCTGCAATCGCTCGGTACCGATATATGGGGGCTATTCCAAAACGTAGACCTATAACCACACTTTTTGGCGCGGTTTTTCTTTTACCACCTCGAATATGTTCAATTTGTGCTGTGGTCTATTCCAAAACATGGACTCAAGTCCACATAAAAACCTTTGAAAACCGTTAAATCGAGCGGTACCATACCAAAACATGGAGCGATCTATGACCACAATTTTTTGGAGGGGAAGTTATTTGACCACTGGGAACCCTAAATGTCAAATTACATCCAATTTGGGCCGAAAATATCGATATAAAAATTTTAATTTTGAATGCCTATAATCGGGCAGTACCGTTATATGTTGGCTATTCAAAAACATGGAACTACAGTCGAACTTCTCTATAACGCATTTTTCTCTACAACAAAGAAAATTTTAAAACACAGATTTTTTCAGCCCATTTTCAGCTATTTTAACCTCTCTATAACGAACTTTCCTATAACGAATACTTCTCTATAACGAAGTGTTTTTATTGCACAAGTGTGAATTCTCACACATTGTTTTCCGTTGATGTTTACACAATAAATTAGAAACACAACACATTCATAACGTTCTTTTTATTGAAGTGCTCACTAACAAAGAGAAGCAAAACTCAATTAGCAA
This sequence comes from Musca autumnalis, assembly GCF_047663935.1. Classification (NCBI taxonomy): domain Eukaryota; kingdom Metazoa; phylum Arthropoda; class Insecta; order Diptera; family Muscidae; genus Musca; species Musca autumnalis. The sequence continues at coordinate 166,808,894 of NW_027411644.1, read as the reverse complement.
TGCTTATAGAATGACAATTTCTTCAAAATAAGTTAAATTTCTAAAGACTATCGTGGTTAGTAGAGTTGGGCAATCTAGTTCCCGGAGCGGATCGATCTTTCTAGTTCCTTTTCCTAAAAGGAACTAGTTCCTTAATATAGTTCCATATGTCCAAACAGTTCCGAGACCGATATACATAGTTCAACGAATCTTTCTCTTTCATCGTTCTTTTCGTTCCAAGTAGTTCCAAGACCGATGTAGTTCAACGAATCTTTCCCTTTCATCTTTCTTTTCGTTCCAAATAGTACCGAGACCGATATAGTTCACCGAATCTCTCTCTGTCATTGTTCTTTTTGTTTCCTTCGTTCCAAATATTCCCAAGACCGAAATGTTTAATAGTTTTGTGGATGAATTCACATAAAAATAAATAAATTACAGCGAATAAACAGCAAAGAAGAAAGATCGATGGCTGCGTTAAATTATAGGAACGAGTAGAGCGAAAGGAACTTTATGAACTAAAGGAACTATATAAATGCAAGAGCTGGATATAGTTCCAACAGTTCCTTGTCCGGAATAGTTCCTTGGAACTAGTTCGTTCCGGAACTACACAACTCTAGTGGTTAGTTACTCGGAAATTAGGCATGTAAAGGAAAACCACTGACCATTGTTTTAAAAAGACTGTTTTTTAGTACAGTTATAGAAACTGCTGATATTGAAGAAAATAATATTTCTATGGCAGAAATAGGGTCTCAATATGTAAAGCGATAATATTGAAGATATTACGATTGAAGGCCATGATAATGTCGATTATGACACTTTAAATATGAATTATGACCTATTGGAGTCTTAAAACAATGTTCCCGATCATATTTTTTGCTCATTGTGAGTCTAAAACAAATGAAAAACACTTCTTATTTCACTCCTAAATTAAAATTAAATTTATGTTTATTCATATAAACACGTTTGTTGCTTTATTACATATGTATTTAGGTCAAATTAACCATTTTGCCTTGGTTTCCCTATAACGAATTTTCGCTTTAACCATGGTACAATAAGAAAGGTAGATGCATCGGCGAATTGCTACAACAAAGCAACTTTTTTTGTAATGTAAACTGTCAAAATTTTCGCCAAATGGTCTCTTGTTGTCTCTTTTTATCGCTTGTGTTTGTCCATAAAGTGTTCACATGCTATATCTTACTTACCGAATCATATGGTTTTTTGTTTTGATTTTTCATGGCGAATTCATAGCATCTACCTTTCTTATTGTACCATGACTATAACGTAGTAATTCTTCGGTCCCCAAGTGCTGCGTTATAGAGAAGTTCGACTGTCCACAATTTAGTAGAAGTTGTTTGACCATTTTTAACACTAAATGGCAAATTACGCCCAATTTGGGATAAAAATGTCGATAAAACTTCAGACTCACTGAAATCGGGGGTACCGTTATATGGGGCTATTCCAAAACGTGGGCTTAAGTCCACAATTTTTGGAATTTGGGTGGTATAAACACGAGGTGGAGGTTATTAATTTAGACTGTTAATATATGTGCATTTGATTTGTTTTTGTTGAAAATCGTTTTGTTCAGTCGTTACTCAGTTCTTTGACTCTTCCTATTAATGCATAAACACTTCCTTTACAGTTCCATAAACACATAATCCACCATGGATAGGGCATCGATTTATTTCATGGACGAAACTCAACGTAACACCTACGATTATGATGAAGACTTGCCACCGCTACCATTGCCCGAATTACACGAGACAATGGAAAGATATTATGAAAGCTTGAAACCATTCGGTAACGAAGAAGAATTGGCAAATGCACGGAAAGCAATAAAGGAATTTCAAAATGGCATTGGTGCCCAATTACATAGTAAACTAAAGGAAAGAGCTTCAAAAATGAAAAATTGGTTAGATAAATGGTGGGATGATTATGCTTATCATATGTTGAGATTACCCCTTAATCCCTACATTGTAATGGCTATGCCAGTGAAGTTGGAAGTTTTGGATATACCAGAGACACCAGAATATGCTTTAAAGAATTTAGCACGCATCACATATCACACTATTGAATTTTGGGATTTATTGCATAAGGCCACAATCAAGCCATTGTCATCGAATGGTGGTAAAATAAAATATTCATCTGCCCTATATAAAAGATTTTTCTCTACAACCAGAGTTCCGGGTGAAGAAATCGATCATATTGAAAAACATTTTAAGACTGGTACGTAATATTTAAGAAATAGTAATGTGCTTGCATCAAATTATGTTTGTTTTTCTTCTCCTTAGTAACTGAGGGTAAAACTCCTTCACATGCTTTAATATCCGGCAAAGGACGTTTATTTATGTTCAATTGTTTACATGAAGATGGTACCATTATTACACCACAGGAAATTTTAGTTATACTTCAAAGGGTACGCAGCATTATCGACTATGAACCCTTGGGAGATTGTGTTCCTGTACTGACACATGATGATCGCACATCGTGGGCCAAGGTGAGTTGAGGCAGAAGATGTCAGAAAGGATGAATTCCATTTCATAAATAAAAGAAGTAAAAAGTTTCAAACTTTTTATACCCTACACCATTAAATATTTGGGTTATTCTGAACGAAAATTCAACGTGATTTTTTTTTCACTTTCTCCCTTAACGGTGGAAAGACAACACTCACGAGGAATTTTCGTTCAGAATAACCACCATTATTACGACGATCACTGAGAATCCTTAAAGCTTCGAAATACCTGAAATCGGGCGGTGTGGTTATATTTAGACAACATCCTATTTCCACAATTTTAAGTAGAGAAAGTTTTTGACCACTGGAAACCCCAAGTATCAATGCTTGAAATCCAGAGGTAAGGTTATACGTGGCCTTTGTCCACAATTTTTGGAACAAAAGTTGTTAGATCACTGGGAAGCATATCTATCAAACTGCAGACAATTTATACCAAAAATTTAGATAAAATTTCAAAATAACTGAAATCGGGTGGTACGGTTATATGGGGACCATATATGACAATATATAATAATATGGACCTATGTCCAAAAGATCCCCAAATTCCAAATTATAACTGAAAATGTCCTTAAAAGCGTCAAAATATCCGAAATCAGGTGATACCGTTATATGAAGGCTGCTCCAAAACGTGGACATATGTCCACAATTTTGACTACTTCCTATCCTAAATTCCAAATTTAAACAAGTTTTGATAGATAGTTAGGTGTAGTTTAGGATAGCTTTGCTTTTGTAACATAGATGTCCTTGTAGGCTTGGTTACCCACTCGAAATACATAAATAAAAAATAAAATGTAGAGTGTTTAAAATTACTGGACTATACTGGGGCTATACCAAAACATGGACAGCCCATATTACAAGGCACTTCAAAGCCTTCTGGATGTATTTTGCGCAAAGCAATCTGCGGAATCTATTAACTTTCATCGAAATCTGAGGAAAAACGTGCATTATCGACATCCAGGAAGGTGTATTATGTACAAGAACAACTTCAAAGCTTTCAAGGGTCTCAAGATTTGCCATCTGACACTAATTTTGTGCTTTTTATAAAGTACAATACCATGGTAGAATAAGAAAAGGTAGCAGCAATACACAGCTGACTAAACTGGGTTGTAACGTTAGTGTCAAATTTCATATGACATTTTATACATTTATTTCTATTTCGATGTACATTAGGGACATATATTTTTTGAGAAAAAAATATATCATTCGGAAAAAACCATTTCCCAGAAAGAATTCTTCATATCAATGATATGTAACCTCCTCCAAGTTCGAACGATAAGCCGCGCAGTAAATCCCCGCTTGTAGAGGCGATACAACGTTTGTTAATATATGTGAGGTATTTTGTTAAAATTTAAAAAAATAAAGCCCTAATAAACATGTGCTTCTTTGATTTCTAAAACAAAACATTGAAACAGCTTCTCCTTTTTCTATGAATTTTCAGCGACTCCAAACTTTTCTGCAAGAATTCTACTTTCTGCGAGAATTTATGCATTTAGTGGAATGATGTGGAAGCATAAAAATTGAAAATGTAACTAATTTTCATCATGTTTTCCAAAATATTCAACCAAATGTGACAAATTATGCCTGTTCCAAAACCAGCAAGGAGCTACTATTTCTTACTACGATAACATTTTTTCCTTTATGTTATCGAAAAAAATAGTAAAAATTAGTAGATTCTTGCAGTACTGGAACAGACCAAATATTAGTTTTTTTAAATTCCAATAATTTATAGACATTTCCTTGTTTTGTTTACAAATACAACTGGCAGTAACTTTACAAACAAAAACAAATTCCTTTGTGGTTGTTGTTCGAGTTGTATTTGTTGTAGTATTAACTTTACCTTGTATTTGATCTACCATGGTAGTACAATACCTAAAAACGAAAAAAACTAAGCAAGGGTCAGCTTTGATGAGGAATACATGAATTCTGAACTTAAATAACGGCATTTAACCCCAAAAAATTTTTGTTTTTCTTAAATATATCTTGGACACCCAGAGACGTTCGCTGAAACAATAAAATGTTTAAATTTAAATGTCGCTGTTAATTCCATAAATTCTACGGTAATACACATATTTCCCTGGAGTGTATGTAAACTTTTGTCCCCATCATTTTTTGGTTTTTGTAAAATTTACCGTTATTTGTATTATGGATTATACTTTTGTTGTTTCAAATATTGTTTATTAGTGAGAAGAAATAAAACTGTATACTTGGAATTTCATAAAAATTCATTACTTAGTGTGGATTTGGATTAAAGGTCAAAAGTGTTGCGGAAGAGTTATCTTAAGGAATGGGCCGACATAGCCCACTTTGGAACTGGATCTTTTTGTGGTAGATATCGCTCCCACCAGTCAATTCAGGTGATTACCGTATAACTTAGAGCTTTTGGACTTGCCAACGAAAAACATAATTTTGCTGTATACAGGACCAAAAGGAGTAGCTTGAGTAAAAATTTCCAAAAGATCGTCGAACATACCTTAAACTGCACTTAAATAAAAATGTTGATTTTTTGCGTGAAAGTAACACCAAGGAGTGGACAACCAGCATGGCCCATTTCGAACTAAGTTTGAACAACATATTGCGGAATCCAATGTTTGGACCAAATCGGTTGCTCCGTTCAAGAGATATCGCGCGTATAATTTTAGTGAAAATAGGGAAGGTACCGGGACGAGTGGACCGATCTAGGATTCGCAAAGTTTAGACCAACGCAGCATCAGGCAGCGCGTTAACCGTGCGCACCTGCCGCTCTCATTGCGGACGTAGGGGTTTTTACTGTTTTCAGAGCATTTTCTCAGGATGTATGGACATGCCTCTTAAGAAACTTGTATCGTCGTAATGGGGGCAGCGAATATAAGTTGCTGCAAAAAATCAAAAAGAGAATCAAGATCAGGGGGGTTAATCTCTATTGCGATGCGTTAGAAAAATGCGATGCGTAAGGAAATTAAATGCGTCTCTAATACGTTTTAGTATCTCCTTTCGCCATTATTTTTGTTCCTTTTTTCCTTTCTGGCACCGCCGCAATCTGTATTACAAAAGCATATGTTAAAATCGTGTGTTAACGCAAATATCTTGCGTTAACAAAATACCAAACGCATCGCAATACAGAGTAACCCCCCAGGTCTTAAATTGCAAACATTTGCTCTGTTCCTTTACGTGCCTGAGGTTACCATTTCTTACCATTTTTAACCTGTAAATTGTTCCCTTACTTTTAATAGCATACAATTTATATGATAGCAATTTACCACTTTTACCATTTTTTTCCACTGCTACCATTTTTAAAAGTAAAGGAACAGACCAATTTTGTGTGGGATCCAATTGAGTGGACGGATATTCGAACCTGATCTATATCTGGTATAAATATAACGGCAAAAGACCCTTCAGTGTAATGTTGGCGACATTTCCTGAGTATTTAAGCCATGTAAAACTTCACTACAAGTGGCGTCTTAAGATACGCCGTTCGGACTCGGCGATAAATATTAAGTTCCATATCATTACATCTTTGTGTTTATTTCAGCTTTAGTCCATATTTTGTTGTAATTCAATTGTTTGAATAACAACAAAATATTTTAAAGTGGATATGAAATTGATTAGTTGCGGGCGAAGGGTAGGGAATACTATAGTTTCAGTTGTCACCAAACAACTTCATCAGTTCCCTTTTTCGCCGACTCTGTATCGATAAACAGGTCAATAAAGCCATCTAGCAAATTAAATAAAATGAGAAATTTGTTGTATGGCCCTAAAGCTGTTTACCCTACAATTTGAGTCGAACTAAAGAATTTCATATCCACCACTGTTTTTATGTCGTCTTTGCTTCGCAAAGAATACGAACATAGGAGTGTTGCTTCAATAAGCGGGGGTAAAAACAACATATCATTTTCAATTTATTTACATTCAATACAAAGGAAGCCATTTAAGGTCAATTATACATGTATTGGAAGAATAAAATCCAGGGACATCGATTGGAAATAAAAACATCAAACGGAGAGAACAATGTATTTTATATAAATGATGAACTTACTCTACAGAATAAACACCTTCTTTGGATGGCAAAAACAAAAGCTAAAGAGTGTGGATGGAAATATGTGTGGGTAAAGAGTGGGTGCATATACGCTCGTAAAAATGAAACATCCTCACATACAGTCATAAACAACTCTGCAGATCTGGAAAATATAACAGCAACAAATTAAAATAAAAATAACCCACTGAAAAAAAGATACAAACTAAAAGATACTGTCTACAAATATACACAAATAATAATTACAAAGGTTTCTGGAGAATCAAATTCCACTATTGAAAGCGAAAAAGAAAAAATCACATAAATTATTAAATTCTATTTAAATACCACAATCCTTAAAAAGGAAAACTTTTATAAAATGAATTGCATTGAAGAAAATAAAGATAATTTTGATGACATAAATCTGAATTACTTGAATTATGACATTTCTATAATACACTTAAACATTAGATCATTAAGGAAAAACTTTTTGGCATTCGTAACTAGTCTTTCAAAAATCATAAATAAAATCAAACTGATAGTTCTTTGTGAAACTAATATATCCGACTATGAGAATCACTTTTACCACATAGATGGCTTTAATGCCCTTTTTCTAAATAGAGATGGAAGGGGAGGAGGAGTAGCGGTATATATCAGATCGGAAATACAATACAATCAAATACATATTGAGATGAAATCAGCAGAAGCAATGAAAATAGATGTTACAACCCCAAACAACACAAATTTCACTATAATATCAGTATATCGGCCACCCAACAAAAGTGTGAAACAGTTTTTACAAGAATTTGAAGAAATACTTTACGATGTTAACCGGAGTACTAAACTAATAATAGTGGGAGATATAAATACCGACATACTTAAACAAAACCTTTTAAATATTTTATTATCCTACGGCCTATACGGAATGATCACAAGACCAACCAGAGAAGATAATATAAATCAAACAATGACATGCATTGACCACTTGTTCTCTAGATGGGATAATAAAAGGATAATGTCATACTCTGCAATCATTAGGTCGGACATTTCAGATCATTACGCCGTATACGGAAGCATAATGGAGAAAAAAACAAATACAATTCATAATCATAAAAAACAGTTTAAAGAAAAGCTTTAAATAAATAACACAAAAGCCAGCAACCACATAAGAAACACAAACTGGGAGGAAATATTGAACAGATCGCATAATGCAAATGAACTTTTTAATAACATTACTAATACCTTTAATCAAATTTACAAATGTTCATCTCAAAAACAACAAAACCTCAAAAAACGGAATGATTATCCATGGTTACGTCCCGAAATAGTAAATTACTGCAATATAAGAGACCAACTATACAAAAAATGGCTAAAAAATAAAAATAACAAAAATAATGAAACACTTTATAAACAATACAACGACAAGCTGAACAAAACAATAATTAAAGCAAAAAATGACCACTATTTTAATCAATTCGTACAAAACCGAAATAATCCAAGAGAAACCTGGCAATTAATCAATAAAATCACTGGCAAAAAGACTGAAAACTTAGATGAAACAATCAAAAGAAACTTTAAAAACGAAACATTGAAAGACATAGCGGAAAATTTCGCTATTAATTTTAATCAAAACGTTTTAAGAATTATTCATCCATGCTCAGTCGTAACCTTACGCACAAACGGGCAAAACATCATACAAAATTCTATGTTTGTCGAACTTACGACCGAAACTGAAATACATAATATACTAAAAACGCTTAATATAAGAAAAAGTGCGGGTATCGATAACATTAGATCATCAGACTTAAAAAATAACGCAAGTATACTTACCCCAATAATAACAAAATTGGTAAATGAAAGTTTGTGTGAAGCAACGATACCAGATGTAATGAAAGAGGCAATAGTGAGACCAATTTATAAGAGCGGAAACAAAACAGACTACAATAATTACAGGCCTATATCAATATTGCCAGTAATGGAAAAGGTATTAGAAGAAATAATGGTAAGACGTTTAACCGGATTTCTTACAAAATATAAAATTATAAGCAAGCACCAATTTGGTTTCCAAGAAGGGAAGAATATAAACCAATTACTAGGCTATTTCTCTAATCACATCAATCAATCACTGAGCCAAAAAAACACTTGCTTAGCCTTATTTGTGGACTTCAGTAAAGCCTTTGATACTTTACCACATGAAAAACTAAAAGATGTGTTGGAAAAAAGTGGTATTAGAGGAAACACCTTGCGATGGTTTGCAAATTACCTTTCCTGCCGGTCGTACAGCGTAAAAATAGGCGAAAGCAACAGCAATAAAATATCCTCTACGTATGGAGTTCCACAAGGTTCCAAATTGGGACCAATATTATATATAATATACACAAACGAAATGACGCAGGTTTTGAAAAGAAGCACAGCATATACATACGCAGATGATACAGCAATCATAGTCAGCCACAAAACATTAAATATTGCAGAAACAAATCTTCAAGACGAATTCAACATCCTTACCAGATGGTGTCACGATCACGGCTTAATTATAAATGCTAAGAAAACCAAAATTATGCATTTTAGGCCAAGACACTCACAAAAGACTAAAGTCAAAATCAAATTCCACGACACTGAATGCATACACAGTAATCTTACACAACCGAATGACAATTGTAATACGAATCTGGAAGTCGTCGACTCTTACAAATATCTTGGAGTACATCTGGACGACAATTTTACCTGGAAAAACCACATACAGTACCTCCAAAAAAAGTTAAGACAATCAGGTTATGCTCTGTATCACTTAGGAAACTGTTCCCCATACTATGTCATGAGACAAGCATATTTCGCTATGGTTGAATCATACCTCAGACATGGTATCACAGCTTGGGGAAATGCAAAAAGTTGCAGACTCCTTCAAGCATCACAAACGAGGATCGTTAAATCATCAAACAAAAAGAATCCAGCTAACACACGACATGATCATATTCATTCTACAGTCAGTACATCCAAACAAACATATAAAAATCATCAAATATTGAACATTAAAGAAATTTACTCAATCAGTATTATCAAAGAATTTATGGACGATAATAACCTGGTAAAAAGGATAAGCCATGAACAAAATACAAGGAGAAACTTACAAGGGAAATTTGTTGTGCCTATGTTCAGAAACGATTATGGAAAACTATCTCTATCAGTCGCATTACCAAAGATACTGAACGAACTGCCGAAAGAACATTTAGATGAGCCAAATGTAATAAGTAGAATTAAATCAATTAAAAAGTATTATTTAAATAAGTAACGAATTTTAATGAAGTCTACAGTAAAACACAACATATAGAAAATCATATATATGTATGTATTTACCCACAGACAAGCTAATAATATAGCTTCGTGGGTTTAGTTAACAACTGAATTGTAAATGAAATTTTTTATATCAATAAAAAAAAAAAAAAAAATCTTAATATATTGCTAAACTATGATAGAATAGACAGATTAAAAAAAAAATAACAATAATTAGGATGGCCTAATAGTAATCAGGGTGCGCTCATTGATATGAGTGATGTTTCCCTTGTGGGATGTTTGTGAAACAATTATTACATACTTCAGATATGCCTCTGTCTACCATGAATCTAAAATTGTAATAAAATAATTATTCATATTTTTTATATTTTACAGAATCGCACACATCTTCAAGAACTCTCGCCACACAACAAGGACACGTTAAAATGGATTGAAAGCTCCAATGTTGTTGTGGTATTTGATGAAAATGAACCAAAAGATTATGCCGAAATTTCCCAAATGGCTGTTAATGGTGATTACCATTCTAAATGGGGAGATCGTAGCAGTACCTTTATTAGTTATAAAAATGGCAAATTTTCCTGTGTTGGAGAGGTAACATAGAATTTGTGCACAAACAACTTCCAAATTATTAATGTACTTTTTTGATTTACAGCATTCCTGCTACGATGGTACAGTTAGTGTTAGTTATGTACTATTTGTTCAATTGAGTTTATACGAATTACCCGAACCCGATTGGTCGGAAGCAGAAAAATCTTCTATTGTACCTATAACTGAGTTGAAATTTGATTTGGATGAAAATCTAAAATCAGAAATTGAACGTGTTAAAAAAGACTGTGATGATAGAGTAAGTAAACGTTTTTAATGCATATTTTCTGTTCATTTTTTTTTTGCGTTTGGTGTAAACTGTTTTAAGGTAAGGTCATATTGGGCAAATATTTGTCAAATATTTCTCTGTCACAATGTGACCACCTTAGACGTTTCAAAAACCCATGGTCCAAGAAAATAAATCGTAATGTATATTTCAAAAGTGAGGTTATGGCCAAATATTACTTTTTAGTCAATTTATCTAATCGAGAGTTTTATATTGGGCCATAAATTCACTATTAAATACTATTTTAAACAATAGCGTTATGATATTTTTTATTTCTATTTTAGCGCACTGATGTTCTTATTACCCACGAAGTATTCCATGACTATGGCAAGGAGTATATTAAATCATGTAAATTACATCCAGATTCATTTGTGCAAGTAATAATGCAATTGGCTTATTATGAAATGAATAACGAGTAAGAAAAATCTTGTTTTATTGAAAATCACTGTTCAAACCATAGTTTTCTTTTTTTTCGTACAGAATTGCTTCCGTCTATGAAACAGCCTTAATGCGTCACTATTATAATGGTCGTACGGAGACATTACGCTCCTGTACAAGTGAAGTTTACAATTTCTTAAAAATAGCCAGCAATAGTAAATCCACGAAATCTGAAATCGTAAATGCATTTCGTAAAGCTGTCAATCATCATAATCACATGATGAATGAAGCCCGCAAAGGTCATGGCGTTGATCGCCATCTATTCGGTTTATGGTGTATAGCATATGAGAATAAAATGGATATTCCTGATTTCTTTTCTGAACCATTGTATACCAAATCTGGCGGTGGTGGTAATTTTGTACTATCCACCAGTACACTGGGTTATTCGGTTAATGTTGGATTTGTTGCCCCTATGGTACTAGATGGTTACGGTGTGTTTTATACCATAACATCTGAATGGTAAGTTGCGGATAATAAACATATCATTTTACTATGATATGTACATATCACACCTTTTTAACAAAAGGATAGTAACTCAAAATTTTGAAATGTTCACTTTAAAAAAACGATAAATAATGCTCAATTCTACCCACTGTACAAATCTCCAATTATTTTTGTCTACTTATTCGACAAATAAAAAAGCGCTATGCCACTCTTCGTGTCTTCAAAATTACTAATAATGTACCAAAAGTTATTTGTCTCTATTAAAAAAAATGAGTTACTACCACTTTGTTGAAAAGGTGCGATATGTATGTGTATTGTCATAAAATGTTTTAATTAATTTTTATTGTTATTATTTTCAGCATTTTTATACAATCTACTGCATTCCGCAATAGTATCAAAACCAGTGCCCATCGTTTCAATCAACATTTTATGAATACATTCCGCAAAATGAAATCACTCTTAGATGAGTGTAGCGATTCTAAGTTGTAAATGTGTAAGCATATTAGTAATAAACGCATAAATTATTGGTGCCGTGCAATACTTTTAATTTTCCTAATACATATTGTATATTTTGTTATTTAGTTTATAACTTTTTTAATAATAAATAAAAGCTTTAAATGCTCAAAGTGAGAACTAAAGGATGTGGAAAAATTCAAAAATATTGGGTCATGTCTGAGTTCTTTATCGTCAAATATAATTAGGGGGTAGTTCGATTACTTTTCGCATTCTGATATCATTTATATTTGCGGACTACCTACGTACCTATCGTACTATCACCAAAACTAAAGATCGAGCCATTTCGATCTGAAGATGTGTTTCACTCATTCTTCCGAATGATCACAAAAGATCATCATAAATCTCTCTTCCAAAAGAACTGGCAAGATTTCCATTTCAATGTCCTACTTTGGGACAAGAAAATCTGACAAAAGGATAAAACATCAAACTAATTGATTTGATGCAGACCCATCCTCCCTTAGAGACGTAATTGTAATATTTGAGGAATGTGTGGTAAAACTACATCCTCTTTGAGGACCCGGACCTCAAGTATTTTTTTTCATTGGAATACACTGTGCAACATTTTTAAGGTGACCTTGTGCAAACAATTCGAACTGAGGATTTTTTGAAAGTACAGACCCAAACGACAAAACCCCTTGTTGGGTTTTGTTGTGTCAGATCCAGCTCGGATTTTATGGCCCCTTCTAAACATGGTTAAATATTGAGTTTTTAAAGAAATTCGAATTCAAGAATAAAATATTTGGAGAAATAATGAACTCGAAAAACTACATTTATTGCCTCAAATTTCAAAATATATGCAAAAATTTCACAATTTTTATACATTTCACACCGTATCTCCAAAACCGTTAATTTTTTCTGAACATTTTCTTTTGAAAAAATATTCCCTGGAATGTAATACACAAATCTTCAGAACATGTCATTGTTGTAAAATGCCTCTATGCCGTGATTTTCAGTACATTTTTCAACGACGATTTAATAAAAATGTCAATAATGCAGTGAAATCCGAAAAGCGAGAATAAACTGTTGGTGTGAACTGTGTTTGAAATACGTGTTGTAAAAGATATGATGCAAAATACCGCTGAAACAAAATGAAGTAAGCATTTTAGAGTTTCAGAATGTTCTAAAGAATTGTTGAGAACTTCATTTGGAAGATTTTTGCAAAAGGTTACTTGGTTCAACTCCCATAGTTTAGCCGATACTGACCAGAATTTCAGCAATTATATAAAATTTTCTATATTTTATAGATTTTGATGCCCTAGATGGAGTTTTTCTTATGTGGTTTTTTCAAAAGATAAGTTCAACTAGTTTAGGGCTATAATATTGCTAAAGACAGCAAGGCCCAATTCCTATTCGCTTCTGAGATAAAGGCCTGATAAACGCAAAAAAGTGTAGATTTAGCCCGGTTTAGATGAGGCCATAAAATTCGAACTGGATCTGACAGGACAAAACCCTATTAGGGTTTTTGTAGTCTAAATATGTACTTTCAAAAAATTCATACTAAAAGTTGTTTACATTTTCAGTGTTGCATAGTGATATCGAATAAAAACCCCACGCGATGTAGGTCGTGCAGCTTCAGGAACAGATTTTTTGTTTGAACACACAAAAAAATAACAGCCTGTTTCTGTATGTCGAAACGAAAATGTGTGCGAATGAAACACACCTAAATTTTAGTTTTCAAAATATTATTACCTATATTTTTGCTTCAAAAAATTGAAAAACACACACGAGTTTGGTAGTATTTTGTACACATTCATTTTCTTAGTCCATATTTATATTAGGCAATTTTCCTTGCGGCAATTGTCAGTCTGTTGGAGAGAGAGGTGAGGCATATGGTAACCCTTTGTCCCTAATATAATAAGTCCCAATTTACATTGGGCGAGTTTACTTGCGGCAATTGTCATTTTGTAGGAGAAAGAGGTGAGGCATATGGTAACCCTTTGCCTCTCAGCACCCTCTCTCACCAACAAACTGACAATTGCCGCAAGTAAACTCGCCTAATGTAAATTGGGACTAATAATCGACATACAGAAACAGGCTGTAAGACTTTAGTACATAAATTAATTACAAAATGCTTTTTGTGGCCGTTTTAAAATCGTTCATTTTATTATTTTTTTACTTTAATTCAAAACACTTATATTCGGTTTTAATTCAAAAAGTTTTGTTTATGTAATTGTGTACGAGATATTTTGTTTGTTACTTCTTTAATTTTACATATAAAGATGAGCGATATATTATTTTTTTCTCGTATTCTCTTCACAGAAAAAATGCTAAAAGCTAATTCACAATATATGATTTTTAATTAGTATGTTGGGTTTCTCTAAATACAGAGGCGTTAGCACAGCTTTGATAAAAAAAATTAAAATACATAAATCAACTAGGTATTTTTTGTTAAATATACATATATAGTTTAAACAACAATACATATGTTTTGTTTGAATATAAAAAATAAATTATAAAAAAGGTAAAAAGAAAATTTGTGGTCTTAAAATAAGGATAGAAAAAGAAGAATTTAGAATGTGAAAAAAAAACAAGAAAAGCTAAAAAAATTCATTTGAATGGAGAAATAGTAGATTTTGGTTTACAAAAGAAAAATACAGCAGCCTTTTTGACACACACATTTGTATGTAGATTGTTTAGTAATTTCATGATAAATTGAATACAAGTGAAATTTAAATATAGGATTAAATGCTTCTCAATTATCGCCTTTTTACTATTGAAATAAAACAAATTGCAAGGAAATTCAATTTAAAACATATAAAACAAAATTAATTATTGGTTTGGTAAATGACATGTTGTCAGTGAATCTTCATAATAACCAAACTTAGTATCAATTTACCATTCAAATTACAAAACAAAAGAATATGAAATGTAACATTGATAAATGACATCTTTTCAGCGAATCTTTTAAATCTTCATGATAGCCAAAATTAGAGTCAATTTACCATTCAAATTACAAAGCAAAAGAAAATGAAATGTATTAATGATGTGAAATAAGAAAAAACATTTGAACAGATTTTTTTCTTATTAAAAACGACTTCAAATAATAATGGTACCTCATGTTTTCAATTAAATATTTATGGGTACATATCAATCACTTGGCTATGTATTTGTGGAAAAACATATTGTCTAATAATAAATTTCCGATGGATTTTGATGTGAAATTACAATGGCCTAACACTGAAAGGGCAATGTTCTAAAAATACCATTATTATTTTTTAGTGTTTCTATGAGTCACGAAATATATAATTTAGTTTTCAAATAAATAAAACAATATTAATTAGTAATTGTTATTAATATACTTTAAAATATTCACTTCATTTCATGCATATGTTGTTATTCGTTTTTGTTTAGTAATTCTTTTTTATGGTTTTCTTTTTTTTTCGACTTATTTTCCTCTAATAAAATTTACGTTTGTTGTTTAATAAGTTTACGTTGTTGTTATTGCTGTTATTAATATGATGATGCTGGTGATTTTGGGTCGATTGTTGTTGATGTAGTGCTTGCTGTTGTTGTGATTGTTGTTGATGATGATGATGTTGTTGTTGATGCTGATGATGATGGTGTTGCTGATTATTATACTGGGTATTATAATAGTAGCGTTTCTTTTGTTCTCATTCTTGTGTTGATATTGGATTATTGTTACTAACTTCAGTTGATGACGTCGCCGATTCATTTGTGAGCTTTTCACTGGGCTGAGGTGCCGTATTGCCATCTTGTTGTGGTTGTTGTGTGGAAGCACCAACAGGATTCGTGGTGTTAGCATTTTCCGCTAATGAAGTTGTTTCATTCAACATGGATTTGGTATTAGATGCGGAGGCGGCTGCGGCATTTGCGGGCGGTTGAAATGCTGGTCTTTGGACAAACATATTATCAATGATATGATCAATGTTCTCAGCACTACCAATTGGAGCAGACGCTGTGGCATTTGATGAATTTGACTTTGTTTCGTCTTTTGACTCGTGCACCTTTTGTTGAGCAGCCGCTGGTTGAGGTTTATTTTTATCAGAAGGTGGCAGTATGGGTATAGCATTAGTAGGTCTTCTTTGGGGCAACGAAACGGGCCGGTTATTGGTTTGTGTAGGTGGTGGTACAAAGTATGTTGTACCGCCCACTGTATTGTAGTTTTGATAGTTCGCAGCTGCAGTTGCAGCAGGATTTGGTTGTGGCACCACACCAACACCTGCTGCTGCACCAAATGCAGATGTGGGCACAGTCTGTTGGGGTGTTGGAGCTGCATTGGCATATGCCGCCAATGTGGCTGGTGTTGGTTGTTGAGCCATATAGTTGGGTGCTGGCTGTTGTGCAGCATATGTAGCTGCTGCCTGTGTGGCCTGAGCTGCAGAAGCTGCTGTATAGGCATCTGGGGCCACATAATATGCTGTGGGTGTTGTAGGTGTCCCTGAATAGGGCCCAGGAGGTTGTGCCTGGGGACCTGCACTGGCATAAGCAGCCTGCTTGGGCACATTTGCCTGTTGCGATACCTGTAATGCTTGCATTTGAACTTGCATATTCTCCTGGTGATACATTTGTATAAGATTCGCCTGAAGCATTGCCTGTTCGGCAGGCATCAATAGAGCAGGAGGTGTTGCTGCTTGTTGTTGTTGCATATGCAACTGTTGTAGTTGTTGATGTTCACCAATGTGCTGGGCTTCATGTTGTGAGCGTCGCAGGCTCGAATAGCGTTTTGGTGGACCCCTTTGTTCCTGTGTTTGGTTTATGTTTTGAGGTGCAGCCATCATTATATTGGCTGTTTGTTGATGCTGTAAAAGCTGCTGTTGTTGTTGCTGCTGCTGTTGATTCTGTGAGGCTAAAGCATGCATTTGTACACTGCCCACGTGGCTCGGATCATTACGATTTTGAACTTGTTGTAAACGCTGCGACAAGTTTGTTGACGGCATTGTTGGCTGTGGTTTTGGCTGCATTTGCTGTGCATTTTGCTGTCGAACCACATTGTGATTAGCCGAAGACTGTTGTTGTTGATGATGCAGTTGCTGTTGTTGGTTGGACACAGCAGGAGATCCCTGCGTTGACTGATGGTTTTGATCGTAATTTTTCTTCTTGTTAAAGTTATCATTATGCTGTTGCTGCTGTTGTGGGGATGACACCTGATTCTGTTGGGATTTTCCCATTCCACCACCAGTGGAGGGACTCTTATTGATATTCTGAGACTGATGTTGATTTGCATTTGGTTGACGGTGAGCTTCTAAGCGACTACTCAAACTGCTACCTTGTCCGCCCTGACTGGCAGAACCAGATGAGTTCTGATTAGATTGACGATTTTTCTGTTTAAATTCCATGGCAGCTTGTCGACCAACTGAGGCCTGATTTTGCCGATTAAAATTTGATTTTGATTTAGTACTTCTATGTTGGCCTCTATCGCCACTTCTTTCTCTACGATCGTGATAATCATCCTGATGATTACTTCTTGAGTGACCCTGTCTTTCGGATCTATCAGACTTTCCCTCTCTCTGTCGACGTTCCATACGATTCTCTTTTTCTTCCCGAGTGCGACCGGACGAACGTCGAGACTTGCCAGCATTTTCATTTAATGCTGGGAAATCAGAGGGCTTTGGAGGTTTGCGTTCCTTGTTGTTCGTCTTAAGGTATGCACTTTCATCTTCCCAATTGCGGTTGTACTTACTGGGTCCCCGACCATAACGGCGCCGTCTACGTGCCTTGGGAGGAGCATCCTCGGTACGTATATCATAACCATAGGCAGAAACCAGCTCTGTCCTAGATTTAGGTGCCTGTTCGGATGGATCAAAACGATCGTGCGACCAGCGGTCCACAGCCGAAGCAGGTTGCCATTTTTTCATAGTTTTCGATGCTGATGAGATTGTCGGTGTTGTTTTCGAGCCCGAAACACTGCCACCAGCACCATTAGCTGTTGACTGGCCATCAGCATCTTCTGAGCCCTCCACTTCTATACACTCGCCGTCTTCAGCAGTACGATCGTCGTGTTCATAAAATGTGCCCCTTTTGGGAATGTATTGTGGATTGCTTCTATCTTCATCAACTTTTTTCTGAGCTTCAGCATCCACCTTCTCCTGTGAAGTCATATCACCCTCGACACCCTCGTCGTCGTCCTCATCGTCATCATCAGTCTCTGAATCATCCTCGTCATCATCATCATCGTCCGTTAAACTATCATCCAGATCATCTTCATCGTCATCATATTCCTCGCCACCCTCTAAATCGCTGGCCGTATCGTATTCCGAATCATGAGGATGTGAATTGCTGGATTTTTCTTGTGTTGGGGAAGTCCCTAAATCATTAGATGTAGCATTACCGTCTGATTGCACCCCACCCTCCTTCTTACCATTTGTTCCAAGTGAACCGGCAGCATCAGGCGCGCTGGAATTTGTGACTGTCACAGGCGCCGCAGTCGCTGGCGCAGCTGCTTGCGAGACATTTTCAACATCGGCCATTACTTTGTAGCTGTGCTATCGCTTCGATTTTTCAACTGTTCTCTCTTGTGTGTCACACGGCTTCTTCTATCTAGACAAAAAATTATTTTTACTTTTTCATTGCAATTTTTACATAATCACGAATCTATAACGGCAGTCACTCACCTCAGAAATGCTAAAAAAATTATTAAAATTACAAATTTTAATAGATTCTAAATATCAGAGTGGTCTGTTTTTTGCTTATTTGGTGAAAATTTTTAGGTGTTTTCTCACAACGCAATCAAATCACCAAAAAATAGAAAGTATTGGTGCTGTGAAAGTAATGGATAGGGCAAATAACCATTAACCATAATAGGGTTTCCTTTCGTATGAATTTTCTTGATTGGGGTTGCTTCATGTCAATGGTGTCAATGATAACCCAGCAAAAAAATTTAAGTAGTGCAATGTAGAGTTATAATACGGTTATAGCCCGGTTACACTATACCGATTAACCCTAGTTTGGGTTTCAAATGTCAATTTCTTAGCGTAAACGTCAAATAAAACCCGGCAAAAAAACTCTAGTGTAATGCTTGATTTACATTTACGAAATCCACTCGATTTCAACTGTCAATTCCATTGGATAAACGTCAAATGAAATCCAATGGATTTCAGATGAGATTTCATTTGATGTTTGAGCAGTGGAATTGACAGTTGAAATCGAGTGGATTTCCTAAATGTAAACGTAGCCTAACCGTACTATAACACTATAGTTTTTTGCCGGGTTAACCCACTTCGAGTGAACTTATTTGACGTTTCCGCTATGTAATTGACATTTGAAATCCAAACACTAACCCAGTGTGTTAAGTGTAACCGGGTTATTATGCTTGGATTACATCATGGTACAATTACAAATGTAGATGCCTCAGCCCAGCTGATCGAATCTAAAACGTCAAACCATAGCCCTGTTCCTTTACGTTCAAGAATCTTTAAGTTTTACAACTTTTTACTTGAAAAGCGTTCCTTTACTTCAGACACAATACAATTCATATGGGAGCAGTTTTCAACTTTTACTACTTTTGCCGGTTTTACCATTTTCAGAAGTAAAGGAACAGACCACATATGATTCGTTAAGTAAGAGATAGCATGTGTTCACTTTATAGACAAACACAACCGATAAAAGGAGACCATTTGGCGAAAAATTTGACAGTTTACATTGCAAAAAAAGTTGGTTTGTTGTAGCAATTCGCCGATGCATCTACCTTTGTAATTGTATCATGAATTACATTTACGAATGCAATGTGGAGTTATAGTACATTTTCATTTACGAAATCGAGTGGATTTCAACTGTCGAGTGGATTTCGTAAATGTGAACCTAGCATTAGCCCCCTGTCCACATTAATGTTGTTTTTACACGGAATGTATTATAAACGGCGTTTGCATTAGGGCTTTTTGCCTTCTTTATGAAGATTTATTTGACGTTTGCGTTATGTAATTGACACTTGAAACCCAGTGGGTTTATTAAATCCGGTTAAGTGTAAATGGGGTAAAAGTTCCGGTCCACACTAGATTGATTACATTGAAAAATTGCATGAAATGTGCGTTTTAGATCGTGCTCCACACTAAAGTAAAGCAATGTTTATATTATAGCCTTTTGGAGCTTTAACCTTCTTTATAAGGATTTATTTGAAATATGAGCAATGGAATTGACATTTGAAACCCAGTGGGTTTGTTAAATCCGGTTATGGAGTCATTAGACTATTATACTATGTTTACACTTACGAAATTCTCTCGATTTCAACTGTCAATTCCATTGCTCAAACGTCAAATGAAATCCAATCGATTTCAGATGAGTTTTCATTTGACGTATACACAAAGGAATTGACAGAAGAAATCGAGTGGATTTCGTAAATGTAAACATAGTATTAGCTTGGTTTACATTTACGAAATCCACTCGATTTCAACTGTCACATCCATAGGTTAAACGTCAAATGAAATCCAGATGAGATTTTATTTGACGTTTGAGCTACGGAATTGACAGTTGAAATCCACTGGATTTCATCTGTCAATTGCATAGCTCAAACGTCTAATAAAATCTCATCTGAAATCCATTGGATTTCATTTGACGTTTAACCTATGGATTTGACAGATGAAATCAAGTGGATTTCGTAAATGTAAACATAGCATTACGGTCTACAAATCTTTGGCATCTCTGCTTGTATTGGATATTTTGACATTTCACGTGTGTGGCATCGATGTTTGTTTTTCATGTTTTGACGTACATTTCACGATACATACATACATATCAGCGTTTTCACCCAAAATTTTTAAACGTGCTTCCACAACCTCTTTAAAATGTCTAAAAAAGATAAAAAACTTAAGAAAGCTAAACAAAATCAAGACTCTGATGATCAACAACAGACAAACGAAACACAACAGCAGGGAAATGATTCGGAATTTCCGACAGATTGGGATGTGGAAGTTTACCGCCGAGAATATGAAAGTGAAGAGCATTGGTTATTGAGGAAACGCTTTATGGAAGTTCACAAAGACAAGTTTCCCGAGGATAAGCTAGTATGTTTGGCCCAGGTTTTTACAAATATGGAATTTATGGGTTGTAAATATCCCTCCGAGACTATGGTTATGGTGGCAGAACTATCTAAGGAAGTGGCTAAAGAATTCCGTGCAGGCAGAGCTAATCGTTTGAAAAGAACGTTTGTCGCGGCCTCCGACGCGGCCGAAGCTAGGGCTAAAGGTAGACGTAAAAACAATTAACAAAGCTATTCAATTTTTATGTTTATTTTTAAGTACAAATAAGTGAGTAGTAGTTATCCGAGTTCTATAAATGGATATATCTAACGATTGATGTTTGCGTATGTTTCTCTTGACGTTAATGTTTTAGGACGCAGATCAACGCAGCAAACAAACGAAGGACAAACTACACAACATGGTCAAAAGAGGAAACATTTTGATATAGGAGGCAATGACGAAGCACAACCACCAACTAAAAAGACACCACAAGTTGATCTTTTTGCCGGTTTAAAACACAATAATTTTATTTTGTTTTTAAATGGCGGGCGACAATGTCTGCAAATCTCTGCTCAACGTAGTGGCTTTCCGTATGAGGAGAAAGAAGTTCCAGAAAAAAATGTCAAGTATGAAAAACCTGAAAATTTATGGTCTGCTACAGAACCTGCAAGAAGCTGCTAATTTTTCTACGATAACATTTTTTCCTTTATTCTATCGAGAAAAATAGTAAAAGTCCGTAGATTCTTGCAGTTCTGGAACAGACCAATAGCTAAATATTCTAGTTTTAGTTTTATTTCATTAAAATTTGTTATCGTGTTTTAGGAAAGTGGAAATACGTCTTGGCAATAAACTTGTGGCTTCTGCAACGGGAGAAAATGTAAAGCTAGCCAAGGCAAATGCTTTTACCAAAGCTTTAGAGAAACTTCAAAGTGAATGTTATAGCATAAAGGTAAGCACATACAAGAGAAGAAAATTTTGAGGGCATACCTTGGCAGATACTTCAAAAGAATAATAATTATTACCAGGGATATAGGGAAAATATCTATCTTAATTTCTACGTATGTTTTTTGTGTAGTTTTGCCGTATTTGAGTATCTTTTCTAGATCAGATACTCCATTAATGCTTACTAGAGAAGGACACGTCCAGGAGCATCAACCATAAGCTAGGAGAACCATACTAACCATGGACCCTTCACCTCTTCTGCCAACCACCACAAGAATAAGGTGAGGGAATGTACAAATGCTGACCAAAAGAGTAAGGTATTATCCATGATGTCTCACTGAGGGTAAAGTCAATGGCAGTCTATTTCTGCTGATCAATGACCATCTGAGAGACGAAGAAGAACCATTCGGAAGGGCGAAGAACCATCCAAATATACAATGTTTGGTAGCGCCTCTCTCAAATGACGGGAGTCAAGCTGCACGCATTCTGACAATACTCATTAGACAAAAACCTCCACCGCCAGGAAATTGTTCAATCACAGCCTGGAGCACAGTGGTCTAGTCATTGTCGACATCATTCTCGAGGGTATAATGCGCGGAACGGACAAAGAAGAACAGCCGCTTTTCTGTTCCGTTTACCAGATCCGCATCCACCACATGTTAACATCGGCGAGATGTAAAGGATGTTTCGAATGGGGCCATTTCCAAGGCTGCCAACTTTGTCGTCCGTTTCTCCTCAACAACAACAAACGAATCACCTCGTACTCTATAGTTCTAATATTGGCTGACTTCCGAAACGACAGTTGCTTTGTCAATGTCTAAAGTATTGTGTCTTAAAACGCCGTAATACTAAACAAATGCGAAGCTTTGTATTTCAAAACGTCACAGTTGCGCATTGCAACGCAGTTAAAAATATGATGTTTTCGCAGTTACATTTTCGAGTAACAATTCATGAGTATGCAACTGAAATATTTTGACAAACTCTAAAAGTTGCAAAACAACTGACGTTTCTGAAGTCAGCCATTTTGTGTGGGTTCGTTTTGACATAATGAACAAGCGGACCTCTGGCTTAACGTTCAGCAGTCGGTATTTTCAACCGAAAAAGGGTGCCATCCACCATGGAACTTGATCTTATTACTTCTGAATGTAAAATCTCGTCTTAAGTCAATTATTTCCCAAATTGAAGAAAGATTGCTTCGAAGACCCATATCGACTGTTGGAATTCTAACGGATGCGTCTGGGCATGAGAACTTTCATAATGTTTAGGTTGACTTAGCCAGCATGGACTGACATTTTCCTTATATCTATCTCCACGAATACTATTAACATTTGGTGGAGAGTATTGCCCTTAATGAAGACAGAAACGATACATTAGATGACTGGGCGACTAATGACATTTCATGGTCTCCTCCATGTGCATTTTGGCCAGAAAATGTCAGCTAATTTTCTACGTCTTTTGCTGTAGACTAACCCAGCAATCTTCGCTTACAAAATTCAATATCAAGCTCTATGATGGTTGTTTCTGTAGGAGCGTTGTTGCAGTAACAACATAGATGCAATCAAAATTGTGCTGTTTCCTTAAAACATTCCAAAACATTAACCAACAATATGAATCTTTTATATATTTCCAGCAAAATCCCAATCGAAAAACTATCAAAATCGAAAAGAACAACAACAAAGCTGTTTGCGAAGTTATAAAAAGTGAAGTGGATGCAGCATCTGAAGATAAAAAGTTGGACGATAACAATAAAGGTTTTAGAATGATGAAAATGATGGGTTGGTCCGGTGGCGGTTTAGGTTCCAAACAACAAGGACGTGAAGATCCTGTGAGGTAGCTACATGGATAAAATTTGACATGTATTGCATGTTTCAAAATCATATTCTTTTATTTTGTAGTTACTTATTGAAAAGTAATCGCTCGGGTTTGGGAAAGGATGATTGTAAAATGGATAAACAATATTTTAAAAATATATTGAGAAACTATGTTGAATCTGAGGATATAAGAGAGCTGCAGTTTGAACCAACCTTTACCAAGGAAGAAAGGGCCTTGCTTCATGAGTACGTTTATTTTTATACAAAGATTTCTAAATATAATCATAAACTATTATTGCCGTCTCTTTTTTAGAATTGCGAAAAACTTCAATCTAAGATCTTCAAGTTATGGCCAGGGAGAACAACGACGTTTGATTATTACCAAGAAGACCATTACCGATCGGCAGATACTGCACGAGGTGCTTATAAATAAAAATCCACGTTTTCTTGACAGGTATTTAATTCAAGTGCCACAATCTAAAAGCGAGCTATATCCCAATCATACCGAGACATTGACCTTGTAGTATCCAAAAACACATTGCTGACGAAGATGTAAATGTTTTAGAATTTAAGATATATTGCTGCGTTAATAAAAGATTTGTCATAGCTACAATATATAGGAAGTTGTAAGAATTAAATTGTAAGCCAGATTTCAAATAAACATTTGAATACATTACTGATTTGTGTCACAATCGTCTTTATTTATATGTATAGTTATATGATGTTTGCAAAAAGCATTTTCAACAATGCTATATACAAAATTTATTTCCAAAAAAAAAACTAGCTACATTTTATTTTTTTACTGCACCCAAACGGCTGGGATCCTGACTGGGATAATGCACTTGTCCTGGTGCACCACCTGCTGGTGGTGGTATGGAATCCAATGAACTTGATGCAGCCGCGGCAGCTGCTGCAGACGTTGAAGCCATTGGCATTGAATATGGTGCAGCGTAGGCCTGAGAGTACAACTGCTGATATGATGAGGCGGGTATTAGAGATGGTGGTATTTGATGCAATTTCATGCCAGGAGGTAGTACAGTGACTTGTTCTTGTTGTAAATTAAAGAAATCATTTGGATTTGTTGCTGTGGCGGGTGCAATAGCATTCAGTTCAAAACGACGATCGGTCTTAGCAGCACCTTGCTTAGCTTGGGAATGGGCCCATTTAATTGTGGCCTTTTTACCTTGTAGTATTAACTTATTGAAACTTTTTTCTGCAGCCAATTCAGCAGCGGAACGTTTTGTGTATTGGACAAAAGCACACTGCTGGCGTGGAACTAAAGCTATTGAACGAATTTCACCAAATTGATAGAAATGATCTCTCAACTCAGGTTCAGTAATATCTTCTGGCAAATTACCCACATACAATGTGGTAATATTGCGATCTTCTGGCGGTTCCAATGTGGGCAAAGAGGCGGCTCTCTTCATTATTTTCTCAGCCACTGGATCATTGCGACCATAATAACGATCCTTGATATTTTGTTCACACAGAGGATCATCTGGCTCATTAGGCTTGTCATGCCGATATGGACACTCTTCACCCCTTTTACACTCACCCTTAACCCAAAATGAGCAAATATGGGGTCTGTTCCGTTTGTAATATGGAGCAGTACGTGCCAACTTTGAAAGCATATCGCTAGCAGCTAAAGATTTACCAACTTTTCCTGCCGCCTCAGTACCATCTCCATCTTGAAGCTCACGATCGATATTTTGTATATAATATTCTTTATTAACATCACTTTGTGGTAAATTATCTGCAACCTTTAGAGCAGCATCTCTCACTTGAATCGGTAAGCCATATTCCAAATCAAGGAGACAGGTTTGGCAAACATTTTTCAGCCGGGCACATGTTTGACAGATTTCAGTTTTCTTGAAACGCATTCTAGCTCCTGGACACCATCGAAATATGGTAAATGGACGCGTACAGATCTTGCATTCTTTGCCAAAGCGTTCTTTTATCATTCGAACATATGGATTATCGCCCAAGCAGGTCTGACACAATATGGGGAACTCAGCATCTTCCCAATTCTGTCGATTGTAGGTATTGGTTGTCTTGGACATAGACATCTTTGCTTAGAGTGTATGCTAGCAGGAGTTTTCTTATTTATTTAATGAAATTTTATAACTTTTTTCCACCCATAAAGTATATACAAAATGAAAAAGAAAACTATGCCACACAAAGACTACGCGTACTCGTGAAATGAGATAAATGACATTTAGCCAATTTTTAATTTGGGGTTGCCAGACTTCTGCTAATATTTAATGACATATATCAGAAGTAATACCCCGGTTACACTTAACCGGATTGACCCAGTGGGTTTGGATATCAAATGTCAATTCCATAGCACAAACGTCCAATAATAAATAGAGAAATGGGGCTAACACTAATGTATACGCAACATATGGGCAGGCTTCTGAAGCACTCGCCTATATTTATGGATAACTGCTGCTATATTTGACTCCTGTGTATATCGAATCAATCTTTGAAGTCTATAGACTTCAAATCCATTGAGTACTTGCCGAAAAAATTCGACAGAAAGTTAAATAGAGGCCTATTTTATGCCAAAATTACACGAAAGCGGTTCCACGGGTCCAACGAGGGAAATATCGCCGGATTACACTAGAAGACTCGTTGATTTGTTGTTTGGAGGCTCGAATGTAATAAAAAGAAATTCAAAAGCCAAAATATCCCTTTATTTCGTTAAAGAAATAAGAAAATTCTTGCGTTTAGCAAAAGTGTACACTTTATTTTGACGTGTCAAATTTTGGGTTTTTTTTTTGTAATCTTCATTTATTCCCTAAAGTCCAATTTACATATGCACATTAAATTATTTCGTTTTACGAAATTCTAGAATCAAATGAAGTGTATTTACATCTGTTTTTTTGCGTCATTTGCTTACGCACACAATCGCACATACACACTTATACAATAACACAAACACACGCATACAATAGCTTCGTTTCCGTACTTTTTAATAGTAAAACTCGTAAAAGAGAGAAAGAGAAAAAATTGTTGTCACAAAAAAGTTTCTTCAAAAAGTTCGGGAACGGAGAAATGGAAAATACGTCAAAAAACTGGAACAAATGTCAAAGTCGGCGTATCAGCCAATCAGACGCCGGCAACCATGTTACTATTTTTTTACTCGCCCAAATTTGTCGTGTAAAAAGTTTTTAAAGAGAGCGTCATTCAGCGCCATTTTTGTTTAAAGAGAAGTAAACATTTTACAACTTTTTTGTGTACGGGAACGCTTTTTCGAGTAAAATGTGTAAAAGTCGTAAAAATTGTAAAAACTTTTTAGTTCTGGAACACAGCTAAATATTTTTTCAGAGAAATAGGAATTTCACATCACAAATGTGTATCCATGATACAATGATACAAGGTAACCTCACGCTCGCTGCTCACAGAGTTGTATTCACATTGCCGCCCCTTCATTGACAAAGTGATTTTGACAAACTTTATATGTATATGTTGAAACATACATTTATGTGTCAGTTATAGTTACTTTTTGAAATTTAGACACAATTTTATTATTTCAAATTTATTAATCTAAATTCAAATTTTTAAAGGAATTTCGCAAATTCGTATCCTTAGCCTTTGGACAGATGAACTTTAGTGGGAAGTTGTTAAATATGTAACATTTTATTTTAGTTACTGTTTTAATATAATTGCAGTAGTAATGATGTTTTGGTCTCAAATGCAAATGACAACAGTTTTGGTTTTAATATCTGGAATTATGCAGAAAAAAGCGGTTCTAATAGTCACCACTGAAACTACATGCGACACAAATCTGAAAACGAGCACAAACCAGGCCTTACTCTAAACCCAAATGAACTTATCCATGCTATTACCATTGTTGCAAAAATCATGCGCACGATAACTCTCGAACAAATCAACTGATTTAGTTCAAAAATTGTTCCTCGTAATATTTCTTCCGGACATGGTTTAAAGGCATCTCTCGGATAATTGTTAAATTGTTTGAAGCACGTTGTCCTGGCGATCTTTAAACAACCTGCCAGTACCAAATAAAATGAATGATGAGTACGATTTCGTACGAATTGAGTATCCGATTTGGCTGAAACTTCGTGTCTTCTAAACGTACATCAAGTTCCAAGAAGTTTATATCGGACAACACCTCCCGGTACCTCCCTCTCAAATGTTCAAAATGTTCGCGTATGTGTAGTTAAAGGGCTTAGTAGTAACCCTTTATTTACAAGCGCAGTTCGCGTGAATTATATGGCTACTTTTTGACCACTATAATAAGTAGTTAAATAAGTAGACACTAAAAGTCGTAAGTACTTATATAACTACTTATCATATCCAGTTCTAAGATGGACTATGGCGTGTGGAAAATTTAACAGCGAATATTCATTGTAGTCATGACTACAACATTATCTTGTTTTGTTAAGGGAGGTCAACACTTCTGAGATGCGGGTCTCAAGATGACACAATATTTAGATCATTAGATTTGTCAATGGAAAAATTAGAACCATATCTTATTATACCTATCCCACAAACGCATGAAAATAACATTTATTTTCAAAATTGGGGATATGTTCTTTAGGCCCACCATTCATTTATTGTATTTTTGTACAGTCACAGGCTCTCCTACTTTTATTCGTTAGATTTATTTGTATATTTCAGCACACAATACGAAAACTCTGAAAGAAATAATGCAAGTTGCAAATGAATGAACAAAGTTGGCTATCACCTGAATCAAGTGTATATTTTCAAGACCCTTGACGATACACTGGAATTTCAAAAGACAGTCAAAGCTTTAAGGAGATGTCGGAGATGCTATTCTTATGTTTGGATATCAACACCTTCGTAAATTTAATTTTGTATATTTATTACTTTTTCTTTCTGAACACATTCAAAATACATGAAAATTTAATCTACATTCTTGCGCAGCGGTGGCTTTATTCTTTCTATTTTCAAAGGTCTTCTGTGGCAGTTTAGCGCGGTCGGCAGAAGCTTTGCCGGAAACATCAGCAAAGTGATTCGTTGCCAATTCAACGTTGCTTTTGGCCTTCGCGACAGCATTGGTAAATGGTACACTTGTCAGCCGCGGTTCACCTGCGGAGCAGCATAAGGATTACAACTTGATGAAATGACGAACATTAGACAATGGGTTGAGATGACGGACATGACGTAAGACCTTCTTACATGGGTCACGAAGCTATGTCGACGTTGGTCTATCTTGGGTTTGAGAAAGAGTTCGTTGAATGTGGACTACGTACAAATTACGAAACGACCAACATAACATGACCATCATAAGTCCATCTTGTCAACACTCATAGTTTCAATGTCGGGAAGTTAGTTCCGTTCCGCACTAGAGTAGTTTGATGAAAGAAATGTCATGGAATTATGAGCTCATAGATACGATGAGTTGTTTTCGAGGATGGAAGCGTTGGGAATTGTACACCTACAAAAAGGTAAAGAATTGCCTAAGATTAGGGGGTTTTAATTTATTTGTACGCTCAATTTACTTACCACGTTAAAAAGTTTTCAAAACTTTATAATGGAGCGCAATATGTTACAACATCCACTACGGTTACATGTTACCGAATACACCCTGGCCAGAGCGGTGAGTACCAGCACCACGGACACGAGGAATGCGAGAAACAGCTTTAGGAGTACCCTATGATGTAGCAGAGGTTTTTTGATGGCCTGTAAAAACCAACACACGTTCAGCATATAAATATCAACAAATTCATCTCAGTCGCAATTACTTGCCTGTTCGCTGACAGCATAAGGTAAATTGGAGCGATCAACACTGCTGGCAAGCAAATTCTCTTTTCTTTGTCTTGTTCATTCTTTTTCGAATATAATACGGCGTTTATATTATAGTTTTTTGCAGGGTTAACCTTCTTTATGAGGATTTGTTTGAAGTATATACAATGGAAATGACATTTGAAACCCAGACCCACTGGGTTAACCTTGTTATATATAAACGGCCTATAAGGAGATCGGTGGTCTTGCGTTTGATGAATTCTGCAATAACATATCCGATTAACAATACGAAAACATTAAAGTGAGAACTTTTATCACATTGAACCGAGAAACAGAAAAACCAAAATCTTTTGATATACTTTTACACAGTTATTTTACAAAATTTCGTTATATACACATTGGTCGATATATCTCTTTCTTTTGTACACATTGCTAACAATTTTTCTGGGCAATTTTCTTCTAAAATCGTGGACATTTTATTGTTGGAGAAACAAAAATATAGAACAAATAGAATGTAAACAAACAGTAAGTTGTTTTTGTTGCCATTGACATGCAATAACAAAAACAACATTTATGTATACTGTTTCGACACAGGGTTGTATGTGACAGCTCAAGGACGGTTTTTTGAAATGAGATTACCTTGTATCATTGTACCATGGTATCGAATAATGTCATGTTCATACCAGCATTTGAATCACGTCGTTCGTTCTCATAATAACGTACACGAATTAACCCGTTCATACGACATGGTACACAATTCATAGCAACTTGATTCATATTTTCATGGTTTTTGTTTACTGATTTTAAAGAAAGTTTCAACCAAAATACGGGTAAAATTATTTTATATGAACTGAAAAAATATTTATCCTTCTTTCAGATATCTATTTAATATTAAATTCTATTATTTTCATTCATGTTTTCCATTTTTTCTCACAATTTTGGTGTTTTCAGTATATTTTCAAATTTTTCTATTTCAATAATTAACGAGAGAGAGACCTGCCAACATATCTTTTTGGTATACAAACATTCCGGCAGACATTTGATTTTTGTTTCTAAATTTGTACGCGAATTTGAAACGACGGACAAGAAATGCAACTGCAATGGAAGAGAAGACAAAATTTGCTATGTTTTAAATGTATACTAGTCGTTAAACTGTTTACTTTTCATTCATATTTTGCAGTTTTTCTAAAAAATTTTGGATTTTTAATTCATTTTTAATTTTTTATTTTTCCTGTCATAATTAATTTATTTCGATAAATTCTCTCATTTGTTAGAGATGGGACATATTTTATCGTCGTTCTGAGTGTAATTTAAATTGAACAATGTACAAAAATCGTTGTTCGTTCTCAAAATTTTGTATGGGAAATAAAGTAATTGTATCGTAATTTGGGGTCGAACAACGAATAGAGAGCGAATTACCGCTAGTCTGAACATGGCATAACTTAAATTAATTCTAAAAACAAAAAAAAAAAACATAATTTTTGCAAGTTTTTTTAAACATTTATTTTCACTTTTGTCATCGTTTGAGTATTTTTGTTTTTCTACAACACACACAAACAAACAAAAACATCATAAAACAGTTGCATTTTTTGGTAGTTTATGACAACAAACAGGGCTGCTTATAATAGTATGGTGTTTTCGTGCGTTGTTTAGAATAAATGACGCAGCTATAGTCATTTATTTTTGTATGGTAAGTCCCGGTCCACACTAGAGTGATTTCATTGAAAAAATTGCATGAAATTATGCGTCTCTAGATCGACTTCCATAGTAGAGTAAAATCATAAAATTGCTGTAGTGGGGAATTCGAATTGAGAACGCCTAATTTCATTAAATTTTTTATTGAAATTCACGCTAGTGTGGACCGGGACTAAATGACGCAAAATGTTGCCTGTTTTAGCAAATAAATGACGAAACAGCTCCAAATGAAGAAAAAGTTGCTAATGTAAATTGGACATACGTCCTTGGTCATACTAGATGGTTTCATTGAAATAATTTCATGAAATCCAGGGTTCCTAGGTCGATTTCCATACTAGAGTAAAATCAAAAGGTTGCTGTAGTGAGGAACTCGATTTAAGAATCCCTAAAAGTTTCAATGAAACCACTCTAGTGTGACCTTCGACTAATGAAACATTGGAAGGGACTAATATTTTCTGGATTTTAATTCCCCCTAACTAGTCGTTTACACCAGACAGTTTGTCTTCAAATACAACTGTGATGTACTAACACATACATACATTTCTCGGTTGTCTTCCAGCTGCCTTTCATTTTTCCACAGACAGCCGGGTTAACAAATTTTTGACATTTTCGTGAAAAAGAAGTGAGATGATGATAATTCAAATGTGCTGAAAACAGAAGAATATGTAAAAAACAAAATGTGTGAACGGAAAACGAAAAGAAATCGATGATTTTCATTCATAATTTTACAACGATTTTTGCAGTTGTCTGGACGCCTACGTCACACAGGGAAGTTTTGGGCTTTTGACAATCAATACATGAACTCAACTGTCCTGTCATTTGTAAACGGTAAATACTTAAAAAAGTTACATTTATATGCTATACGTATAATATCTCTATGTCGGTGTAAGAATGCAATCAAAAAATGTTGAGAAGTGGAAACTTTATTTTGACGCTCACTGTAAATTTGCCTTGGTACGTCCCATGGTACAATTACTTAGGTAGATACCTCAGCCCAGCTGATCGAATCTAAAACGTCAAAAAACTAGGAATTCGCTATGAAAAAACAAAACAAAAAACCATATGATTCGGTAAGTAAGAGATAGCATGTATTCACTTCACTGTACAAACACAAGCGATAAAAAGAGACAACAAGAAACCATTTGGCGAAAATTTTGACAGTTTACATTACAAAAAAAGTTGCTTTGTTGTAGCAATTCGCCGAGGTTTCTACCTAAGTAATTGTACCATGGACTACTATCATACCCCGTTTGTATTGGAGTTTTTTGCGGGGTTATAGTACGGTTACACTGAGTTTTTCGCCGGGTTAACCCACTTCGAGAGGATTTATTTGACGTTTGCGCTATGTCATTGACATTTGAAATCCAAACCCACTGGGTTAATCCGCTTAACCTCCTGTTTTTGTAAAAAAAATATTGTTCTCACACGAATTGTCAAATTTATAGAATTAACGCAAATGTAAAACGCTGATTTTTGAATGACGAATTCTTATCTACATAGAGAACGTATCTACGAAGAATTAGGTCTGTATGTCATCTAGGGGCTGATCTATGGATGTCCAAATTATTACGAATAAAGACGAACGAACAAAAAATAGTTACAAAAACATTGGGTAAGTGTAACCGGGGTAATATATTATAGCCTTTTGCAGGGTTATAGTACGTTTATATATAACCGGATCTAACAAACCCACTGGGTTTAAAATGTCAATTCCATTGCTCATATTTCAAGTAAAACCTCATAAAGAAGGTCAACCCTGCAAAAAGCTTTAATATAAACATGGCCGTAACCTTCTTTATTAGAATTTATTAGAAATATAAGCATTGCATATATTTCAAATAAATTCTAATAAAGAAGGTTAAGGCCATGTTGACATTTGAAACACAGTGGGATTGTTAAATCCGGTTATATATAAACGTCCTATTATAGGCTGTTTATATTATAGTGGTTTGTCGGGTTAAGCTTCCTTATGAGGATTATGTCAAAAATGAAGCAGGAAAGCAAAGCAACTAGGCAAAGCAGCTTATGTAAGCAGGCCTTAATGCATGATCTTATGTAAACGCCCTTTAATTGCTAAATCGTTAAATCGTCTCACGACTGGATTTTTTTAATATGGCACCAAGTTTTTTGAGTTTTTTTTTTTTGAGAGATGTCATTCTGTTTTACTGTTTCCGGCAACTCTGAGAAAAATAAACAGGTGATGTTGGTAAACAAATCCACATATAAACAACTTCAACGTTAAACGTTTTACTGAGTTTTTTGGGAAATAATTTAAATGTCCGCTACAACTTCGGATCCACCTATCAAACGTTATAGGCGAGAGGAGAATGACAAATCCGACCTGGAAGAAGACGATGACAAATATGTACCCTATGTTCCCGTAAAGGAACGTAAAAAGAAACAGCTCATGAAGTTGGGACGCATCGTCCAATTGTCCACAGAAGATGCCAAACCAAAGTCATCAAGTGAAAATGAAAACGATGAAGATTCGCAAAATGCAGCTGATGCCGAGATATGGGGACGCAAATACAATATCAGTTTATTGGATCAACATACAGAACTAAAGAAAATTGCCGAGGCAAAGAAAATAAGCGATGTTGAGAAACAACTGAAGGAAGAAGAGAAAATTCTTGAAAGTGTACAACAACAGAAAGCCCTGATGGGTGTTGCTGAATTGGCGAAGGGTATACAATATGAAGAACCGATTAAGACAAGCTGGAAGCCACCACGTTATATCATTGAAATGTCAGAACAAAAACGTAATGCTATACGAAAGAAATTGCGAATATTGGTAGAGGGTGTAGATGTGGCCCCGCCAATACGTAGTTTTAAAGAAATGAAATTTCCCAAGGGTATATTAAATGGTCTGGCTGCGAAAGGTATTAAAAAGCCCACACCCATACAGGTGCAAGGTATACCTACAGTTCTGTCGGGACGTGACTTGATTGGTATAGCATTTACGGGTTCTGGTAAAACACTGGTTTTTGTTTTGCCCATTATTATGTTTGCACTGGAGCAAGAATATCGTTTACCATTTGCAAGAAATGAGGGCCCTTATGGGCTGATTATATGCCCCTCAAGAGAATTGGCAAAACAAACAAATGATATTATTATGGTAAGTAGACATACATTACTCATCTATTAATTTCATATAGAGGTGCTTAGTATTTCTTAATTGAAACGGTTATTGGGATATAGGAGGACCTCCATGGTAATTTTTATCTTCTTATTTTTCAGCACTATAGCCGACATTTGGTAGAGTCGGGTATGCCTGAAATACGTTCTTGTCTGGCCATTGGTGGAATTCCTGTTTCTGAAGCCATAGATGTAATATCCAAAGGTGTCCACATTATGGTTGCAACTCCTGGCCGCCTAATGGATATGCTGGAAAAGAAAATAGTTACCTTGGATGTGTGCCGTTATCTATGCATGGACGAAGCTGATCGTATGATTGATATGGGGTTTGAAGAGGATGTACGTACAATTTTCTCATTCTTTAAGGCTCAAAGGCAAACGTTGCTGTTCTCAGCTACTATGCCAAAGAAAATTCAAAACTTCGCCATATCAGCTTTAGTCAAACCTGTAACAATAAATGTGGGAAGAGCTGGTGCAGCTTCTATGAATGTTACCCAGGAAGTGGAATATGTCAAGCAAGAAGCTAAAGTTGTCTACTTGCTGGAATGTTTACAGAAAACAGCACCACCGGTACTTATATTTGCCGAAAAGAAGCAAGATGTCGATTGTATACACGAGTACTTGCTATTGAAAGGTGTAGAAGCTGTTGCAATTCATGGTGGTAAAGATCAAGAAGAACGTTCACGTGCTGTTGATGCATACCGGGAAGCTCAAAAAGATGTCTTGGTTGCCACCGATGTGGCCTCAAAAGGTTTGGATTTCCCCAATGTACAACATGTCATTAATTTCGACATGCCCGAAGATATTGAAAACTATGTACATCGTATTGGTCGTACTGGTCGTTCAAATACTAAAGGTTTAGCCACAACATTTGTTAATAAGACAACCGATCCATCAGTACTGCTGGATTTGAAACATCTGCTAATTGAAGCTAAACAAAATGTACCAGATTTTCTATTGGAATTATGCCCAGAATCGGAACAATATTTGGATTTGGGCGATTCTCATGGTTGCAGTTATTGTGGTGGTTTGGGTCATCGTATTACCGATTGTCCAAAACTGGAAGCAATTCAAAGCAAACAAGCATCAAATATTGGACGAAGAGATTATCTTTCGAATACTGCGGCGGACTATTAGAAATATATGTATTTATATGTGTGTAAGACTTTCAAAATATATATTAAATAGAAAATTAAGAGTGTTTTTACTTATGCTTAAGTGGTAAATTTTGGTAAATGTTGTTGTTGCACGTGTAAATTGGAAAAAAATATTTTGGTAAATTGGAAAAAATATATTTTGGTAAATGTTGTTGTTGCACGTGTAAATTGGAAAAAAATATTTTGGTAAATTGAAAAAAAAAAATATTTTGGTAAATGTTGTTGTTGCACGTGTAAATTGGAAAAAAATATTTTGGTAAATTGAAAAAAAAAAATATTTTGGTAAATGTTGTTGTTGCACGTGTCAATTGGAAAAAAATATTTTGGTAAATTGGAATTGGATTTTGAAAGTGAAAAAAGTGAAGGACGTTTTGAAAACATGACGGAAAAAATTGTTATGTGTGTATTGGACGTTCTGCATCGCTGTATGGAACTTTTAGAATATTCCGAACAAACTAACAGGAAATTGCTGGAGGTTCTATTAAAGGTAATGAAAAAAATGGAAGAAAGGGATGAAAATCAAAATCAACACCATCAGCAGCAGCAACATAACATCAATACATCACTGAATACAAGTTTTACTCCAAATAACAGCACCAACTCAAGCGTCCTCTTACCGAATTCTGTTAATTTTTCTGAAGACTCAAATTCAAACTCCTGCAGTACAGCACTGGATCACAATAATAGTGCCACCTTAACACAATAATGATTTAAATAGTCCATATTTGTATTTTCGATAAATAGGTGTACTCCAAGTAATAGATCCAACATTAGGCTCCTTTTGGAAGGTCGTAACCGTCTGGTCTTGGGTGAGTTTAATGCTCATCATGAGTTGTGGCATTCGGCCCTTGGAAACAACCAGAGAGTTATAGTTCTGGCTAATCAGATTCATAGCTCTAAGTATGGCACCGTCCATGAGGACACTCCTACCAGAATTAGCGGAGAGTGATCTGTGACCTGGTTTGAAAAATGACGTTAACTGAAAACCCGTCGTTTCTCTTGGGTCAGACCATCTCCCCATAATTGTGTCCATGAATAGACCACCCGACTTCATCACCTCTGAACGCCTCACTTTCTGCTCGCTGGTCGGCGAGCATAAGCGGAACACGTGGTTAAATCATCTGAAAAGTTGCAACATTGGAGCCGGTATAAGTGAATTGTGGGCAACGGTTAAGTCA
Organism: Musca autumnalis; assembly: GCF_047663935.1. NCBI lineage: Eukaryota > Metazoa > Arthropoda > Insecta > Diptera > Muscidae > Musca > Musca autumnalis. Next base: position 166,772,295 of record NW_027411644.1, on the reverse strand, counting down.
CTCTCGAACCCTGGAAGGATGGAAGATAAGACCTCAGTCACGTTTGGCGACGTTACATTGACTGACCCGAAGAGGTGCGCAAGTTATTTCAATCGACAATTTGTCGAGCGCCCCTAGAGTGACAGGAGAGTATTGCGTCCCATAAGATCTCTTCCTGCCGAGGATGAATCACCGCAGTTTACAATGGATTATGTTGAACGCTTGGTCCCTGATGGAATCTCCATGGTAATGCTGAAGCAGCTGGATGAGCCGGAGTGGACTATCTCACTAAAGTTCTCAACTTGTCGCTAGCCAGCCTCATTGTTCCCGTAGCAAAGACCCTTGAGGCCTTAGTTCTCCCCAGTATCAGAAATAGCTATCAAGTTGCAGATAATCAGCATGGATTCCGTAAGCAGCACAGCACGACAACAGCGCTGCACGTCATCTCCACATATATTTGTCAAGGACTCAACCAGAGACCGCCGTGTGATAGAACAGTGATGATGGCGCTTGATTTATCAATCAGTCAGGCACTCCACGCTGTTTAAAGACATTGAGCAGACAACGCTCCGGCCAAGCTTGAAACGTTGGATAGTCAATTACATATATGTGTGGACGCCAGTCGTACGTGGAATTCAGGAACTAGAAGTCCAAACACCGTAGAATGAAATAGAGAGTGGGGGGGGGGGGAAGTTGGGGTGATATCTCCGGAACTTTGTCTTGTATTCCACCACCTCCAGACGGCATTGAGATCATAACGTATGCGGATGACTGTACGATCTTGGCGCCAGGTTCCTTCCCTGATGGCATTTGTGAAAGGCTGAACTCTGTTTTGAATGATATTACCACCTTTTTGCACACAAGGAATATGCAAATATCCGTAACTAAATCTACGGCCACTCCGCTAAGCACATTGACGGCAGAGGTGAGAACTGAGTTGAATGAATGAAACCTATCAAGCGTATCAAGCAGGTTTAAATAGCATTCACATGTATGCAGTCACAGATGCCATAAACAACTATCGCAGCTGAGGAGCGTCAAAACATCTGCCCAGCATACGGCGCAGTCCCGCACAATACACTGCACCTTTTCAACATTCGTGCCGAACTTACTCAACTAACTCCAGTAGATATGTGGTTACATCCTATCGAAGCAGTCACCTTCCTAGAACTGGCGACACATCCAGTGCCACATCAAACAGGAAACGAACATATCAAATGCTGCTGCAAGAACAAAGCTAGTATGTTATGGTAGAGAGTAACCAAATATTACAAAGAATCTGAAAGAAACATTTCAATGGCAAATGTTTGAAGTAATATTTAAATGGAATCACATTGATTTTCATTAACACACAAATCTCAGAAAAAGAGCCATATTTTCTTTAAACTGTATTTATGCACATTTATTTATTGAAATGCACAGCGATAAGAAAATTCGAGGAATATTCAAATGATTTCAAAAACACTTGATTTTTCATTGGAAATCTTTGAGAAATGTATTTCATGTTGGACATGAATAATATACATATGTATGTATTTGCATAAATTATTTTATTTTAATAGAACAATTCTGGAAAATAATTAAGATAGACACTAACTAGAAAAGAAACGTTAATCATGACGTGTACGCATTAAATTAAATAAATTTTATTGACTATTTTGTCTACAACTAGTGTTGGAATCTCGCATTTAAAGAAGAAAACAAAAATCATTATTTGAATAGTTTAAAGAATAAATCATTTAAACCTATGTATCTTCCCAAAACATGCATTGGTGATAAGAGGTCATTCATTCTAGGAGAAACTTATTATATAACACTTAAAAAGTGTTACCTCATATTCTATAGAAAAGCGTTTGTCATGGAAGCCATACAGATTGAACGGACAAATATTCGTCTCTGTAAAAACACGTTGCATTTAAAAGAAAAAAACTCGATTATAGAGAAACCACTCCCACAGCCGATATGTCTGATGAGCTGCAAACTAACAGCGAAACTAGTCACATAAATAGGTGGTTGTGGGGGTTCGAATCGTAGGCTTTCCTTTTTTACTTTCAAAAAATCTTCGGTCATTAGGCTCAACTCCAACGAGTAAATTAAATAAAACAAGTAAAAAAGTATCATTCGGCTTTACCGACGGAGATATACCCTCAGCCTGTGTACTCTTTTCCCAAAATAAAACTTATGTATTTAGGGGGGTTTTCAAAATATTGGGCGTATGAACCGACAAAAGTGTGGATAGTATTAAAGCTTAAACATTTGCGGGGATATCGATAGATAGCGCTTTTTTATCACACTAGCCTACGAAAACATAATATCGCTGTAAACAGGGCCACTAGGAAAACCTTCGGTAAAAATGCGCAAAGGATCCGCACAAAAATGTTGAACACTTGTGTGGGTGGTACCACAAGGATTGGACAGATAGAGACCAATTTTGAACATAAACTAAGTTTCGACAATATTTAGAAATCCAAAGATTGGACCAAATCGGTTGCTACGTCTATGACAAATCGCGCGTACCATTTTACCGGGATGAGTGGACCTATAAGCACCACCTTCGAATTTCATATAATATTCGAAGAAATATTATAATATGCAAAGCGTGGACGAACGCAGTATTCGGTTCGAGCTCTCCAGCCACTACATATGGTGCCATAGGGGATTTTTTTTACAACATTCGGGCTGTTTTCTCAAGAATTATGGACTTGTCACCGAAAAAACTTTTACTGCCGTAATTGAGGCAACGAATGCAAGTGGCTTCAACGAAAATCAAAGTGATTCGAGAGCAGGTCTTAAAGCGAATTTATCCAAAATGTTGTATGGGAGGTACTCGAAGGAGAGGACAAATACAGTCCATATTCGAACCTGATCCATATCTGGTAGATATATTAGGATGTGTAAAGTATGGACCAAATCGGTCACTCCCATCAAGAACTTTTGAACTTTTGTAGGGGAGGTACCTGAAAGAGTGGACCGATATGGATTATGTTCGAACTTAAACTAAGCTTGCACAAAATATTACGAAGGCCTCATTTTGGACCGAATCGGCACATCCGTTCGAGAGTTATCTTGCGCTCCAACCACTACACACGGTGTCATAAGGTTTATTTTGTACCTTTCAGGCTAGTTTCTCAGAAAGTATGGACTTGCCCCTGATGAAACTTATACCGTCGTATGGGGGGCAGTGAATACAAGTTGCTACAACAACAAGTAAAAAAGTATCAGTCGGCTTTGCCGACAGAGATATACCCTCAGCATGTGCAAATTGAAACACTTTTTTGCGGAAAAGGTACTTAAAGGAATGGACCGACATAGACCATGGGGGTGCCATAGGGGGTTTTTACACCCTTCGAGCTGTTTTCTTAAGAAGTATGGACTTGCCCCTGAAAGAAACTTTTACCATCGTAATGGAGGCAGCGAATGTAAGTTGCTTCAAAAATAAAAAATCAAAGTGATTCAATAGCAGGTCTTAAAATGAACTTATCCAAAATTTTGTGTGGGAGGTACGGGATGAAGTGGCCAAATATAGTCCATATTCGAACCTGATCTATATCTGGTAGATATTATGAGAATGTGTACAGTATGGTCCAAACCGGTCACTCCCATCAAGAGTTATCGTGCGCACAATTTTTCCGAATATTTTTGAACTTTTGTGAGGTAGGTACCTGAAGGAGTGGACCGATATGGCTTATCTACGAACATAAACTAAGTTTGGAAACAATATTACGAAGGCCAAATTTTGGCCGGAATCGGCATTTCCATTCGAGAATTATCTTGCTCTTCCACCCATAAACATGGTGTCATAGGGTTTGTTTTTCAACTTTCAGGCTTTTTTAGGAAGTATGGACTTGCCCCTGAGGAAACTTGTACCTTCCTATAGGGGACAGTGAATACAAGATTTTACAACAAAAGGTGATTCGGGAGCAGGTCCTAAACTGAACTTTTCCGAAATTTTGTGTGGGAGGTACCCGAAGGAGTGGACCGATTGAGTCCATATTGGAAACTCATCTAAGTCTGGTAGAAATTTCATAATGTGCAAAGTATGGACCAAATCGGTTACTCCTTTCAAGAGTTATAGTACGCAAAAATTTTCCGAACATTTTCGAAATTTTGTGGGGGAGGTACCGGAAGGAGTGGACCGATATAATCCATCTTTGAACTTGAACTAAGTTTGGACAAAATATTACGAAAGCCAAATTTTAGACCGAATCGGCAGATCCGTTCGAGAGTTAAACATCAAACACGGTGTCATAGGGTTTTTTGTAGTGTTGGGCAATCTCGTTCATTGAGCGGATCGATCTTTTTCATTCCGTTCACCAAAAAGATCCGGGTCGTTTAGTTCGTTCGTTGGCTCTTTTTCGTTCAATAATACATTTGACTGTGTTATTTTCTTTTGAAGTCGTTCGTTCTCTGCTGCATATGACTCCGTCGTTCTTTTCACCGAATCGTTCTTTTGAAAATGTTCGTTCACGAATGACACAACTGTTGTGTTACTTGCTTGTTTGTGTGCTAATGGGGGTGGTTTTGTTTCTAGATTTGATATGAAAGAACCAGATGAACGAATGATGCAAAAGAAAGATATGACCGAGATGCGCTGTTACTGAGCGTGAGTAGCTCTCTGAATCATTGTTTTGTGTGGAAATTTGTGCTGCTTGCGCTAACGCAGCGTTTGTTTAGAGTTTGACTGCAAAACCAATGCATTTGTTTTTTTGCTTGCTTGTGTGCTTGTGTGTATGCAAAGCTAATGGTGGTGGTTTTGTTTTGTAAGCAGCATTGACTCGTCCATCGGGGATCTAAATGAACGATATAAAAGAATGAGCTGGATACGGATCCGTTCGTTCTTTTCACGGAATCGTTCCTTTGAACCGGTTCGTTCATGAACGACACAACTCTAGTTTTTTGTAACTTTCAGGCTATTTTCTCAGGAAATATGGACTTGCCCCTAATGAAACTTACAGCGTCGTATAGAGGACAGCGAATACAACTTGCGTAAACAAAAATCAAAGCGATTCGAGACCAGATCCTAAACTGAACTTTTCCGAAATTTTGTGTGGGAGGTACCCGAAGGAGTGGACCGATTGAGTCCATATTGGAACCTCATCTAAGTTTGGTAGAAATTACACGATGTGCAAAGTATGGACCAAATCGGTTATTCCCAACAAGAGTTATCGCGCTCACAAGTTTTGCGACAATTTTTGAACATTTGTGGGCGAGGTACCTGAAGGAGTGGACCTACATATATGGCCCATCTTCGAACTTAAATTGAATCTGGAGAAAATATTTCGATATCCAAAATGTTAACCGAATCGATTGATCCGTTCGAGAGTTATCGTGCGCACCAGCCAGCCAGACAGACAGACGGACGGACATTGCTAGATCTACTCAAAATTGTCTGAAACGGATATCGTACAAACATACTTATTTCGATGAGGCACATTTTTGGTCGTATCAAATTGTAAATACCCTCTTTAGCCTAAAGGCTGAGGGTATAAAAATCAAAGCGATTCGCAGGTCCTAAACTGAACTTTTCCGAAATTTTGTGTTTGAGGTACTCGAAGGAGTGGACCGATTGAGTCCATATTGGAACCTCATCTAAGTCTGGTAGAAATTTCACGATGTGCAAAGTATGGTCCAAATCGGTTACTTCCTTCAAGAGTTATCATGCGCACAAATTTTCTGAACATTTGTGAACTTCTGTGGGGGAGGTACCTGAAGGTGTGGACCGATATAACCCATCTTCGAACTTAAATTAAGTTTGGACAAAATATTACGAAACCCAAATTTTGGACCATATCGGTTGATACGTTCGACAGTTATCGTGTGCTCCAGCCAGGCAGACGGACGGACATGGCTAAATCAACTCCAAATTGTCTGAAACACATTTCGTCCATACATACTTGGGGTCTAAAGCCATTATTTCGATGAGGCACATGTTGCCAGTATGAAAGTGTATATATCCTCGTTAGCATAAATGGCGAACAAAGGGTTCTCTCTTGTAACATTGGACCTATCTTCCTAGATCACGAAAATCCCTAGTTAGTGGTCGGAATTCTGGTACCATCGAACATAAAATTCACAGAGTGGTTGTAGATTTATGGGTACTTTACACGATATGTTATTTTACATATCTGTTGTCACTTTGCATATAAATTTTGTATATAAAAAGTGATAACATATATGTATGTAAAAAACGTGTAAAGTACCCATTAGTGTAATATTGCTCGTAGTGAAAGGTGGTAAGTTAAGTCAAGTAGGAGTTCAGCCTTTTATAAATGACATCAGGGAAGGTAACTGACGCCAAGATCGCATAATCATCCGTCTCTCAATGCTAGAATGCTAGACGGGGTGGAATACAAGGCAGGCAGACGCAAAACAGCTCCGGAAATATCACACCACCTTGGGGAACTGCCCTTTTCATGGACTTCTTGACAGTGTCCTATCGCGCTGCTTGTTCTGGTTGAGTTCTCGGAGATGACGCTGCAACTGGATAGCTATTTCTGCCGCTAAAGAGAAGTAAAGCTTCAAGGATCTTTGCCACGATTTACCTTTGCTGGCATCCTTGCCATGGACTTCTTGACAGTATCCTATCGCGCTGCTTGTTCTCGTTGAGTTCTCGGAGATGACGCTGCAACTGGATAGCTATTTCTGCCGCTAAAGAGGAGTAAAGCTTCAAGGATCTTTGCCACGATTTACCTTTGCTGGCATCCTTGCCATGGACTTCTTGACAGTATCCTATCGCGCTGCTTGTTCTCGTTGAGTTCTCAGTGATGACGATGCAACTGGATAGCTATTTCTGCCGTTAAAGAGGAGTAAAGCTTCAAGCACCTTTGCCACGATTTACCTTTGCTGGCATCCTTCAATGGCTTCAATGGGGGAGCCACCCTGGCCATTTTCCAGACTTCGAGCACGATGTGGGTTGCTAGCGACAGGCTGAGAATTTCGTTGAGATACTCACCTCCCGACTCAATCAGCTGTTTCAGCATTACCATGGAGATTCCAGCAGGGTCAGACACAATGGATGATTTATCGTTCCTGATGGCATTCGCAACATCATCCATTGTATATTGCAGTGGTTCCTCCTCTACAGGAAGAGATCCTGTAACGAGGGGTTGCTCCTCTTCAGAAAATCTTTTTCAATCGATGAAAACACTTCACCAGTTCATTGTTGGGGCTAAAACACGAATCCTACAAAATTTGTGACCCATCTTCGAACCTGATCTAAGTTTGCACAAAATATTACAAGTGGAAAAGGTTCGGCCAAATCGGATGATTCGTTCGTAGGTCCAAGTTTTGGTATAGCCACATACAAAGTGACGCGTTAACGCATCGATGCTTTAAAGCAGCGTGTCGCCCAATTTAGATATTTTGAAGTTTCCATCGAGGTTATCGGCCCAAATTGGATTAACATGGTATTTAACGTCCCAAATGGTCAAAAAACTTCTCCACAAAAAATTGTGGGCATAGGCACACATTTTGGATTAGCGCCCATAAAACGGTACCGCCCGATTTCATTTATTTTGATGTTTTTATTGATTTTTTTCAACCCAAATTGGATGTAACTTGCCATTTGGGGTTCAAAGTTGTCTAACATCTTATCCACCAAACAATTGTGAACATAGGTCCACGTTTTGGTACAGATCCATGTATAACGAACGCTATCGTCCGATTTCAAGTATTTTGATGGTTTTATCGGTCCAAATTGAATGTAAATTGAGATTTAGGGTTCTCCTTCAAAAATTCTTTTTTTTTTACGACGCCTTCGCTCCAATTTGGATGTAATTTAGCATTAGGAAGGTTCCTAGTGGTCAAAAAAGTTCTTCAAAAAAATATGGAAATATGTAGGTCCACGTTTTGGAATATCTCCCAAATAATGGCACCAGTACAACTTAAAAATAACTGAAATCAGGCGGTACCATGGGGCCTATTCGAAAACTTGGACCTATATTGAAGATTTTTGGTGGAGAAGCTTTTTGACCACTATGAACTATAATGCTAACTTTACATTTACGAAATCCACTGGAAATCAACTGTCAATTCCATTGCTTAAACGTCAAATGTAATCAAATGGATTTCAGATGAGATTTAATGACGTATACGCAAATGAACTGACAGTAGAAATCTACTCGATTTCATACATGTAAACGTAATATAAGTGCCAAATAACATCCAAATCGGGCAGAAAACATTAATGAAAACTTCAAAATACCAGAAATCGGCGTTACCGTTTTATTGAGCTAGTTTGGTTAAAACTTGTTGTAAAAACTTCAAAATACCGAAAATCGGGAGGTACCGTTATATGGGGACTATATCTAAACATGGGCCGATGTAGCCCATCAACTTGACCTGCCTATGGAAAAATACTCGGCAGCAAAAATCTAGTGTTCTAGCTCAATTTTTGTGGACGCTAGGGTGATTACAACAGACGCACATGTCTTGCTTCAAGATTTTTTTTTCAAAAAATTTAATTTTTTTCAAATATTAAAAAATAATCCTTGGGCTTTTATAAAACTCATATATTAAAGAATGTCAATTTGTGTACAAAATTATAATTAATTTGGGAAACGGTATGGAGCACTTTTTACCCATGTAAATTTTAACAAGCAAGAGTGGCGTTAATTTCGTCCGGCCGAACTTTTTATACCCTCCACCACGAACGTTTATGGAAGTATTAAACTCTTCCACTTCTTGCAGGAGTAGTACATACATATATCCCTTACACATACATACATATATATCTTTCATGGGGGTTATATGAAGGCATGGTCCTATACCAAAAATTTCAAGTAGAAAGTTTTATACCATCAACGAAGACTAAATTACCAAATTTCAGCAATTTGTTGGGATATTGAGGCAACAACCATTACAATACCGAAAGTCGGTAGGTACAGTTCTCAGGGGGCTATATGAAGGCGTAGACCTATATCGACAAATTTAAAGTGGAAAGTTTTATACCCCCAACGAAGTCTACCAAATGTCAGTCATTTCGGTGGGATATTGAGGACACAAACTTCAACATACCAAAAATCGGGAGGTACCGTTTAATGGGGGTCTATACGAAGACGTGGACCTTTACCGACAAATTTCAGGTTGAAATCTTTGCACTCTAGCTAACACTAAATACCAAATTTCAGCCATTTCCGTGGGATATTGACAACCACAATCTTCAAAATACAGAAAATCGGGAGATACTGGTCTATGGAGGCTATATGAATACGTGGACCTATACCAACAAATTTCAGGGTGAAAGTTTTGCACCCCCAGCTAACACTAAATGACAAATTTCAGCCATTTCGGTGGAATATGGAGGACACGACCTTCACAATACCGAAAATCGGGAGGTAACGTTATATGGGGGCTATATGAAAACGTGAACCTATACCGGCAAAATTCAGGTGGAATGTTTTGTACCTGCAATGAAAATTAATGATTAAATACCAAATTTCTGCCATTTCGGTGTTATAATCACGCTAAAACCTTCAAAATATCGAAAATCGGGAGGTATCGTTCTATGGGGGGCTGTGTCAAAACGTTGACCAATAAATTTCCGGGGAAAAATTTTGCAACCCCGAAAAAGACTAAATACCAAATTTAAGCCACTTTGGTGTGATAATGAGGATAAAACCTTTGAAATACCGAAAATGGGGATTTACCGTTCTATGGGGGGTATATCAAAACGTGGACCGATACCGACAAATTTGAAATTTCTGGGAGAAAGTTTTGTAGTCCAAAGGTGGACGAAATACCAAATTTCAGCCATTTTACTAGGATAATATATTTACAACCTTCGAAATACCGAAAATCGGGAAATGTCGTGGGGGCTATATCAAAACGTGGACCTATATAAACATTTTTTTAGTGGAATTGTTTCATAGCCTCTGGAGACCCAAAATACCAAATTACAACCGATTCTGTGGTCAAATGAGAGTAATATATGCAAAATATCTTAAAGTGACGCATACTACATATGGGGCGTTATATGGGGGCTATACCAAAACGTGGACCTATATAAACCATTTTTGGTAGAAATGTTTTTAAGCCTTAAAATGACGACGCGTCACTTTGTATGGGGGCTATACCTACGTAGCCCGTTTTCAGACGACGGACAAGGCTATATCGATATAGAATTGCACGCTGATCAAGAATATACATATGGTAAATTTCAAATTTCCTTTACAATTACATAGAAAAAAAATAAAACTTTCTTGGCGAGCACATCCGCCATTTTTGGTACATGGATTACGAAAAAAATCGTGGTTTCAAATCTGTTCGCGTTTTGTGCATGCTGCACTCAAAAGTTATATGCGGTTTTACTCTCTTCTAAAGAAAAAATATTTAAAAATTCCTATTGTGTTGTAATATGAACATGTATATAAGAATCGTTAGCAGCATTTGATATCTATCCGTAGATGCTAAAATAGTTGTAGTTATTTTTATTTTCGCGGAAAATCAAAAAATATTGAAGAAATCTTGGAATAAATTGTATTTATTCTAAATCAGAGTCCAAAAAATCTCTAAAAAAATAATTTAAAAATACGTACAGAATCTAGACAACGCGTAGAAAAATGTGAGACCAAAATTATAAAGATCGCGTGTATAACTTGCATATTACAGCAACAACAAAGAACGGTAACTTATTGTTGGGAATTATTTCAAAAATATATTTTTGGTTAAATACGAAAAATTTGAAAAATAAATGTTGGGAGTTATTCTATTATTTCGCTAAAATTCGATCCAAATCCTGAAGTATTTTGCTTAAACTTCTACGATAAAAGTAATTAGTCATCGTGAAAGTATATTTGCTTACTGTGATAAGCAATAGAAATAAGAAGTAGAGAGTAATATTGAAATTACAATCAAGGAAAAAACATAAAAGTTAAAAACCAAATAATTCGCGAATTGGTTTAAATCGGTTGAGGTGCATGTGCTTTTCGGATACAGGGAATCCATGTCTATCAATATGCATGGATTTTCCCATGTTTCATTCAGCGGCCAAAGTGTGCCATCAGTTGCATCTTACTATTCAAAAAACCTTCAAGTGGGCAAAAATTACGCGATATGCATATGATTATAAGGTGCATCCGAATTCAATGGCCCCCTATTAAAAATACGTCAATATAAATTATTTTAGACAGATTCGTCAAGAACTGCGGATGTGCCACCGCATTCAATTTTGGGATAAATAGGGATATTACTCCCGAATCTTTGTAATTTGTGACACACCTTTTTGGCATATATTATAATCGCGTATAAAGGATTACATTTATGCAAAAATAGTCAAAGAAAATAGCGGTTCAATTCGCGGAATTGTCAAAATATATTTTTGCAGATTTTCCCACCTTCAAGGTATCTATATCCGGCGTTTTAGTGTATGGATTCGACCGCGGAAGAGCTCATTAGATCCGGCACGTAAAAAAACTAAAATTTTAAAGCCAAAAAATAGGTTTTTTCAGAAAATGTACGCACCAAATTTTTGCCTTTGGACTCCTATTACTAGGGAGCTGTACGGAGCACACTCATGAGATATACATCGAACGACGTGGAATCGCGAGTTCTACAATTCTATGAACTAGTTTATTATCTAGTTGCACCCTCTAATTATAAGAAAAATTCGAAAAACCCAGTTTTCAAAACTTCAAAATGTCAGCATCGATTTTAGGGGGATGCAGTGTATATATCGAAAAGTCATACATTAGAACCATGTTGCCCAAGGGGTATTCTTCAATTCTTTCTTTGAGCTTATGTCTGAATATTCCGTGGTTTGACCAGAAATCAAGAAAGAACACAAAAAAACTTGTAAACTTCAACACATTTTCACCCATTTTTCAATATTACCACCAACGCAGCTTCCACGAAAATTATTTGTTATGGTCCATATTATGAGATCGTGGCTAAAACACTTCAATTAATATAAATATATTCATATATTATAAAATATATTAACAGTTCGCGACTTATTAAATGGTGAACCTCAACTTCAACGATTGAAAAACTTTTTTGAATATTACCATATATACTTTGTAGGGTCTAAAATTATTATTTCGAGTAGTTACAAACGAAATAACAAACTTAATATACCCCCTTAGTATGGTGGAGGGTATAAAAAACGTGTTAAACGGACGGAACGGGACTGTACAAAAGAATATATGTATGGGCTGAATTAAGTTATCATTCTACGAAAACGAAACTTTGTTCCATGCTGTTCCCTAAAAGTTCTAGGCCCATCATTACATCCTTTCTGTTACATCCATTACATCCTTGGCCGGTATCGGACAGATAACCCGTTTTTTTTGTTCTTAGATGTTTCCTTTAATAATAACTGGCAGACAAAATAAAAGCAGGTTGTGTTCCTTTTAAAATTTAAAGTGCGCCCGAGAGTATGCTCACCAAAAACAAGAAAAATTTGAGAGCAAATCCAAATCAACCAATCAGATTGGGATAAATTTGATGTGTACAATCTTTTTTGCTTGATATTGTCATATTTCTACAAAATGTATCATTTGTATTAAATGGCAGATATAATAATAGATCTCTGGTAATGCCAACTTTTTCCCTACTTTTCTTAAAGTAAGGTATAACAAAAATGGACTTTAAAGACAAGATGTAAGAACGGGCCCTAGTCCACTAAAGTAGGAATTTCACTACCTGAGAAAAATAAAATAGCTCACTTCGTGTAAACGCTACGATAATTTATTAAAAAGGTTTATTTCGACAAAAATTTTGGAAAATAGATTTCTGAAACATTGTGCTTCGTGTGAACCACGAGATACAACGATTGCGTTGGCTAGGCAATGTCATAAGAATGAAGGCCAACGCAGAACTGGAAGGCCAACGCTTAGAAACACGATATTTCAAATTGGAAAAATAAAGCAACAAATAGAGAGGAATTGAAATCTTTTCTTATGCCAAGTTTACACTTGCGCTCTAAAATCCACTGGATTTCACAAAATCCTGAAATACATCCCCGTGTTTACACTTATTTTTTTTTGTTGATTTCAAACATATCACAATGATCAAGGTAGATGCATATGCGCAGCTGATCGAACATGAATTTTCAAAACAAGTTGTTGCAAATTGAATTAGTCATCAAAAATATACGACAGTATAGAACTTTACAATTGAACCCGTTCCCGTGCTCCGAAGTCTAGCAAGACTTACACTTCTCTTTAAACAAAAATAGCGCCGAATAACACCCTATTCTCCTGTTTTCTGCCATACAATTTTGGCATAGTAGAAACTAGCAACATGTTCATTATCATCTAAATACGATAGCTGATACGTTGATTTGCTGCAGTTTTTGCAAATTCCGTCATTTTTTCGTTCCCGTATTTTTTATGAAATTTGTATGGGGAAGCAATTTTATACATTTCCCTCTTTTTTCTAACATTACCATTAAAAAGTACGAGAACGCAAAAAATAGCATTGTAACAAAGTAATCTAATATTTTTTTCACATTGTTTAAAAATTTTGATTCTAAAATTTTTTTGTTGCAGCAATTGACCATCTACCTTGTTTATTGTGATACGTGAAAAGTGTTGCAACTTTTGGTACTTTTTCAGTCACAAACAGGGTTGTATATCATGTGTACTGTGATTTCGATGTTGATTTCGCTGAAATCACGAAATGAGATGATTTCATTTTTGTATGCGAAATTATGATAATTTTTGCTTGATTCCGCGCGAAATCACGAAACACCTTCGAAATCACGAAAAGACGCCGAATGTAAACCAAACATTAGTTCTGCGTATAGGACAAATGTTCTGTAGACGGTCAACTAAATAAGTAAGGCTACACGGAGGAAAAGAGGCCTCTCAAACATATGTCGCAAACATATATATGTTTGCAACGGTCCCAAACATAACATATGTTTGGTTCCTGCAAGCCAATATATGTTTAGGTGCACATAAATATTTGTTTGGGTGCAAACAAATATTTGTTTAGATGAAATATAAATACAAACCCAAAATCCATAAAAACATACACATACACACATTTATAAATGGTGGTGGTTTTTCTTTTATTGAAATGCATAAAAATACCAAACACAAAAGCAACAACAGACGCGTAGGTATACACAAAATTCCAAATACAAGAAATAGTGTCACACTTTTAGAAAGAAAAACAAATAAAAACTATTAGTTATAAAATATAGAAACATCGTTGAACGCTTCTCGTCAGTTGCAAAATAAAACACATTCTCCTCAAAATTAAAATCATCAACGGGAAATCCGCATCTTAATTTACTAAAAACACAATTTCTTTAAGAAAACACAAAACACTGATTTATTCACTCACTTTACCGTCTTTACTCAACTGAAGAAATAATGTTCTCCGTCTTTCTCGCAAAAAGAACAAAAATAATTCATACCATGTTTTCTTTTCCTCTTCGCTTGCTAGATTGTTTGACTGTTACAAAAAAAAAAATGTTTGTGGATCAGCCAAGATCACCCATATGTGTACGTCAACGTGACTGCAATAACGACATATGTATGTATGTTCTCTTCATTCTCAGCTGTCGTAGTTTAGCGAAGGAAAGACTCGCTCAGAGAGACTAATGCACAAAACATTTTGAGCACCACCGTTGTGGATGAATAAATCCCAACAACAATAACAGAGAACGAAACACACGTGTTTGGCCGCATACCGCAAACACACCACCAAAGCAAAAACAATCTGTTCTCACCCTCCCGTCGTAGCTTCTACGTCTTCTATTGAACCATAAACACAACTCTTTATTATGAAATAAGCGAGAGCCCTGTTGTTACGCTCTTTGACAAAAATGTTCTCTCCAACCATAACAAATATGTTCTAACATAAAAACTCCGAACATAATATGTTTGGATCCAAACATATATTTGTTTGCAACCAGTCCAAAACATATATTTGTTTGGAACCAAACATATTTCTAACATATATTTTTCTCCGTGTACAAAGAGCAGGTATTCTGGACTTCTGGATTTCGTCTTTTTACCCAGTATAAGTGATTTCGACTGTACATAAATGTATTTTAGCTGTTAACCTTTTGACCGTAGTCTCCGTACAAACGCTGCTGGGATTTCCAGCTGCAATTTCTATGAACAGATAAGAGATACCTTAAATAAATAAACTCTTATCAATTTAACATCAAAAAAGCGTCTATAAAAATTAGACTTAGAAAAAATTCTCTAAATTTGAGAGAGCCACATTACTATAAATGCAATTCTATACCGTGCTTATTATGTATATAAATATGTATGTATGTTTATTTCCAATCAAAGATCGAAATCAAATAGAATTTTAAAGATTCGATTGCGGTGAATTCGGACGGGAATCGGGCTAAATGTCGAGTTCATGACATATTTAATCTATGCGTTAATGTTTTGTTTGTAGATGATGAATATGTAAATAAACTAAAAAAAAAAAAAAACAAAAACATCTAAAAACCAAATCAGTTTCATATCTGCTATCTCTATGACTGACTGAGTGTGTGCGCGCGGTATTGCGGCTTTACTAAATAGTAGCTGGAATTGGGATTGGGAGAACACTTTTCTGAATAATAAGACAGGCAGGCGATCGTTGTTTTGATTGTAGCTTGACAAAATAAAATCACCGACAATCAACATTTCAAGCTTAGTCTTTTGCAAAGCGTTGTACGAAACGGTACGTATTGGAGAAGACAAATTGTCGAAACGTTGAATCGTGTAAACGTCTTACATTATTTGTTCGGGCGACGAACATAGTACGGGTCTTGTGATAAGAGGAAATAAATTAATTCAAACTATAAAAGAAGAGCAAAAGGTATTATCGAACAACTATTACGTTCGTTATATGTTTAAACGTTCAAAGTGAAAGATGATAATTAAGAAAACTAAAAGAAAAAACAAACAAACTAAACAAACAATCATAATTTGTCGTAATCGAATGCCATTATTGATTGATTGATTGATCGGTGATGGCGACAATGTTTGGATGATGTGATATGCAAATTTAAGAAAATTAAGAAATATTAAAGAAATAAAAAAAAAACATTAAAACTGGTAAATATTTGCTATGTGAATTTTGGTTAAAACCGGTAACCATTCTACATGATGTATGTACATTGTATGTGTACACATGTGCTGTGGATATAGTGGAACTTGTTCATATCGAACAAAAGGCTATGCTTAAATTTTAAATTCTGTTAATAATGACCTGTAGCGCGATTTTGGGGTTTGCCGTTCTCAGCAAGAAGCTGTAAAATTAAACGGCAAAATTTTGAATGAAAATATCTTTATACTACTACTTTTGTTTGGTCACTAACTTACCGACACTGCAGTACTAAGCTCTCCCGCAACGCCAATGATTATGCTAGGAGAAGTGAAATATGCTAACTTAAGAATATCAACTTCTTTTAAGCAGGAATTAATTCGAATGAGACTTTGATATTTTTCAGCCATTTAGAGTCTGAAATAACATGCTACAGTCATTCTAAAATACTTAAAATCGGAAAGTGCCTTCATATGCCTATACGTGGAAGTTTTTCACCCATTTAGAATCCGAAATACCAAGAAACAGACACTTCAGTAGAAAATATCTTTTAAAAGACTTCACAACGGTCAGTATCGTGTACCTTCCAATCTGAGATCCCGCTGTACGAAATTGCAGCAACATCAGGGAGGAGGTTATATGTGAACTTTTTTAAACCTTAAGTTACAAATTAAAGCTATTTTAGTCGGATAATGTAGCTAAAGCTCTCAAGGTAGCTAAAATCGTGAGGTACCATGATATGGGGGAAATACCAAATTACCCCTTGGAACTTTAAATGACGAATTACTGCTATTTTTTATGAAAATAATTCTCAAAATAGCAAAAATTCTCAAAAATATGCCCAAAATCGGGTATACCTCTTATATGGGGCCTATATTAAAACGTGTATCTATACCCACAATTATTTGTAGGAATGTTGTATTCCCATATCGATGACTAAAAACACAAAATTTCAATCAATTCCGTTAGATAATGTGGCCAAAACCCTAAAAATGTCTAAAATCGGGAGGTACCGTTCTATGGGGGCTATACATAAAAACGTGAAAATGTACTGACAGATTTCTGGGGAAAAGTGTAGTAGCCCAAAGAGAACTCAATACCAATTTTCTGACATTTCGGTGTGATAATGAGTCTAAAATCTTCAAAATACCGAAAATCAGGCGCTACAGTTTTATGGGGGCTATATAAAACGTGGACCTGTAAAAAAGACAGATAAGCGGGAAGTACCGCTGTAGTCCCAAAGAAGACTAAATACCATTTCGGTGTGATAATGAGGTTAAAATCTTTAAAATATTGAAAATCGGGAAGTAGTGTTCTATGGGGGATCTGCTCTGACACATTTCTGGAAGAAAGTTTTCTAGCCCCAGAGAAGACTAAATCCTAATTGATAAAGCGGCTAAAATCCTGAAAATACCGAAGTCAGGACTCATCGTTCTATGGGTGTTATATAAAAACGTCGATCTGTTCTGACAAATTTCTGGAGAAAAGTTTGGTAGCCCCAAAGGAGGTAAATACCAATTGTCAGCCAATTCTGTGTGATAATGAGTTCTGTGTTGGCAATATAAAAACGTGGACCTGTACTGAATAATTTCTGCGGAAAATTTTTGTTGCCCCAAAGAAGAAAAGATACTAATTTTCTGCCATTTCGGTGAGATAATTAGACAAAAACCTTTTAAATACCGAAAATCGGCAGGTACTGTTCTATGGGTATTATATGAAAACGTACAAAAGTACTAACAAATTTCTGGATGAAAATTTTGTAGCAAAAAAGAGGACTAAATACAAAATTGCAGTCAGTTCGGTGGAATATTGAGGTCGCAACCTTCAAAATACCGAAAATCGGGATGTATCGTTCTATGGGAGCTATATTAAAACCTGGACGATATAACTGATTTTAAATACGAAATATCCTAGGAGTAATAGAAACTTCTGTACTAACTTATAAAGCTCTGTCTTTAATACTCGTATTCGACTTTTTCAAGGGGCGATATCTTTGGAACCGTTAATCAAAAAAACTGAAAATAAACTAAAATGTTTTGCTGATGAGCAGCATCAACACAGCAAAAAACAAATGAAATCAAAAACCACTTTTTGAAAAAGTTTCCGACTTCAATTAGAAATCCCCATATATGACAAAGTTAAAGTTAATTATACCCTCCATATTATGGTGGAGGGTATAAAAATGTACTGGAACGGACCTAAGTCCGTTCGATTCAGTTCGTTCATGTCATATACCCTAGATAGACGGCAGCGTTAATTTGCATTAAGATGTGCATTTAATTTTATACCCTAGACAGACGGCAGCGTTAATTTGCATTAAGAACTGTATTTAATTTTACCGTGACAGACGACAGTTTCTGCATTTACGAAACAGCTGATTGCTGGTAAATAATTGTTTTGTTGTTGTTTGCTATGTAAATTTTGTCTCAGAGAATGAATATGCTCTCTTTCCTACATGAATATGGGCTCTCTTTTACAGCTTTGCCATATTGAAATACCTAAATTCAGTTTAAATTCCCTTCGATTTTGTGCATTAAGAATGTGGATAATGCACGAATTAATTTGAATTAAGGCAGTTAATGCAAAATAACGCTGCCGTCTGTCTAGGGTATTAGCCTGACAGAAGACAGTTTCTGCATTTACGAAACAGCTGATTGCTGTTTTGTTGTATTTTTTGTATTCCTTGTGTCTCAGAGCATGAATATGCTCTCTCCCTCATATGAATATGGGCTGTCTTCTGCGGTATTGCCATATTGAAATACCTAAATGACCTTTAAATTCAGTTTGATTTTGTGCATTAAGAATGTGGACAATGCACGAATTAATCTAGGGTAATACTGTATAATTTATTGTGGCTTACAAAATTTTAAATGTTATATACGTCCCAAAATTTGTTGGGAGTTATGTCCGTGAAGCAAAGCGGACATAAACTCCCACGACAAACGCGGACATAACTCCGAACGACTTTTTTTAATTTCAAAATAATTTGTTTGCTTAATTTATGAAATTATGTATCAATTCGGAGAAGTTTTACCAGACTATGGTATTTGACGAAAACATTTCGTACACATATTAATTATAAATTATACCCTACACCACTATGTGGAAAGGGTATTATAAGTTTGTTTTGGTAAAAATTCATGTAACACCGCGAAATATTCGTCGGAGACCCCCAATGTGGTATACCAATCTTCATATCTCGGCGAGATAAAGCGATTTTGAGATGTGTGTCCGTCCGTCCGTCAGTCCGTGTGTCCGTCTGTCCATTATAAATTGTAATCAAACTCCAGGCCGCAATTATGGACCGATCGAAATTTGGTATGGAGATCTGTTTCACATCAGAATAGATCGCTATTTTAATTGGTGATGATCGTGAAATATTTAGCGGGTGAAATGGACCAAAAACATAATTTTTATCCGATTTTGTAGCGGCTCTGTAGGTCAATAATAGTCCGATTAACGAAATTTTAAATAAGGTTAGAGTTATGACAAAAAAGAAGCTTGCAATTTGAGATAGTGATCAGATAACATTTAGAGGGTTAAATGGACCACAACTTTTGTGTGAAAATTGTGAACAATTTTAATATACAGTTTATATCTTTGGTACTGAAAGACACATTCTATCCTCGTGAGTTATATTTGGAAGACGATCTCTTGACCTTTCCATTGATGTCAGTTATGTTGATGTACGTGATCAGATAACCGAGTTAGAGACTAATATATCCAGTTTTTTGTTTGTAGTGTAATCATAAACACGCTTGTATAGCTCAATTGGTCGCAATTATAGCTCAATAGTCACGAAATTTTGCACGAGGTAAGAGTTTAGGTTGAAGAAAATGCCTATAATTTTGCATGATTATCTGATATTATTTAGCGGGTAAAATAAATAGACCATTACTTTTGGAAGAAAAATATACAAATTTTATTTTTGGTCCACATTTTAATTCATGGAGGGCATATACCGGCAAAGTAGCCTACATATGGAAAAATAACTACTGACCTTTCCCCCTGATGCAAAATGCAATAACGTGTCTGCTAGATAATGGGCATACTGCCTAAAATGTTATGGGTTTTGTGTAGATAACCACAATTTCCTCCCATGATACAAATTGTCTCTATCATAACAGAGAAATTTTCAGTTCAATTGTCCAATTGGATTTTTTATACAAATATTGCAGCATGGGGTCGCTTCGCCTTCTGTTGTATACCTCAGGATTTTCGGTAAAGGGGATACATACAAAATACGAACAAAGATGTGTCTCATCGAAATAATGGTTTTAGACCCCAAGTATGTTTGGACGAAATTCGTTTTAGACAATTTGGAGTCGATTTAGGTCCACAAATCCCCCACAAAAGTTCAAAATTTTTTCGAAAAATTGTGTGAACGATAAATGGCGAAGTGAGCAATCGATTTGGTCCACACTTTCCATATATTATTATTATTCCTTCCAGATATAGATCGGATAAGACTATATCTGTCCACACATTCGCGTACCTCCCACACAGAATTCGGAAAAGTGAAATTTAAGAGTCCTCTCGAACAGATTTGAATTTCTTTTCAGCAGGTTGTCCATGCGGCCACGTCTACGATGGTACAATTGCAATGGAAAGTCCATACTTCCTGAGATTATGGCCGAAAATGGCAAATCCGCAAGATAGCTATCGAGGCGATTTTCTGATTGGTCCAAACTTTGCACATCGTATTATTTCATCCAGTCATGTATCAGGTTGGAATATGGACTTCTTCGAGTATTGCCACACAAAATTTGGGAAAAGAGGGCTCGTATCGGATCTATTTCAATTTTTTGAAGAAGGTTCTTTTGATGGTCCCTATTGCAACGGTACAATTTTTCGGGGTAAGTCCATACTTCCTGTGATAATGGTCCAAAAGTTCCAAAATCCCCTGCCGGTTCCAACTAAAATTAAAAATCAGAAATATAATTCTCAATTTTTTTTAAAAATCAGAAGTTAGTTCACTGAAATTGATTTGCTATAGCCCCGGGCACATTACGATACCTAAAGATTCCCAGTATTTTGAAGAAAACTCGTGATAGAAAATCAATATATTTTTATACGGCATAATTATTGTGTTTGTTTCTTTTTTTGGTCAGAGGCTGAGAGTATATCGCCGATAGCGCAGCTGATTTATACTACCTTCTTTAGTGTGATTGAATATGAATAATTTTGGGATTTATAAATTTGTTTGAATTATTTGAATTTCTATTTATTATTAGTTATTTCTACCGGTATAAAATATATTTTTGATATCACAATATATACCCACAATGAACTATTTTCGAAATACCCTGAAAAGCACAAAACTGCATTATTAAGCATATTTGAGGTACAAGTGCACAATTTTAGGACGATAGATCTTCAATAAACTCACAATTTTCCCAAATATCAAATATATAGCGAATTGCATTGTATATATATTTATTTATTTTAGGTGTATTCCAAAAAGGAACCTGATTTTCAAAGACAATATGAAGATTAGGGTGGGGCGATTTGTGTGGAAGGAAAAAAACCTTAATGAGCCCTTCGCGTTTCTGATTCCTGGGATTGAACTGAGCAAAACAGTCCTCTGGACCATATATCTACCGTGAAAATCGAGCCTCCCGATTTTAACTTTAAGTTTTTTATTGACGTTTTTTGGATATTTTGGCATATAACAGCCAAACCATTGAGATTATCGATCCAACGCAAAGACAAAAATTGTAGCCAAGACAGTAGTTGAAAACTCTCTAATACATCGCAAAAGCATTGGAACGCTCCTTCAGGCAGTTTTGGCCTTAAGAATGTGCAAACTTTTCGGAAAATGTCGATAAATGACATTGTACTACAAAATTTGACCAGAAAATTATTCAAGCGTTCTGATGCAAAATTCCATCGTGTTGGGATCCGTGGAGAACGAAAATGCCTTTACTTCGTTTGGGTCACTTCGTTTTATTTTTTTATAACAGCAAAAGTTGTGAAAATCAGAGTTTCTTATATTTTCAATTTTAAACGGGCATATCTTATTTTTTCCACAACGGATTTCTTTTGATCCTTCTTCCTTTTAAAGGGGTGAATAATATCTTTTGAATAAGGTATTATTGTTTTAAATCGGTTAAAAAATGGCTAAGTTATAGTGGATTATGTCTGAAAACCCCCACAAAAAAAACTATAACTGAATTACCCACAATTTTCAAAATAAATATTGAACAAAACAAAACAAGTAAAAAAGCATTAAGTTCGGCCGGGCCGAACTTTTCATACCCTCCACCATAAAATATTCATTCCTGTCCCCAACTTTAGTGAGTACGTTAAAATGACAGATAATATACATAAAATGCTTCATTCGGAAGGTCCTTTTTTATGGTGCCTATATCTGACAATTTTTGGGGGGCTAGAAATTGGGAGGTACTGTTATCTAGGGGTTATAATAAAACATGGGCCTATGTTGACAGTTTTTGATGGGAGCCTTTAATGTCAAATAGCTCCTAATCCGGTTAAAGAATTTTAGCTAGAATCCTCAAAATATCGAAAATCGGTACATAACGTGGGAACTTCAAATGTCATTAACAGCTAGTTCGGAGGTATCTGGGCTATATGAAAATATGAACTTAAATGAACAAATTAAAGAAAGTTCGTCCAAATAATAAAGCTAAGGTACGGAAAATCGGGAGGTTTGTTTTGTGGCTATACAAAAACATGGACCTACGTTCGGTTAAACAGTTTAAGTAAAATCCTCAAAGTACCGAAAATCGGGAAGTATCGTTATATTGGGGCTATGTTGAAAATTTTTGATGCAGATGTGTGGTGACCACTACAACCTTCAAATGTCAAATTACAGTTAGTTCTGTTAAAAATTGTAGCTAAAATTGCCAAATTACTGAAAATTGGGAGGTACCGTTACATGGAAGCTATATCCGAACATGGACCTATGTTGGCAATTTTTGATGGAGAGGTGTTGTGACCACTAAGAACTTCAAATGTCAAATTACTGCTAGTTCGGTTTTATATTGTAGGTAAAATCATCAAATTACTGAAAATCGGGAGGTACCGTTATATGGGGGCTTTCTTGACAATTTTTGGTGGAGAGGTTTGGTGACCACTAAGAATTTCAAATGTCAAATGTTCAAATTACAGATAATTCGGTTAAAACTTGTAGGTAAAATTCTCAAAATACCTGAAATCGGGCGGTAACGTTATATGGGGGCTATTCCAAAACATGGACCTATGTCCACTAGTTATAAAGGTTTATTGACATTTAAGAACCCTAAATGTCAATTGATAGCTAAATCGGTCTGAAAATGTAGATAAAAACGTCAAAATGCCGTATATCGGGGGTACCGTTATATGGGGGCTATACCAAAACGTGGACCTAGGTCCACAACTTTTGTTATATCAGTTTAGTTACACTTAAGAACCCTAAATGTCAAATTATAGCTATATCGGTCTGAAAATGTAGCTAAAAACGTCAAAATACCGTAAATCGCGGGGTACCGTTATATGGGGGCTATACCAAAACGTGGACCGATATAGCCCATCATCGAACTTGACCTGCCTGCAAACAAAAGACGCATTTTCCCAAAATTTCAGCGTCCTATCTCCATTTTTGTGGATGCTAGAGTGATTACCACAGACGGACGGACGGACGGACGGACGTGCTCAGATCGACTTAGAATTTTACCCTGATCAAGAATATATATACTTTATAGGGTCGCAAATGAGTATTTCAATGCGTTACAAACGGAAAAACAAACTTAATATACCCTCCATACTATGGTGGAGGGTATAAAAACATTACATTTTTGAAAATTATGAGAAATTCAGTTATAGATTTTTTGTGGGGGTTTTCAGACATAAACCACTATAACTTAGCCATATGTTAACCGATTTAAAACAATAATACCTTATTCAAAAGATATTATTCACCCCTTTAAAAGGAAGAAGGATCAAAAGAAATCCGTTGTGGAAAAAATAAGATATGCCCGTTTAAAATTGAAAATATAAGAAACTCAGATTTTCACAACTTTTGCTGTTATAAAAAAATAAAACGAAGTGACCCAAACGAAGTAAAGGCATTTTCGTTCTCCATGGATCCCAACACGATGGAATTTTTCATCAGAACGCTTGAATAATTTTCTGGTCAAACTTTGTAGCACAATGCCATTTATCGACATTTTCCGAAAAGTTTGCACATTCTTAAGGCCAAAACTGCCTGAAGGAACGTTCTACAACTACTGTCTTGGCCACAATTTTTGTCTTTGTGTTGGATCGAAAATCTCAATGGTTTGGCTGTTATATGCCAAAATATCCAAAAAACGTCAATAAAAAACTTAAAGTTAAAATCGGGAGGCTCGACAGATATATGGTCCAGAGGACTTTTTTGCTCAGTTCAATCCCAGGAATCAGAAACGCGAAGGGCTCATTAAGGTTTCAAATCGCCCCGGCCTAATGAAGATGTAGATGTCTTTTGTAAAAATGTATAATTTATATAATTGATCCACAAACATCCAAGTAGGGACAAGGGAGGCTTCGCGTATATCAATGTATTCATATTAAGTTATTGATATGTGACCTAGTTTTTATCGCCGAGTCCGAAAGGCGTGTCCTAAGTTGCCACTTGTAGAGACGTTTTTCATGGCTGAAATACTCAGGAAATATCGCCAACATTACTAAGGGGTATTTTGCCACCGTTGATGTGGCCAGGACTGGTAATCAAATCCGGACATTCAGCGTGCAAGGCGGTTGCACATAACAAATTCCTAGAGGTTGTGGTGTAGGATATCACATCGTCGGCCCCGTCCGTGTATAGCCTTTTCTTACTTGTATTCTTATACATTACCTAATGTAGATATGGACATACTAAATGCGACTTAGAAGATATAAAATATCATTCTAAAAATGTTAAATGAAATTATGTCCTACTGTATATTTTATTGGTGTTTACAAATCTTTTAAATGCTGAAAATATCTCAGATGTGAAATGTGTCGTGCTTAATTGCCTATTTATTGATTTTAATTATTGATAATTTATTTCAAGTGCAAAGATGTAGATATGTGCATATATATTTTAAAACAGATTTATATTTGTTTAAACGCATTTGGTTTATAGATATTTGTACTGTTACATAAAGCTTTGATTATGGCACTAAAGTCTGAAAGACAGAAGCTGCCTCTATATGCGAATTATTAGGTCGGCTTTGAGTATGTTTACACTAGCAGTTATTACTGGGATAACATTTTTTATTTCTATTATATAATGCCTCTATCGTCTTAGTTGACAGATGTTTTAATACACTTTATGTTATACCCTAACCTGTAGACATCCAAAAATATATGTAGGTTCACGCTTTAGTATTTGTTTTTGTTTACAATAAATACGTCATATTAGCTTTGTTCCTTTACTGTTTTAATGGTAAGGGTGCTAAAAGAGAAAACTGTCAAAATTGCTCAAAATTGCTCTCTCATGAACATTTTTACCAGAAAAGTAAAGGAACGGAAAAATGGTAGATCTGGCAGCAATAAGTCTGTCTGGTTACTTTCCCAGCAAGAATTGTCCAGCAAGAACTTTCTCAGAGAGTAAGGGGTTTTTATTCTCTTTTGCTAGAAAATTGTAAAAAGTAAACAGACACCTTCCCAGCAAAAACCAGCAAGCAATCAGCTGGCTTGCCAAAACAGAACAAATTGTCCGCCAATAAAGGAAGCAAACACGTTGTATTTTATTAAAAATAAAAAAGGAAATGAAACAAAAAAGTATTTTTCCACATTACAAATTTGTTCTCCATAAAACAATACAATTTGACAATGTTATTTCCGCAATAAAATTGTTTTTAATTTTCACAAACATAAATCAACAAAAAACTAAAAACAGATGATTGACTGTTTTCAAGAAGAAGAAGAATTGCTAGTGCTTGCTAGAAGAAATTTGTCCAGCAAGAATTTGCAAGCTCTCAGTGAAAGAACTGTCAAAATGTCTCTCTCGAATCGCTCTCTTTTGCTGGTTTTTTGTGTTAACAGACGACTTCCAGCAACAATTGGTACAAGTTGTTACAAATTTTAGGGTAACCAGACAGACCTATTGTCAAAAAGAAACATAAAAAATCAATTTTCGTCTTTTATTTCACAGTTTTTAATTTAGTTTTGTCAGCGTTCGACTTTTTCTTCTGTTTTTCGTCCATTTTCTTTTTCAATGTGAAATAATCGTCAAACAAAAGTCGAAAAATCATTTCTGCCATTTTTTACCTGCAGAAATTTTGCTGGTAGCCTGTGGTAGAAGAGAAATCCATTTTCGCTCTCTCTCCACTCTCACTCTCTTAAAAATTGCTTCCAGTTTTGCCACTTTTCGGGGTTAAGGAACGCTTTGCAGGTTAAAAATGGTAAAAATGGTAACCTCAGGTAAGTAAAGGAACACAGCTATTAATTGTTAATGAATGTTTTTGAATATGTATTTTGTCCATAAGCGTGTGTTCTAGTATTTCTGTTTCTCTCGTGCATTTTCTTAGAAATCGAGCGTTTTCTTATCACTTTCAGCTTAACTTAATAATTGTATTTTAAAGTGTCCGTATCAAAGGTTATGCAAACAATGTTCACAATTTAAATAGATCTACAATATGCGCATATACATATATATGTAAATAGTACATGCATACATTTAGAAAAATATTTGAATATTTGAAAAATATCAGTAAGTCCAATGACTTGCTGGGATAAGTAAAAAAAATAAGAAAACTGGAACTCTCATTAATATACCAAATATGTACAAAAGTGGCAGCTAACTGCATTTGTTTAATAAGTCGAATTTGAAATATTTATCCAGTTTTTAATATCAAGTTTTGAGAAACATGACATACAAATATTTCAATATTAAAATTACGTTTTATAAAAAAGATATTTATGTAAACATTAATTTAACAAATTCTGAGCTTCATTCGAATATATTTAGTGATTTATATTGTGTAGAAGTTTTATAACCATATTATGGCGGGTATTATATTTGTCATTCTGTTTGTAACACATCGAAATATTCGTCGGAAACCCAATAAAGTATATATTGGGTGCAATTTTTGCGATTTAGTGTCAAAAATCAATTTCTATCAATGTACTGTTCGATTTTCTTGATTTTTTTGTATTAAGCTACGATTAGTTACAAAAATGTTAAGTCCTATTTGGTAGTGAGATACGAATAATTACTATTTATACCCTATACCACAATGTGGAAAAGGGTATAATAAGTTTGTTTTCCCAAAAATTCATGTAACGCCGCGAAATATTCGTCGTAGACCCCTCATGTGGCATACCAAACTTCATATCTCGACGAGATAAAGCGATTTAGCGATGTGTGTCCGTCCGTCCGTCCTTCCGTCTGTCCGTCCATTAAAAATTGTAATCAAGCTAGAGGCCGCAATTATGGACCGATTGTCACGAAATTTAGTATGGAGGTCGGGTTTGGACCAGAATAGAACTGATTAGTTTTTGGCGATGATCGTGAAATGTTAAAGGGATGAAATGGACCAAAAACAAAATTTTTGCTCGATTTTGTAGCCGCTCTGTAGGTCGCAATAATAGTCCGATCGGCGCGAAATTTTAAACGTAGTTTTGGTTTGAGATGAAGAAGTAGCGTGCAAGTCAACGGTATGATCGAATAATATTTAGCGGGTTAAATTGATCAAAACTTTTGTGTGAAAATTGGTAAAATTTCTAATGCACATCTTATAACAGCTAGCCCGGAAAGCTAGTGCACAGGGATAGTGGTATAGGGTATCACATGGTCGGCCCCGTCCGACTATAGTCTGTTCTTACTTGTTTTTCTTAATTTTTTAATATTTGTCAGTACAATTTTTTGTTTATGGCACACGGTGCACGGTGCTCTTGATGCAATTTTAAATGGAAGGTGCTTACAGCTGGGAAGTTTTTGTGGATTCTGAAACAACAATGTTCATAGATAAGCAAAATCAGAAAACAAAAAAATCATCGGAGCGCTTTTTAAATAAATCGCGATTCAAGTTGACATTTTTAGGTTTTCACGATTTTGCTTGGAAACCGAAAGTCTTATCGAAATGGGACTAAAAAATTCTTGTAGCTATGAAAATTCTCTATATGATTGACCTTTATGATAATTTGGTAGTTTTTACCGTTATTGAGATATAGAAGTTCAAATTGGGACAATGCATCCTTATAAAACAATGTCATGACTGCAATTTCCCAACTTAACCTTATATATCTCGAAAATGGTACAACCTAGGAAAAAATTACGAAAGCCAATCATGTAGAGAATTTTCACAGAAAAAAGTATGAAAAGTGAATGTTTTCAAAAGATTTTTGATATTTTTACCATTAAGAACCATTCATAGACATTACGAATGTTCCAGGAAGTTGTTTATTGATGCCTTTGCTACATTATTGTAGTTGGTTGTTTTCTTGAATATTGAAAGGTTTAGTGTCTGTGGACCAGAATCAGAGAAAACGGGATACAAATCACATTTGCTTTGCTATTTTGACCTTTAAGAACCGTCCATACAGAGTTCGTATATTCTAGAAAGATGTTTATTGAGATCTGAGGTACATTTTTGTAGTTGGTTGTTTGCTTCAAATTTGATCGGTTTGATAGCTGTAGACTAAAACCCGAGAAAAAAATTTAAAAGAAATTTGACCTTGGCTATTTTGACCTTGGAGATGAAGTTTGATTGATTATATGTGTCCACAATTTTTTGTTCTTTATGACAACTTTGCCTCAGAGATAAATTCAAATTTCCTTACGGTTTGGAAGATATAGTCCTGACTAAATTACCCCTTTTTACATTAAAGCCTCCAACTTTGGAGGCTTATAACCGCGAAAGTTGATGAGATAGAGAAAAAGGGCGAGACACGTGTCTTCTCTGTTTTGGTGTTCTATCACACAGTGGAGTCAGAATATGATTAATAAAACATTACTCAAAAAATCACACACAGTGATACACAAATTGAAATAACTTTGTAGCAGGTATCAAATGCTACAATCAACAGTGACGTAGACAATGAATAAATATCACGTTTTTATGTATGCATATCTTATATTCTATAATAGAAAAATACAACCACAAAGTGTAAAAATTGTAATAATAAATATGCATCTTAAATAGGTTGCGTTTAAAGGCAATAAATTGTAAGTGCACTTGAAAAATGCACTGAAGGTCAAAGTGCTGGCTAATTGTTATTGTTGTGCCGCCATAGCTGATAAATTAATTACAAATAAAAATTTATGCATATTTTAAGCTTTATTACAAACATAAAATGTATGAATGGAAAATAGATTTATGAATATTTTACAAATACATATTTTAAAAATGTTATTCTTTAGAAATTTGATGAAATTGGGATTAAATACATAATTTGGAATTTATTAATAATGTCTTTTATACTTGTTCAATGGGTTTTTTAGATAACATGTGTTAGATCTTATAAAAAAATATTATGTAATTACGGGTATTATAAATAGCGAAGTAAATAACTTGTGATAATTTTAAGATTCAACACATGTCTTGCCAAAGTGACAATGGCGTTGTTTATTATGAATAGCTGCCAATTTTAAATAAAAACATGTATACTAAACATTTATTCGCAATTAAAAGTAACGACGAAAAGTAAATGACCGAATCTTTTGTCACACAAAGTACTCGATGAAACAACAACAATATGTTGACCTTTTCTTTATGTCTTTCGTAGATTTCTTATACCCTCCATATCGACGACTCCAAACAATAGTATGCTAAGTCGACTTAGCATGTTTTCAAGTTCTTTACATTTTTATATTTAACGTCCTTTAACTTAAATTCTGTCAAATTTTGGTAATAATCGGACAATCCGAACAGAAGTTATAAACAAATATTTACTTAGCATAGTACTGAAGCTCAAAGAAACTTCCAAACTTTTAGAGCTTGTCCTGCAAAACTCACTGTTCAGAATTAGCAAACTATTATTTTGAGGTGTCGAACGTCCTTTAACTTAAATTCTGTCAAATTTTGGTAATGATCGGTCAATCCGAACAGAAGTTATAAACAAATATTGACTTAGCATAGTTCTGAAGTTCAAAAAAATTTCCACACTTTGAGAGCTTCTCCTGCAAAACTCACTTTTTAGACTTAGCATACTATTATTTGGAGGTGTCGATATAGTAGGGAGGGTATTTTAGGTTCGTTTTTCCGTTTGTAAGGCACTGAAATGATAATTTGCATTTACTTAATCAACGGTCAGCGTCGATCTAGTCTTGTCGGTCTGTCGTAATCACTCTAGCATCCGCAATAATTGAACTGGAACGCTACATTTTTGCCCCCTAGTGTATTTTAACATAATTATATCGGTCCACGTTTTGGTATATCACCTCATAGGATTTAAGATTTAACAGTATCTCCCATTTTTAGCTGTGTTGAGGATTTTAATTACATTTTCAACCAAACCACATATAATTTGATATTTCATGTTTCCGGTGGTGGCCACAAAACGATTCCCCCAAAAATTGTCAACCTGGGTCTATGCTTTAGTATAACGATACACCCCGATTTTCGGTATTTTGAGAGACGTTTGATGTTTCCAGTGATCATAAAACTTCTAAACCAAAATGTGTCAACATAGGTTTATGTTTGAGATAGACCCCATATAATTGTACCTCCCGATTTTAGGTATTTTGAGGATTTTAGTTGAATTTTTTTTCCGAACTTGGTGTAATTTGGCATTTGAGGTTCCCAGTGTTCACAAAACCTCTTCATTAAAAATTGTCAACATAGGTCCATGTTTTGAGATAGACGACATATAACGAAACCTCCCGGTTTTAGGTATTTTGAGGATTTTAGCTACATTTTCATACCGAGTTAGTTGTACCTTGACATTTTACGTTCCAAATAGTCACAAACCTTCTGCATCAACACTGTTTAACACAGGTTCAGGTTTTGGTATAGTCCCCCTTTATCGGTACTTCCCGGTTTGAGGTTCACTTTTTTACCTTTGTTGGGCAACTGGAAAACTGCTTCTCATCGTGGGGAGGAGTAGTCCCTCTAGAATCTTTGCTACTGGCTACAGGAGAGAAATCGGCCTGCTGGTCTTCAGTAGTGGGATCACGCTGCCAAATTTCCAAGCTACTGGTATAATATGGGTGGCTAACGATAGGTTGAGGACACTTGTTAAATACTCAACTCCAGGTTCATTCAGTTGCTTAGCATTACCATTGATATTCTGCCGGACGTTTTGGATGATTTTGCGTTTCGGATGACGTCTGCAATATCGCCCAACGAAAATTGGGGTGGTACTTCCTCAGCTGGGAGGGTTCTTCTTATACGACGTAGCACACTCCTATTCGTCCTATCACTCTCGGAATGCTTTATAAACTGCCGGTTAAAATAACACCCTCACCCCTTTGGGTCAGTTAATGTTACGTCGTTCAAAGTAACAGCCATTCTATCGTCCTTCTTTCCCGGATTCGAGAGTGATTTAAGTGTTGCCTACAATTTACTTAATCCTGTACCAATGTTGCATTGCTTCAAGTGGTCTAGACTCGTTTTCCTGAAATCGTGTGTTGTCGTTCTATGGGGATTATTCTAAAACATTGGAGATTGAGCCAAAACTACTCTGGTTTCTTGTGGCAACTGACGCTCCTCAGCTGCGATATATGGGGATGTTCTCCGAGGATCGCATTCATACGATAGTTGTTTATGGCATCTGCGACTGCACCTGCGTGAATGCTATTTATACCTGGTTGATAGGCTTGTTGGATCCCTCTTGTAACGTTGGACATCTCTTTCTAGATCATGAAGATCCCTCCTGACATGCCGGGAGGTGTCCTATCCACCATAAGGTGATTAGGATGGCTCTCACGATACCACCCGAGCAAGTACTGCACGATACCACCCGAGCAAGTAGATGTACTAGAAGAATTTTATTTCGTCAACAAGGTTTCTTTATCTGCACTCCAAGTGCTACCGGCTATGGACTTGGGGACCTTGTTCCTACATCTCAGCTTGTAGCAGATAGCTGTAGCATGTGCGGACGACATGAACGAACATTCTGTCAAAATGTGAATTTTGGGGTTGTTTGTGGTCCAAATTCTACTACGATCGGCCATGATATTCAACTCTGTTCTCACCTCTGCCGTCCATGTGGTGAACAGAGTGCCCGTAGATTTAGAGGTGGATATTTGCATATTCCTCATGTGGAAAAAGGTGGTAGGATCAGTCAAATAGGAGTTCAGCCTTTCAAAAATGACATCAGAGAAAACACCTGACGCCAAGATCGTAAAATCATCGGCATACGTTACGATCTCAATGCTGTCTGGAGGGGGCGGAATACAGGAGAGGTAGAGCTTAAACAGTTCCGGAGATATCACCCCACCTTCTGGAAATTTCCTGATTCACTGTACGGGGCTTGGACTTCTTGTTCCTGATTTCCACATATGACTGGCGTTTACACATATAATTGATTATGCAACGTTTCAAACTTGGCCGGAGGGTTGTCTTCTCGAGGTTCTAAAACAACGTGGAGTGCTTGACAGTATTAAAGGCTTTAGATAAACAATTAAAAAAGTATCAGTCCGCTTTGCCGACAGACGTATACTCTCAGCCTCTGTTAATTAAAACACCTTTTTCCCGAAAAAAATAAACGTATGTATTTAGAAGGTCTTCAGATTGGCGACAAAGATATGGATTAGGATATAGTCCATATCCGAACTTGATCTATGTATTTTAGAAATATTACGATGTCCAAAGTAATTACAAATTCAGTTACTCCCTTCGAGAGTTATTGTGCGCACAATTTTAACGAAAAGTTTTGAACATTTGTGGGGGAGGTACCTGAAGGAGTGGACCGATATGGGCCATCTACTAACTTAAACTAAGTTTGGACAAAATATGCCAAATTTTAGACTCGATCGGTTGCTTCGTTCGAGTGTTATCGTCCGCACAGCCAGACAGACGGAGGAATATGGCTAAATCGACTTCAAACTGTCTGAAACCCATTTCGTCCAAACACACTTGGAGTCTAAAACCATTATTTAGATGAGGCACATTTTGCCCGAATGAAAGTGTATATACATACCCTCCTTAGCATAAATGCTGAGGGTATAAATAAGCGCCAGCAAATCTATTCTATCACAGGGGAGGTATAACACATTCCCGCAGAGAACGATCGGTACAGACCCACATATTGATATACCTCCATAGAGCGACACCTCATGATTTTGACAGTGTAAAGGCGGAGAATCACAGGCGGCGGACAATTAGTTGAATTAGAAGTATGTTGCCCTTGCCTTTTATTCTTTTACCAGAAATGTCTTAAGCAAGAAAGCCGATCGCTTATGGGCCTTAGATATCCTACAGAAGAATTGCGAGCACGTACATACATACTTATGTATATACATCGATATGTTTTGTTTTTATTTCTTATCACTTGTCAGAAATCTTTTCAATTGTTTTGAAAAATTAAAAAAAATACGATCTTATGCGAAACGTGTCATGCCGCATTGTTCGCAGATGAATTTTATGGTTTAAAATTATTTTTAAAGATTACAAATTATGTTGTGGAAAGCAAGTCGACTTGTTCGACAGAAATTGATGAGGGTTTGAGAAATGCTCAAGAAATAAGATTTATTATTCGTCGCATTTGTCATACGAACAAATTTGTACGTGTGACATACATAATTTATTAAACGAATAAATAAACAAAATTTGTGGTTAACATCAATTGTGATAAACATAATTTATTTATATAATACCATTGAAACCGTCAATGACATAATTGCGTTTTTTTGGTTTTCAAAAATTCAAGGATTAATGATATTCTGGGTTCATATCTTGCAAACATAACTTAGTAAGCAGAAACCACAAAATTATAAGTTTGCCATGATTCCTAAGTAATTGCCATAATTCTTAGCAATGTTATAAAGTAACACATTTGGTATGGTAACAGTGGCAAAAATGGTGAACTGCTTTCATATAAATTGTATGCTATTAAAAGTAAGGGAACACTTTGCGGGTAAAAAGTTGTAAAAACTGGTAACTTCAGGCACGTAAAGGAACACGACTATTAGCTTTGTAATGTAACGAGTTCATACTATAATTCATATAAATTCACAGTACACCAAGACCTCGCTTTGCGTGGTTAATAAATAAAATAAAAAATGCTTCATTTTGAAAATAGGTTTGGAAGATAATTTTGTTCATTAGATATATCTACAGAACGGCACGTCTTAGCGCCAAACACTATGTGTGCTAGATGGTTAAAAGATCTCAAACGATTCGCCAAAAAACCTATGACTTTCATAATGATGAACTTTTTCTACAACTGATACAATTTTCCCCTCAACTAATCAAATTTTATAACAAGTAAAAAGTCGTTAAGTTCGGCCGGGCCGAACTTTTTATACCCTCCACCATAAAATAGTCTTAATTAAAATGGAATAATTAGGGTCCTTTCACAATTTTAGGTGGAACAACTTTTCGACAATGGATAGACGCCTACTGCCTCCCACTATTGCTTAAATTACACTGTGAACACAAATGTTGGGGCAGAGATAATTCCTCTTGGAGATGAAAGCCATTGGTGTGTGTATATTAAAAACCCCGAAGGACAGATGCGCCGTGAGTCGAACTTCCGTGTTATGGCGTGATGAAGTTTTTGCAAGAGGCCCTGTAAGCCATCATGAATTAGCATTATATCTTTGTTTGTTGTTTTTGTAGAGCACTTAAGCAACAGTGAACAAAGATATAACGCTAATTCAAAACATGGACCTATGTTGACGATGTTTGTTTCATGACTACTGAGAACCTCAAATGGCAAATTACAGCTAGTTCGGTTAAAAATTGTAGCTAAAATTCTCAAAATACCGAAAATCGGGAGGTACCGATATATGGGGGCTATACCAAAACATGGACCTATGTTGACGATGTTTCGTGGATTACGGCTAGTTCGGTTAAAAATTACAGCTAGTTCTGTTAAAAATTTTAGCTAAAATTCTCAAAATACCGAAAATCAGGAGGTACCGATATATGGGGGCTATACCAAAACATGGACCTATGTTGACGATGTTTCGGGGATATGTTTTATGACCACTGAGAACCTCAAATGTCAAATTACAGCTAGTTCGGTTAAAAATTGTAACTAAAATGCTCAAAATACCGAAAATCGGGAGGTACGGTTATAAGGGGGCCATACCAAAACATGGACCTATGTTGACGATATTTGGTGGAGATGTTTAATGACCACTGAGAACCTCAAATGTCAAATTGCAGATAGTTCGGTTACAAATTGTGGCTAAAATTCTCAAAATACCGAAAATCGGGAGGTACCGTTATATGGGGGCTATACCAAAACATGGACCTATGTTGACGATGTTTGGTGGAGATGTTTAATGACCACTGAGAACCTCAAATGTCAAATTGCAGATAGTTTGGTTACAAATTGTGGCTAAAATTCTCAAAATACCGAAAATCGGGAGGTACCGTTCTATGGGGGCTATACCAAAACATGGACCTATGTTGACGATGTTTGGTGGAGATATTTCATGACCACTGAGAACCTCAAATGGAAAATTAAAGCTAGTTCGGTTAAAAGTTGTAGCTAAAATTCTCAAAATACCGAAAATCGGGGCGTACCGATATATGGGGGCTATAGCAAAACATGGACCTATGTTGACGATGTTTTGTGGAGATATTTCATGACCACTGAGAACCTCAAATGTCAAATTGCAGATAGTTCGGTTAAAAATTGTGGCTAAAATTCTCAAAATACCGAAAATCGGGAGGTACCGTTATATGAGGACTATACCAAAACATGGACCTATGCCCATATCCTTTGGGATATAAGTTTGTTGATCACTAGGAACCCTAAGTGCCAAATTATAGCTAATTCGGTCTACAAATGTGGCGAAGAACGTCAAAATACCTCAAATCCGGAGGTACCGTTATATGGGGGCTATACCAAAGAGTGGATCGATATAGCCCATCTTCGAACTTGACCTGCCTATGGAAAAAAGATACTCGCGTTCAAAATTTCAGCACTCTATCTACATTATTGCGGACGCTAGAGTGATTACAACAGACGGACAGACGGACGGACAGACGGACATGGCTAGATCGTCTTAGAATTTTATCCTGATCAAGAATTTATATACTTTATAGGGTCGCAAATGATTAGTTCGATGTGTTACAAACGGAATGACAAACTTAATATACCCTCCATACTATGGTGGAGGGTATAAAAAAAAATTACGGTTCGAACCCAAAACAACGCAACATCGGAAATCGAACTACGCACAGTAAAAATTGGTACTAATTGGACAACGACTCAACTTCAAAATAGACATTGAAATAGCAAAAATGCCCACAAAGCTGAATTTAGAAGCAACGTCAAATTTTAAGTGTTTTTATACCCTACACCACTATGTGGAAAGCGTATTATAAGTTTGTTTTGGTAAAAATTCATGTAACACCGCGAAATATTCGTCGGAGACCCCCAATGTGGTATACCAATCTTCATATCTCGGCGAGATAAAGCGATTTTGAGATGTGTGTCCGTCCGTCCGTCCGTGTGTCCGTCTGTCCATTATAAATTGTAATCAAACTCCAGGCCGCAATTATGGACCGATCGTCACGAAATTTGGTATGGAGGTCGGTTTTACATCAGAATAGATCGCTATTTTAATTGGTGATGATCGTGAAATATTTAGCCGGTGAAATGGACCAAAAACAAAAATTATGTTTCCGATTTTGTAGCTGCTTTGTAGGTCGCAATAATAGTCCGATCGTCTCGAATTTTTAAATAAGGTAAGAGTATATGACAGAGAAGAAGCTTGCAATTTGAGATGGCGATCAGATAATATTTAGAGGCTTAAATGGACCACAACTTTTGTGTGAAAATTGTGAAAATTTTTAATATACAGCTTATATCTTTGTTCCTGAAAGACACATTCTTTCCTCGTGAGTTATATTTGAAAGACGATCTCTTGACCTTTGAACTGATGTAGATTACGTTGATGTACGTGATCAGACAACAGAGCTACAACCTAATACATATATCCAGTTTTTTGTTTGTAGTGTAGTAATTAATACTCTAGAGGTCGCAATTCTAGCTCAATAGTCACAAAATTTTGCACGAGGTAAAAGTTTAGGTAGAAGAAGTTGCTTACAATTTTGGATGATGATCTGATATTATTTAGCGGGTGAAATGGACCATTACTTTTGTATGAAAAATACAAAAAAAAATATTTTTGGTCTATATTTTATTTCCTGGAGGGCATATGCCGGCAAAGTAGACTACATATGGAAATAGAACTACTGATCTTCCCCCTGATGCAGAACGTGTCTGCTAGATAACGGGCCTACTGCTTAATATATAAGTGTTTTGTGTAGAGAACCACATTTTCCTATTCCCAGTTTTTGCATTATTGCAAATTACATGGTGCCCTAACGTTTTAATTGTCTAATTGGATTTTTATACATACATTGCAGCATGGCTCGCTTTGCTACCTTTTTGCAAAACGATTCCCCAGACAGGCAAAATCAAATTTTCAACTGTGGCAAAATATCCTTCAGTAAGATTTGCGACATTTTCTGAGTATTTCAGACATATAAAACCCTCATGAATCGGGGTACACTCAGTCATTGATATAAGAGAAGTCTCCTTGTCCCTTCTGACATGTTTGTGAAACAATTATTATTTTATTATTTAAGCTTGGTGTGATACGGTACCAGAATCCACAAATTTATTTCTTACAATAAGATTATTTGTTCCATAAATAAATTTTGATTTTTGAAAAGCTAATTCCCAGTGTAAAGGTGTAGGGTATCACACGGTCGGCCCCGTCCGACTATAGCCTTGGCTTACTTGTTTTGTTTGAAAATGGTTGATCTAATCAAAAAGTGACTAATGTAAATATTGTAGGCAGAAAAATTATCTACAATTTTGTCTTTATAATTTTTTTTAGAAGGAACTATTCTTGAGTTAAAGCTGTTCTAAAAAACACATGATTTTTATGCACTTATAAGGGAAATATGCACATATTCAGAAGAACCGGCTAAAATAACCGAAGTAACCGGGTCTGTCCCCCGAAAAATATATGTTTCCTTGAAGAGCGGAATTATACCTATCTTTTAAACAAATTCCAACAAAATCGGAGTGTGTAAAAATAGTCCATTTAACACACATGTGTAATCGAAAGCCCAACGGGGACGACCCCGACGAAAACTCTCCGATTTTTTTTTGAAGTTTTGTCCGAAGGTAGGATTTGTTGGGCCGGTTACGGAAAAATATAATTTTCATGGGCGGCGGATCCGGTTCGCCGGTTATTCGACGTGAAAGGCCAGATTTAAAAACCGGGTTAGACGCGGTTCTACTGAACCGATTGCTGCAAAGTGAATATCGTTTGAAAGCTTATGGAAATACCTAACATATATCGTGGTTATTTTAAATGGTTCGCCTCTTAATGTACTTAACGGCTAATTTTTAATTTGACCTTTAGATCGCGATATCTCGAAAATGGTAAGTCTTTTTTAAAAATCATAAAGACCGTTCTTGTAGACAATTGTTAAATCTTCAACATTTACTTTAGCCGGCTTTTGCTAAGACTTACCGTTTTTGAGAAAAAAAAAACGGAGTAATGCCTCAAAAAATGACCTTTGACCCAGAATAACTTTTTTTGCACACATGGGATTGATGGGGACTTTTAAGACGTTGCTTCTAATGGTAAACCCTAGCTCTTCACCAAAATTCAGTTATGTGGGAATTTTTGTTATTTCCCCCTTATATGCATATTGACTGGGCTAAAACATCGCAAAGTGAAACGACGCTAAGCGATGTCTTGGTGTATATTATATTTTATGTATTTATTCATAAAACTGTGACTGGGGAAGTAACTTCAACAATTCCCTTAATATTGTTTCCATTAGGCCGACCAATCGACCTAATCTCGCATACATTAATAGTTGTTACGAAAAAGTTCATGCATATAATTAAAGATTCATTGGCATATGAGACTATATATAAAAAAACATAAACAACTATGTTTCTGTCTATATGAGAATAAATTATGGAAATGTATTTCAGAAGGCATTTCTTTTCTTAATTTCCGGTTTGATCAGCTAATACTGTTTTTTTATTTATTTACTTTTACCTTCCAGCTTCCTGAGACTTAATTAATTAGTTTAATTTTAGGCATTTGTTCAAAGCTGTGTATTTTTAATGTATGCCTGCCCTATTAAGAATAGGCTACCAATACCATTTTGAATCTCATTAAAATAAATCTACAAATTTTGAAATAATAAAATACAGTAAGCAAATCTTATGGTCGAACACACTTAAAAATGTTTAACATCTTTATTAATTGCTGATTTGTCCCAATCACATTTAACACTTTATTATTTATATATAAAATAATTAGGAAAAAAACGAATTTTTAACTTATTTTATT
This sequence comes from Musca autumnalis, assembly GCF_047663935.1. NCBI lineage: Eukaryota > Metazoa > Arthropoda > Insecta > Diptera > Muscidae > Musca > Musca autumnalis. The sequence continues at coordinate 166,732,901 of NW_027411644.1, read as the reverse complement.
ATGGCGCCAGACATTTCAAGCGAATTGCGTGTAAAACTTGCATCCAAATTTAGAGTAGAACAAAGTATACTAAATTTTTGTAGGACCAGGGTAAGAAGGCTACATTCTTATATAATGAAGGGATAATTTGTGGTCGTAAGATTGACTGCCTAAACAGTAATAGTACAGTGGAACTGCTCTATAACGAATAATTCGAAATTCGCAGATCATGGCCCCTAAATTGTTGGGGGTTAAATGGGTTAAAATATGAGTGGTTTATTCGACTTTTGCTTGATTTTTCATGATTTGGCTCAAAGGTTAGGCATCAAAATATTTCCACTTTGACCAAGTTCATAAAGGCTATTCCTCCGCTCCGTAAAAAACGCTTTGATCATTCGATAAGTGTAAACATATTATATTGGTCTATATTTTCCAATAGAAATATTCCCTAAAATTGTATATTGGATTTTGTACGATTATTCATTCAGGTGGTATTACCCCCACAAGAATTTCGTATTACAACGACATACTTTTTTCTTGGCGAGGACCATACTTTCCGAGATATGAGATCCAATATTTCCAATAAACCCAACCGCAACTAACCAAAATGATATGTTTTTTGTGGGAAAAAGGGGGGGAAAGTATTTACTAGTGTAGCCCCCGTTAGATGTGGCACCAGAAAATTAAGAGCCAGATCATTTAAAACCTCGCCTACAAAAGTTAAAAATGTTGGCTCTTATGTGGAATTAAACGCCAGGGACTCGCTCAATTATTCTTCTATGAAAAACTGAAATGAACATTTGTATAAAAACAAGTAAAAACGGCAATTCGGCCTGGTCGAGCTTTGTAAACCCTCCCAGCGAGTTGTGTTGAAGTAAAATGGAAAATGAAACTACTCAGCTGTTCCGTCGGCGTACAGAAATAAAGCCCCAAGAAATAACGCCCCAAACGGGAATGAAAATGGACCCCAATTTTTGGGGTGTTTTTACAATTTGAAAAATTGCCCCAATACAAAAAGGCCCCAAACTATGAAATTTGGTCCCAAAAAAATATTGCAATTATGCCCCAAAATTTCATTGGGGCCAAAATGCATTTTTGAAATTGGTGTGCATTTGCAAAATGGATTATCACCCCAAACAACGAAAATGCAATTAGGCCCCAAAGTATGCATTCACGCCCCAAAATATTTATGCACTTAAATTTGGGGTGTAAATGAAGCCCTAAATTTGGGGTGTAATTTCAAAAAATATTTTTAAAGATATTCATTCAATAGTTTGTAATATGTAACTAATTGATGACTGTACTTTTTTACGATTGTAGCATGTTAAAGCCACCTAGAAACAAGCTCTTATTTTCAAGTGTACTAGCAGGCGTCTATGAATGTGATAAAAATTAAAATTTTAAATAAAATTAAAGACGATTGCGTAGGAATCGCAAAATCTTTGGGAAGTGGATCGTCGGTATCAAGTACCGTTCGTAAGAAGAAATATTGTGATAAGTGAGTATTTCTGTACCAATTTCTATATACATATATGTATGTATATATTTTTATAGTTTTCAGCAAGAATCACAAAGTATATATTTTAACAAAATACAAAGAAGTTTGCATCACATCGTTAGCAAAAAATTTGTGTCGGCTCCAAAAACTCCCCATCAAATAGTTGAAGCATTCATGCTCGAAAAGGTGTGGACAAATTTCGGTCTGACCAAAACCAAACAAACCCGAGACAGACTTTAACTACTCCATATCTCCAAATCAAGTCAAACAGAATTAGAAAGAAATGGAAAGTAGCTGAAGAAAAATATTTTAAAAAAATAATTTAAAAAATCAAACAGAATTAGAGAAAGTGGAGAGTAGCTGAAGAAAAATATATTTAAAAAAATCGCGCGATTTTTAAATATATTTTTCTTCAGCTACTCTCAATTTTTTTAATTCTGTTTGAATAGATTTGGAGAGAAAAAATATATTTAAAAAATCGCGCGATTTTTTAAATATATTTTTCTTCAGCTACTCTCCTAATTCTGCTTGACTTGATTTGGAGAGAAAAAAATATACTAAAAAAAAAAAATCGCGCGATTTTTTTAATATATTTTTTCATTCCAAATCCATTCAAACAGATTAAGAAAAAAAGGGAGAGTAGCTGAAGAAAAATATATTTAAAAAAATCGCGCGATTTTTTAAATATATTTTTCTTTAGCTACTCTCCCTTTTTTTCTAAATCTGTTTGATTTTTTAAATTTATTTTTCTTCAGCTACTCTCCATTTCTTTCTAATTCTTTTTGACTAGATTTGGAGAGAAAAAATATATCAAAAAAATCGCGCGATTTTTTAAATATATTTTTTCTCTCCAAATCTCCAAATCAAGTCAAACAGAATTAGAAAGAAATGGAGAGAAAAAATATATTAAAAAAATCGCGCGATTTTTTTTAGTATCTTTTTTCTCTCCAAGTCAAGTCAAACAGAATTAGGAGAGTAGCTGAAGAAAAATATATTTAAAAACTCGCGCGATTTTTTCAAATATATTTTCCTTCCTTCCTCTGTAAAAAAGGAAAAATAAATGCCTTAGCATTTTTAAATAGGATGGTGTTTGAAGAAAACGCTATATGCACAAATATGCTCCCAATGGAAGATGAGGTATATAAATTAAACATTCTTAATAGGTGTATCTTTTTTACTTTCTTAATGTTGCTGAAACATTTTTTCAGCAGCTTTTCCTTTACACAACTGTCAAAATCTGCAACATTAGTAATAATTATTACCAATTATTATTACTTATCATATAATTTTTTGAATTCTATGAAATAAGTGTTTACTTTTGCTTATTATTACTAAAAATTATTGTTATTTTGAGTCCTTTAATTTTTTTTCGCTTTTTTCTTAATAAAGTTTTCGAAATTGCACCCCATTTTTTTATCATATCTTAATAAAAACTTTAGAAAATGCACCCCAATTTCTTGTTTTTGTTAAACACTAAAATATATTTAGGCCATAAACCTGTGCAAAAAGGCCCTAATGAAAAATTCAATTAGGCCCCAATATTATTTAGACCCCAATTTGATTTTCAAATTTTCGATTTACTTGTTGTGAAGACAATTTGGCCCCAACAGTTGAATGAAAAAAGGTCCCAAAAAGACGAAATTAGACCCCAAAAGTTTTGTTGTTGTTTTTCATATACCTGTTTGGGGCCTATTTTCATTTTCAATTTGGGGTGTTATTTCCTGGGGCCTTATTTCTGTACGCCGTTCCGTCACGTCAAGGCTTTTTCCTAGAAGAAGTGAACTGTGCTAACTGAACGGAAGAATATCACTACCAAGGTTTAATTCGAATGCGACATCGATGTTTCTTTGCATTAAAAATCCGAAATAATCTTAAAAGGCGTAAATTCGGAAGGTTCTTTCAAATGGGTTATATACCAAAATATGAACGTATATATATTGATGTGTTGAGGGTTTCTACCCACTGAGAATCCAAAGTATCAAGATGCAGCCAGTTCACTAGAAAAACCCTTTAAAAGACTTTACATCGGTAGGTATCGTAACCTTCCAATCTGAGAACCCGCTGTAAAAAACTTGAACATGTACTGACGATTTGTAAATACCAAATTCCAGCCATTCTATGGAGGCTTTATCGAAATTCTGGGGAAAAGTTTTGTAGCCCAAAAAAGACCAACAACTAGTTTTTAGCGATTTTGGGCTAATGATGTGACCAAAACTTTTTAAATATCGAAAATTGAGAGGTACGGTTCTATGGGAGCTATATCGAAACTTGTAACTGTACAGACAAATTTCTGTGGATATGTTTTGTACCCTAAAAGAAGAACTATATTTTTCTTGCATCCTGTGTCATTTAAGGATGTATCAAATTTATATGCAACGGTACAAAATTAAAATATTGACATTAATATACATACAATTATTTATTAACAAGTAAGACGGAGTTAATTTCGGCCGAACTTGTTATACGCTCCACCACGAGTTGTATTGAAGTAAAATGGCATAATTAGTTTCCTTTCGTTTATGGAGAAGACTAAATACCAAATTTCAGCAAGTTCGGTAAAACCATGTGGGCTATAGGATCACACGGACCTATACGGATAATTTTCTGGAATATTTTATAACCCCATGGAAGACTAAATAACAAAATTCAGTCTTTCGGTGGGATATTGAAGTCACAACCTTCAGAACTACGAAAATCGGGAGGTGCCGTTCTATGTGGGCTATGTCGAAGCCTGGACCTGTTCCGACGAATTTCAGTCAGACAGGCTCCTCCAACAAAGACTAAATACCAAATTTCAGCCATTTCGGTGGGTTGCTGTGGCCAAAACATTCAAGATACCGAAAATCGGGAGGTAGCATTCAAACAAAGTTTATATGGAACGATTAGTACCCCAAATGAAGACCCAATACCAAATTTCAACCATTTCGGTAAAATATTGAGTCCACAACTTTCAAAATACCGGAAATAGGGAGGTACCGTTCAATGGGGGCTAAGAGCTGTACCTATAAGTTTCTAGGAGAAAGTTGTATGGCCCCAACGAAGACTAAATACAAAATTTCAGCCATTTCGGTGGAATATTGGGATCACAACCTTAAAAATAGAGAGATACCGTTTTATGGGGGCTATACTAAGGCATAGACCTATACGGAAAAATTTCATATGGAAGGTTTAATACCCAAAATGAAGAACAAATACCTAACGTCAGCCATTTCGGTGGAATATTAAAGCCACAACCTTTAAAATACCGGAAATAGGGAGGTACCGTTCTATGAGGGCTATATTAAGGGTGAAGACCAAATACCAAATTTCATCCATTTCGGTAAAATATTGAGTCCACAACTTTCAAAATACCGGAAATAGGGAAAATCGGGTGTTACCTTCCTATGGGGGCTATATCAAAACAGATCGGTTAAAGAATAGCTGCGTGCTAACTAGAGACAGGCTGTGTGCTTAGTAATTAAAGTCGGTTCCGAATAAGTGTAATAAAGTAAATAAAGCATTGTAGAAACGTAATCTAAAACGAACCCTGTTTTATTTGGTACAAATCGTACTGGGGAATAAAACAACGTCTACACGGAGATTAGTTAAATCTAATTCCGTAACAATACTTTATAGGGTCTACGATGAATATTTCAATGTGTTACAAACGTAATGATAAATTTAATTATACCCTCCATATTATGGTCGAGGGTATTATTTTTATTTTTAGAACATTGGTGGCGTTTTTATTGGGATAGCTGTTACAATTTTGTTTTTCAAAAAAGTCTGGCTTAATCCCATTGTTGTTGTTTTAATATTTTAAAACAACTAATTTATTAGTGGAAAAAGTTTGGCATTGTTCGCAGGGAAAACTAGTTTCGATCCTCGCCACAGGATCTCATCAGTTCCCTTGTTTCTTGTTTGTGGATATTCTCCACCGAAGTTATTTTTCAATAACTTCTTCAACAAAAAACTTTTTATACCAAAACATCAATCGTTAGCTCGCAGTATAAAGGCGAACAAAGAAAAAACTTTAACTAATAAATTAGTTGTTTTAAAATATTAAAACAACCACAATGTCATTAAGCCAGACTATTTTGCAAAAACAATTATTATTTATTTCATTGAATAAAATACTTGCCATAATACTTAGCAATTTATTTTTTCAATATCTTCCATTCGGGCCAACTATATAATATAAGAAATATGTTATTTATTAATATATTGATATTAAAAGTATTTCAACTGTTTTTTATTTTCGTCAGTTTGATGTATTGCGTTATGTGGTGCAAGAGGTACCGCAAATTGTTTGTTATACCCTCACCATTTATGCTAACGCGGGTATATACACTTTCATACGGACAAAATGTGCCTCATCGAAATAATGGTTTTAGACCCCAAGTATGTTTGGAGGAATCCGTTTCAGTCAATTTGGAGTTGATTTAGCCATGCCCGTCCGTCTGTCTGGCTGCCGGACCAAAATTTGACTTTCGTAATATTTTGTCCAAATTTAGTTTAAGTTCGAAGATGGGTTAAATCGGTCGCACTCCTTCCGGTACCTCTGTCGGCAAAGCCGACTGATACTTTTTTACTTGTTTATTATAGACATTTTTACGTCTTCTTCTTCTTCTTCAACAAAACTAAATAAATTTACAAATTTAAACAGTGACACGACAATCAAGAAAAACAAACTGTGAAACTACATTTATTCTCAATGTAATACATTCTTCATTTTCCCACTGGAAGGTATCGAAATTCTTTTTACTAGCGAGCACAGGAAGAGAGTTTCTCTCTCCACTCCTACTATTCAACCTATTGAAAAATCATGCATATACACAATTAAAATTCCTTAAGGTATGAAAAAATATACTGCCGATACCTGCGTTATAGAGAAGTTTTACTGTATTTTGATAACACAATCCTTTAAGTATATGGATACATTTATAATGGACAATTTAAAATTAAATTTTGCCCTAACCTAACATTCTCTAATATGTATAAACATTTATCTGCATAAAATCATAATTAGAATGTTCCATCGCAAATTTACAAATGCATCCGTTTTCTTATTATGTAATTTTTAAAATCTCTATAACTTTCTGTGATAATTATGCCATTTAGGCTATAATCATGTTGCCCGACCATTAAAATTGAAATTGTAGTACGTTCGTTGGTTGGTTACAAGCACTTAAATGTTGAACCTCATAAAACCTATAATAATATGTGTAACCTTTCATTAAATACTTCTATGCGAACTTTGTCGCATGGAAAGAACGCCAACCACAGTGTCAAACTCACACACACACATAAAGCAAAAGTGAATTGAATATGATTATGAATATGCCATGAAGCTCCAACAATGTATGGAGATTTACCTAACCTACAAAAGGCTTTTGCAGGATGTTACCTTGTTAATAAACTTTATGCAGTCGAAATATAGATTATAATTATTTTGCATCGTTTATTGAATTATTGATAAATTGAAACACTTTTAGTGTTTTAGGGTGAAATTAGGGATTTGAAGTTGTTGGGGTACGTTGTGTAAGAGGTCTGTCTAAAATGATAGCTGTGGCAATGGCGCAAGCACCGTTATTATAAATGGTGTTAATGATACACCGTTATGAGGTTGCTAAGCTGCCGAATGTAATATTGGGATCATAATCTGTCGCTTTACCCCCTTCTTACTCCTGCCTATTGCTTGTTATTACAAGACCTAACGAATATGATTATCAATTACACTCAACAACATGGAAATTAGAATCGGAGTTATTACAAGAAAGTATATCAGGATCCCAACTATAAGAAATAACTAATAGAATAAGCCTATAATAGGATCGGTTAGTCTATTAAAGAATCAAGGGGTTTACCAGCCGTTGAAACATTTGATGCTTTCTTGCGGCAGTACCGAACCCACGAGCTTGCAGTATGCAAGGCGATCATGGTAACCATTGCACCACGACGACACTCGATTGTAGGAATAACTATGTTGGGTTGTTTCATCATGTCTGAATGTCTGCGCATTCAGATGCAAAGAAATAGGTTCATAATTTTGTTCATAACAAAACTTCGAACATTCGTTTGGAAATCAGTAGTCGTGTGTAGATGAATTAGTGATTAGCATAATTTTAGCACCCGTTTATTAACACGTTATGCAGCAGCATGACTAAATAAATGTGTGTGCATGTAAATTAATATGCTATACATTTATATGATTATGAATATATGTATATCGTCACCATAAATGCCCGAAGACGTAACCCACAAAACCAAAACTTTACAGGAGAAGCAAAAAACGTTATAAAATTAAAAACTGTTTTATGGAATATTAATCTTATGAAGACGAGTATATGGGATATTATCGATCATATACGAAGGGGAATAAGTAGTGAAACCAAAACCGATGAAGTGCTTAGTTTTAAGATCCTCCATTACAACAAAATCTGCAATATTATCCCATTTTCCGAAATGTCATTTCTTGAATAGGGTCGTTGTTTTTGAACGTTGAAGCTTGAAATTTTGCCAGAGCATGTATTTTAGCTTTAGGTATCATATTACGTCAAAAAACGAATTTCGATTTTCATGTCGGTTACGTCTTCGGGCATTTATGGTGACGATATACATATGTACGTATGTATGTTTGCCAGCATGTGTTAATAGTTATGTAAATATTGAATGAGATGAAAAAAAAATCAAACAACCTGGGTTAGAAAATATAGTTTTTATATGAAATCATTATCCTCATTATAATTTCTTGTTGCTGCTAAAGGATGCAAATGTTCTGCAGATTATTTTGAGAGGACTTATTGGAAGTGTCAATCTTAATTAAAAGTATATTGAGGGAAAAACATAGAATTATTAATACGTATTATTATATGGAGTTATTTTCCCCTCCACCGTATAATGGAGGGCATAATTAACATTTCCATATAATTTAATATGGGTATTTCTGAGTGAAATCGGAAACTTTTGCAAAAAACGATTTTCAATTTGCCTTATTTTTTGCTCTGTTGATGCTGCTCCTCAACAAAACATTTCAGTATATTTTCAGATTTTTTTGACTAACGGTTCCAAAGATACCGAAATTTAAAAAATCGAATTCTGTAAAATCTATATGCAACTTCATAACTTCTTTAATATTGGTCCAAATAGATAAAAATCTTGTTTGTATTTTTTATACCCTCCACCATAGTATGGAGGGTATATTAAGTTTGTCATTCCGTTTGTAACACATCGAAATAATCATTTTCGACCCTATAAAGTATATATATTCTTGATCAGGATAAAATTCTAAGACGATGTAGCCATGTCCGTCTTTCCGTCCGTCTGTTGTAATCACTCTAGCGTCCGCAATAATTGAGATAGAGTACTGAAATTTTGCACCCGAGGTTATTTTTTCCATAGGCAAGTCAAGTTCGAAGATGGGCTATATCGGTCCACTCTTTGGTATAGCCCCCATATAACGGTACCTCCGGAAATGAGGTATTTTGACGTTCTTCGCCACATTTTCAGACCGAATTAGCTATAGTTTGGCACTTACGGTTTCTAGTGATCAACAAACTTATATCCCAAAGGATATGGGCATAGGTCCATGTTTTGGTATAGTCCCCATATAACGGTACCTCCCGATTTTCGGTATTTTGAGAATTTTAGCCACAATTTTTAATCGAACTACCTGCAATTTCACATTTGAGGTTCTCAGTGGTCATGAAATATCTCCACCACACATCGACAACATAGGTCCATGTTTTGGTATAGCCCCCATATAACGGTACCTCCCGATTTTCGGTATTTTGAGAATTTTAGCCACAATTTGTAACCGAACTATCTGCAATTTGACATTTGAGGTTCTCAGTGGTCATGAAACATCTCCACCAAACATCGTCAACATAGGTCTATGTTTTGGTATAGCCCCCATGTATCGGTACCTCCCGATTTTCGGTATTTTGAGAATTTTAGCTACAATTTTTAACCGAACTAGCTGTAATTTGCCATTTGAGGTTTTCAGTGGTCATGAAACATCTCCATTAAACATTGTCAACATAGGTCCATGTTTTGGTATAGCCCCCATATAACGGTACCTCCCGATTTTCGGTATTTTGAGAATGTTAGCTACAGTTTTTTACCGAAATAGCTGTAAATTGACATTTGAAGTTCTCAGTGGTCATAAAACATCTCCAACGAAACATCGTCAACAGAGGTCCCTGTTTTGGTGTAGCCCCCATATAACGGTATCTCCCGATTTTCGAATTTTAGCTACAATGTTGTCTATTCAAAAATAATCGTCAATATAGGTCCATGTTTTGGTATATCCCCCCATATAACTGTACCTCCCGAATTTCGGGAATTTTCAGTGGTCACGAAATTTCTTCACTAAAATTCGTCAACATGGGTCCATTTTTGAGGGTCTACATTGTTTTGATGAAACTACCCTCAATTTGACTCTTGAAGTTCCCTGCAGCTATAAAACTTTTCCGCCAAAAAATTTAAAGATAGGTTGACTCTTTGATATAGCACCGTAGGTGGTACCTTTCACCTAGCTGAACACATTTTTTAGATTAGATAACACTGTGGAACAAAATGGAGGTGAAAGTCTGGGGCACGGAAAATTCCTCTTGGGGAAGACAGGCCTTGGTGAGTATATTATGAACCCCGAAGAACAGATCCGTGAGTCGAACTTCCGCGTTATGGCGTGACGAAATTTTTGTTAGAGACCCTGTGGGCCATCAGGAATTAGCGTTATATCTTTGTTCACTGTTGCTTAAGTGCTCTACAAAAACAACAAACAAAGATATAATGCTCATTCATGATGGCTTGCAGGGTCTCCTGCACGCCATAACGCGGAAGTTCGACTCACGGCGCATCTGTCCTTCGGAGTTTTTAATATACACACACCAAGGTCTTTCATCTCCAAAAGAAATTATCTCTGCCCCAACATTTGTGTTCACAGTGTAATTTAAGCAATAGTGGGAGGCAGTAGGAGTCTATCCATTGTCGAAAAGTTGTTACACCTAAAATTGTAAAATGACCCTAATTATTCCATTTTATTAATTAAGACTACTTTATGGTGGAGGGTATAAAAAGTTCGGCCCGGCCGAACTTATGTCATGTTCATACCAGCATTTGAATCACGTCGGTCGTTCTCATAATTACGTACACGAATTAACCCGTTCATACGACATGGTACACAATTCATAGCAACATGATTCATATTTTCATGGTTTTTGTTTACTGATTTTAAAGAAAGTTTCAACCGAAATACGGGCAAAATTATTTGATATGAACTGAAAAAATATTTATCCTTCTTTCAGATATCTATTTAATATAAAATTCTATTATTTTCATTCATGTTTTCCAATTTTTCTCACAATTTTGGTGTTTTCAGTATATTTTCAAATTTTTCTATTTCAATAATTAACGAGACAGAGACCTGCCAACATATCTTTTTGGTATACAGACATTCCGGCAGGCATTTGATTTTTGTTTCTAAATTTGTACGCGAATTCGCAACGATGGGCAAGAAATGCAACTGCAATGGAAAATTTGCTATGATTTGAATTTATACTAGTCGTTAAACTGTTTACTTTTCATTCATATTTTGCAGTTTTTCTAAAAAGTTTTGGATTTTTTATAAATTTTTAATTTTTTATTTTTCCTGTCATAATTAATTTATTTCGATAAATTCTCTCATTTGTTAGAGATGGGACATATTTTATCGTCGTTCTGAGAGTAATTTAAATTGAACAATGTACAAAAATCGTTGTTCGTTCTCAAAATTTTGTATGAGAAATGAAGTAATTGTATCATAATTTGGGGTCGAACAACGAATAGAGAGCGAATTACCGATAGTCTGAACATGGCATTAACAACTTGTTACTTGTTTTTTTTAAGTTCTATATGGTAGTGGGTGGGATTCGAAAAATTACTTTTTTCTAAATTTTTTAAAATTGCTCAATACAAATTTCCCTTTTTTACTTTACCAAAAAATACATTTTTTGACATTTGTATTATTTTTTTATTTAGAAATTTATCTTAAACGTCTTAAAAATTGTACTATTTTTCGATTTTGAAAATGGTTCAGCAGTTGTTGTACCAGCATTAGTGGGTATTATTGAATGACGTTTTTTTGTGTCCGCGATAGGTTTAGCCATTGCATATCTTAAATTCAAATCCTCTTTCGTATTTAAATATTCCTGTTCAGGAGAAAATACCACTTTAATACTTGGTAGATTATTCGGCTCGGATGTCCATTCATATAATTTCTGAGTTGTAGTTATTTGATCATCAATTTATTTAGTTTATTGTCCAGCTTGTACAATAATTGCTAATCCATTTTCAAAATCGAAAAATGACGCAGAAATTACAAAACAAATGTTAAAAAATTTAATTTTTTGTAAAAAAATGTTTGACTCTAGTATAAAGGAAAAATTGTATTGACAAATTAAAAAAAAAAAAAAATAGAAAAAATAAGCTCCGTTCCAGAATTAAAAAGTTTTTACACATTTAACACACATTTCCCCCAAATTGCGTTCCCGTACACCAAAAAATTTGCAAAATGTTCACTTCTTTTTGAACAATAATGGCGCCGAATAGCTTTCTCTTTAGAAACTTTTTACTTTGTCGGCTTCTGATTGGCTGCCACGCCGACTTTGACATTTGTTCCAGTTTTTATGACGTTTCTGTCATTTTTCCGTTCCCGTACATTTTGGAAAAATATGCATGTTGGACTCATTTTCGACAGTTTGCTCTTTTGTCTGACTGTATTGAGTACGCTTAGGTTAACAAATGTCAAACTTTCCAAAAAAAGGCAAATGACGCCAGGCGACACTGCGTGTTGCCTAGGCCAGATAGTTTTCTAGTGACTCTCGTATCAATTTGCTCGCCCAGCGCTGTACCAATACCACCATATGAAATTCAGACGGAATGTGGGCTAATAATTTCCCACCCTAAAATGGGGGGCTTAATTTACTTTGTTATTCCTTTTGTAACATATTGAAACATTCGTCGGAGTTCCTATAAAGGGTATTCTTATTCTGCATATTCTTGATCTGCATAAAATTCTAAGTCGATATAACCATGTCCGTCAGGACGTCCGTCTGCTGAAATCAAGATACAGTTCCAAATATTTAAGATAGAGCTTTATAATTTGATACAGAAGTTTATATTACTTCGAGAATTTTTGGGTAATATACATAGGTCCACGTTTTTATATAACCCTCTTAGAACGGCACCTCCCGATTTTCGGTATTTTTAAGGTTTTAGCCACATCATCTCATCGAAATGGCTGAAATTTGGCATTTAGTCTTATTTTGGACTACAATTCTTTCCCCCGAAATTTGTCAGTATATCTCCACTTTTTGATATAGCCCTCATAGAATGGTACCTCCCGATTTTCGGAATTTTAAAGTTTTTTGGCCATATTATCTTACCGAAATGTCTGAAACTTTATATTTCGTCCCCTTTGAGGCTACAAATCTTTTTCTCAGAAAGTTGGCAGTAAAGGTCCACGTTGGCAGTAAAGGTCCACGTTTAGATATAGCCCCCAAGAACGGTATCTCCCGATTTTCGAGTGCTAAAAGTCCTTATTACAAAATGGATTGGTAGGTTGGCTTGTAAGTAGTTATGGCTACCAAACTGTACAATATATTGTCCAAAAGACCCTCGATAGGGTATAATAATCTTCGGCCTAGCCGTTTTGACTTATGTAGGTACATATGTATATGTATTTACCTTGACCGATTACACCACTCCCGTTCATTTTTGTTTATGTCCGCTCTCTGGATGCGGCGATAAACAAAAGAGTTTGCCAGTGAATAATGTATTTGTTGACGCTTAAATTGACTTGCTTTTTACTTGTTTTTTTTTTCATTCATGTCTAATATTTATTTTGTTCTCTCTGTTCTTTTCATTTATCTTACAGATTGTTTTGGATACAGAGAACAGTGTGATATACAAATAAACATTGCAGTTCGATCGGCACATGTGTTCCATGAAAGACCATTAAAAAGTGAATCATTTTTACGTTGAGGGAAAAAACCACACAAAAAGCCGTACGAAGCTGAACTGAATTCACCATAAAAAGTAATTAACCAGCGAAGCCAGCAGAGACGAGCAGCAGAGCCGGTGGCAGAATAACAAAGCGTACAAACAAAAACATTGTTTTTTGCCTTTACTGGAAACGCTGCATGAGACGATCTGCTTTCAACATCATGGCAGTGATCCACAGGTAATTCAACTAAAAGCACAACTGAAGCGCGCGATAATAATACAAATCAACAAAATTATCCAAAAAAATTGAATTGTAAAATAAACAATTAAAAAAAAGCGAAAAACAAATCAAAGTTGTTCCGCAAACCGGTTAATCAGAAAAGGTGTTAATATTTTCATTTCATCGGAAAAAGAAAGGTATTGCAAAGTGCAGTTGAAACTTTGCGCGTGTTAAACTACAAGAAATACTCTCTCATATTAAATAACTTCAATTTTAGCGTAATTTTATTCATTAATATGCTTGAAATGTTTCAAAAATTGGTGTATGTAATCGGTGGTGATAGTTTGGCGAACGTATGCAAATATGTTGCGGGTGTGATATTTTCACTTTTTTGTTTTGTGTTTTATTGACATCTGTCTAATACCACTATGCCGTGCCCGTATTCTCATTACTATTATTATTTGACGACCTTCTGTGTTTTTATTTACTGTTGCGATAAGAGTCGTAACAATTACTTGTTCGGAACACTTTACATGTATGACAAACAGATGATATTAATTGTCAATTCAGAGATAGGTATGACGTGCAGAGATGCACAAACTTTGACGCGATGTTGTTAAAAACAGTTTTGGTAACTGTGATATGCACGTTTAAACTTAAACACGGTGCGCCCTAACTAACTTTAAATGAAAGGTGCTTACACGTAGGAAGTTTTTGCGAATTCTGAAACTACAGTGTTCATAGATGAGAAAAATCAAAAAAAAAAAAAAAAAACAATTAAAAAGTCGTTAAGTTCGGCCGGGCCGAACTTTTTATACCCTCCACCATAAAATAGTCTTAATTAATAAAATGGAATAATTAGGGTCCTTTTACAATTGTAGGTGTAACAACTTTTCGACAATGATAGACTCCTACTGCCTCCCACTATTGCTTAAATTACACTGTGAACACAAATGTTGGGGCAGAGATAATTCCTTTTGGAGATGAAAGCCCTTGGTGTGTGTATATTAAAAACTCCGAAGGACAGATGCGCCGTGAGTCGAACTTCCACGTTATGGCGTGCAAGAGACCCTGTAAGCCATCATGAATTAGCATTATATCTTTGTTTGTTGTTTTTGTAGAGCACTTAAGCAACAGTGAACCAAGATATAACGCTAATTCCTGATGGCCCACAGGGTTTCTAACAAAAATTTCATCACGCCATAACGCGGAAGTTCGACTCCCGGATCTGTCCTTCGGGGTTCATAATATACTCACCAAGGCCTGTCTTCCCCAAGAGGAATTTTCCGTGCCCCAGACTTTCACCTCCATTTTGTTGCACAGTGTTATCTAATCTAATCTAAAAAATGTGTTCAGCTAGGTGTAAGGTACCACCTACGGTGCTATATCAAAGAGTCAACCTATCTTTAAATTTTTTGGCGGAAAAGTTTTATAGCTGCAGGGAACTTCAAGAGTCAAATTGAGGGTAGTTTCATCCAAACAATGTAGACCCTCAAAAATGGACCCATGTTGACGAATTTTAGTGAAGAAATTTCGTGACCAATGAAAATCTCCGAAATTCGGAGGTACAGTTATATGTGGGGATATACCAAAACATGGACCTATATTGACGATTATTTTTGAATAGACAAAATTGTAGCTAAAATTCGAAAATCGGGAGATACCGTTATATGGGGGCTATACCAAAACAGGGACCTCTGTTGACGATGTTTCGTTGGAGATGTTTTATGACCACTGAGAACTTCAAATGTCAATTTACAGCTATTTCGGTAAAAAACTGTAGCTAACATTCTCAAAATACCGAAAATCGAGAGGCACCGTTATATGGGGGCTATACCAAAACATGGACCTATGTTGACGATGTTTGGTGGAGATGTTTCATGACCACTGAAAACCTCAAATGGCAAATTACAGCTAGTTCGGTTAAAAATTGTAGCTAAAATTCTCAAAATACCGAAAATCTGGAGGTACCGATATATGGGGGCTATACCAAAAGATGGACCTATGTTGACGATGTTTCGTGGAGATGATTCATGACCACTGAGAACCTCAAATGTCAAATTACAGCTAGTTCGGTTAAAAATTGTAACTAAAATGCTCAAAATACCGAAAATCGGAAGGTACGGTCATAAGGGGGCCATACCAAAACATAGACCTATGTTGACGATGTTTGGTGGAGATGTTTCATGAGCACTGAGAACCTCAAATGTCAAATTGCAGATAGTTCGGTTACAAATTGTGGCTAAAATTCTCAAAATACCGAAAATCGGGAGGTACCGTTATATGGGGGCTATACCAAAACGTGGACCTATGTTGACGATGTGTGGTGGAGATATTTCATGACCACTGAGAACCTCAAATGTGAAATTGCATGTAGTTCAGTTAAAAATTGTGGCTAAAATTCTCAAAATACCGAAAATCGGGAGGTACCGTTATATGGGGACTATACCAAACAATGTACGTATGCCCATATCCTTTGGGATATAAGTTTGTTGATCACTAGAAACCGTGAGTGCCAAATTATAGCTAATTCGGTCTGCAAATATGGCGAAGAACGTCAAAATACCTCATTTCCGGAGGTACCGTTATATGGGGGCTATACCAAAGAGTGGACCGATATAGCTCATCTTCGAACTTGACCTGCCTATGGAAAAAAGACCCTAGGGTTCAAAATTTCAGCACTCTATCTCAATTATTGCGGACGCTAGAGTGATTACAACAGACGGACAGACGGACAGACAGACGGACATGGCTAGATCGTCTTAGAATTTTATCCTGATCAAGAATATATATACTTTATAGGGTCGAAAATGATTATTTCGATGTGTTACAAACGGAATGACAAACTTAATATACCCTCCATACTATGGTGGAGGGTACAAAAAACGCCGGAGGGATTTTCAAATAAATCGCGGTCACAGTTCACCTTTTTAGGGTTTTTTAGGTTTTCACGATTTTGCTTGGAAACCCTAAGCCCTATCGAAATGGGATTAGAGACGATGTTGTAACAGTGAAAATTCTGTACAAGATTGACCTTTATGACTTTTTCCTGCGTATTACCATTTTTGAAATAAAAACCGTAAAAACCTAAAAAACCCTTACAAATGTGAACTTTGACCGCGATTTATTTGAAAATCCCTTCGGCGATTTTTTTGTTTTTTATTTTTCTCTCTATTAACATTGTAGGTTCAGAATCCGCAAATACTACCCAGGTGTAAGCACCTTTCATTTAAATTTAGTTAAGGAGCACCGTGTAAATTAAATGAAATGTTTAAATTTTACGTGGACATATACCGACAATTCTGTACAGAAATATTTAATAGCTCCAACCGGGATAATATCAAAACGTGGACCTGCACCGAGCATTCTCTGCGGGAATGTTTTAATTCACCAACGAAGACTAAATACCAAATTTCAGCCATGTCGATGTAATTATGAGGCTAAAACCTTTAAAATACCGAAATCGGGTGGTACCGTTGTACCAAAACGTGGACCTATGTTGACAATTTTTGGTGTAGAAGTTTTTAACAACTAAGAACCATAAAGGCCAAATTACAGCCAATTTAGCCCAAAAATATTGATAAAAACTTGGATATATCTGAAATAGGATGATATATATGTGGACTATACCAAAACATGGACCTATGTAAACAATTTTCGGCAGAAGTGTTTTTTTTTTGCCTCTAGAAACACAGCATTCCAAATTAAAACCAATTTGTTGGCCAAATGAGAGTAATACCTTCAAAATTTCATAAAGCATCAACGCGTCAACTCCTTACTTTATATGGGGGTTATAGCGAAAAATGAACATTTTAGAGCCCATTTTCAAAACTAAAAGTTCTACGGACCTACAATACAGTTGACCAAAATTTTTCCACTTACTTCAATCCGTTCGGACGCTAAATTGATTTGAACAGACGGCCGGACATGGCTATATCGATGTAAAATTGGATGCTGATCGAGAATATATATTAGGGTGATTCATAAATGGAAAAGTTGTTTTTTTGAAAGGTTCACCCCATACATTTAATATAAATTTTTATGGCGATCGGTTAACGTTAACCCGTTATCCAATCGTCATAAATTTGTGTAGGAATTATGTTTTAACAACATCAGCGAACTGGTAATTGATTGGACAATAATTGCGGCTTTAAGAGCAATTTCCTGAAAAAAACACCTTTTGTCCCATACAAATTACTACGGAAATAAAGATCGTGCAGGGGCACGGGTTAACGGCAACAGATCGCCATTAAAATTCATA
This sequence comes from Musca autumnalis, assembly GCF_047663935.1. Classification (NCBI taxonomy): domain Eukaryota; kingdom Metazoa; phylum Arthropoda; class Insecta; order Diptera; family Muscidae; genus Musca; species Musca autumnalis. Next base: position 166,714,979 of record NW_027411644.1, on the reverse strand, counting down.
TTCTAAATTCATATTTAATGTAATAGATATATACATAGCCATGTCCGACTCTCTATTGAAATCAATCAAATGGAAAAAAACATGTTTTCTTTTTAATATACATATGGTCTGTTCCAGTACTGCAAGAATCTACTAATATTGACTATTTTTTCCGATAACATAAAGGAAAAAATGTTATCGTAGTAAAAAATAGTAGCTTCTTGCAGGTTCTGGAACAGAGCAATAAACTCTTGGTCTGTTCCAGAACTGCAAGAATCTACTAATTTTTACTATTTTTTCCGATAACATAAAAGAAAATTTTATTATCGTAGTAAAAAGTAGTAGCTTTTTGCAGGTTCTGGAACAGAGCGTCTGTTATATGTGGTCTGTTCCAGTACTGCAAGAATCTACTATTTTTTACAACGATAACATTTTTTCCTTTATGTTATCGGAGAAAATAGTAAAAATTAGTAGATTCTTGCAGTTCTGGAACAGACTAATAGTGGAGGGTATAAAAATCACTTACGATAATCGATTAGAAATCGGAACGAAATTAGGGCTAGTTTTTCGTAAGGTGGGTATCTGACATTTGGTTTGCTGGGTTATTTTGTCAACCATACATACACACATGTTTTAGTATTGATGGAGTTATTTATGGCATCTTCTGATACAGAATGATGAAGAATGTATAGCTGGGTAAACATTGTCAGTTTTGAATGTCGATATTTCGCAATTATCGATAACTGTCAAACCGTCCAGCAACCACAAAACATTTCGTGGTTGCATGATGAATGACAAAAATGAACGGTCACACTAGGAAGCAACAATAAAGCTGTCATTCAAAACTGGCTATGTGTACTCAGCTTATGTAAATTCGTCAAACAGAAATACATTTCAAATATATTATGCCTGTTCCAGAACCTGCAGGAATCTACAAATGTTTACTACGATAACAAGTTGTCCTTTATGATACCGAAAAAATAGTAAAAATTCGCAGATTCTTGCAATTCTGGAACAGGCCAATTGTTTTTGATATTCTAAACAATGTATTGGAAACAGCATTTTTAAAAATGGACCTATGTAGAATAGCTAGATTGTATCTACGTATGTATACTACAGACATACATACGTACGTATCTTTTGTCTTTCTATGTTTTTACAATTTCAGCCTTTATATTTTATAACAACCATATAAGGTAATTTAGCAATAACGAAATTATAAGATATTAAAAAAAAACATTTATAGTGTCTAATAAATAGAAAACATATTAGGTTGGGAACCACCCTGATTTTCTGATAATAGTTTATCGAAGATCTATCATCTACCAAACTTGGGCATTTGTACCTTCTATATGATTGTTGAAAGGATTAGTAGATTGATTTTTAGTATCTACGGCTATCAAAAAGTACTATGTATATAAACTCGTTATTTGGTAATGTCTGTCATCATTGTATTGAGGCCTTACAAGTGCGCATTGCCCCTGTCACTCCAGGGATTTCATTGCTTGTTTTATAATTTCACTCAACACAGACGCATACAAACCAGAGACAAATATCAATACATGGTCCGTATCAGCAATCACCTTAATCTCCATGTGGAAATGATGAAAGGCTTTTGGGTCTAATGTCTTTAGCATTTTCTACCAACCCTATAAAGTATCTATATTAGGGTTATGTCTTTTCGACACCAGATTTCAGGTATTTTGGAGTTTTTTTAGCTAAATTTGATTGCTGAAATAGCTGTAACTTTGCATTTAGGGTTCCTAGGGGTTAAACCACTTCTCCACCAAACAAATATCTTCGTATTGGAATAGCCCCCATATAATGATACTGTTCGATTTCAGCTATTTTGACATGTAATTTAGGAACTAGAAAGATCGATCCGCTCCAGGAAATAGATTGCAAGGATCAAAGTTGGGCGGGACCGACTGTGTGATACCCTACACCACCACGATTTCAGTATAATTTGGAAATTTTTTCTAGTCCGAATTTGGTGGCATTTTCCATATTGCGTTCAAATCGGACGAAGATATATATGGGAGATATATCCAAATCTGAACCGATTTCAATATAATTCGTAATGTTTTTTCTAGTCCGAAATCGGTGACATTTTCCAAATTGTATCAGAATTGGACAGAATGAGCGTGTTTGGTGCTTTATCCAAATCTGAACCGATTTCAATATAATTTTTTTTAAAAAGTTCATCAAAATTTGACAAATACCTCAAATCGGGCGAAAATATATATGGGAGCTATATCCAAATCTGAACCGATTTTCTCGAAAAGCAATAGAGTTCTTCCTATGGCTAAACAAAATGATCTTTCCTAAGTTTCAGCTGAATCGGACCTGTACTTTGATTCTAAAAAAAACACATTTTTCTTGGATGAAAATTCACCTTTGCCCCATACAAATTACGATGGAAACAAAGATCGCTAGGTTAACCTCAACCTATCACCATAAAATTTCTTATATAAGGTGTTTGGATTAAATGGAAAAAATTTGAAGGGTAGCAAATCCAATTTTTTTTTGTTTTTTTTGGGTTACTCTAAGGCATGTCCTTAAAAGGAGTTATGGGTCTATGTCATTTCCTTTTGCATGTTACATACAAATGCTCAAAGACATGATATCCCTTACCACAATGTGGTGTAGGGTATAAAAAGTAGGGGAACAAAGCAAGCATTGGAAAAAATGGTCAACAGCTTCTTTGCACTGGCTGATGGTACATTTATACCTCGATATGCGTTGCCTCGATTTGGGTTAACAAAAAATAATAGATTTTGTTTCAATTTGCGCTACTAATTCGATTTATTAAAAACTAATATGTATTTTTGACTTTGAATTTCGTGAAGAAAATATTCATAACATGTGAAAACAGGTGTTCTGATTTGCGTTACTTTGGAAATCGAGGCATTAGCGTTACGATATCCTTCTGAATGATTTCGGAATAATGTCGTATGAAAATCTGAGGTACCTTCCGAATCTTCGTAAAGATTTCTGAACGATTTTGGAAGAATGTCGTATGAATATCGAAGGAAAAAAAATTTTTTTTCTTTCACAATGTGGAAAATGTATTATAAGTTTGTTTTGGTAAAAATTCATGTAACACCGCGAAATATTCGTCGGAGATCCCCAATGTGGTATACCAATCTTCATATCTCGACGAGATAAAGCGATTTTGAGATGTGCGGCCGTCCGTCCGTCTGTCCATTATAAATTGTAAACACACTCAGGCCGCAATTATGGACCGATCGTCACGAAATTTTGTATGGAGGTCGGGTTCAGGCCAGAATAGATCCCTATTCTTATTGGTGATGATCGAGAAATATTTAGCGGGCGAAATGGAACTAAAAATTTTAACCTTTTATTAAGAAAATGAATTACCCTACCCTCTGTAAAAATCTGTCATTTCTTTGTCTTTCTTTCGTCACAAATACCGGTATTTCACTTTTCATACTACTTATGTACCAACAGTTTTTGTTTCTAATGAAAAATAGAAAATTTTGAGTTACTACCTTTTTGTTGAACAGGTGCGATATATTGCAGCATGGGGTCGCTTCGCCACGTTTTTTCAAAATGTACTCGGTGTCACTACCGTTAAAGTTTATTTGAAATATTAATTTTGGTGAAGGTAAAGGCACCCACTGACATCCTCCTGGCCAATGATTTTGGGATTTATACATACAGCAATTTACGGCCTAGTCCGAACGGCGTGCCCTAAGACACCACTTGTAGAGAAGTTTTTCATGATTTTCACTGTTGTTTTCATTTTGTAGTTATAGTTTTAGCTTGAATTACACTATGCAACACTGAAAATGCAAACAACATCTAGTATGCATTTTTTGAAAGTACATATTTAGACTACAAAAACCCTAGTAGGGTTTTGTCCTGTCAGATCCAGTTCGGATTTTATGGCCTCATATATATATAGAAATATAGAATAGAAATATAGAAATATAGAAAAATTTGCATATTTGCTGAAATTTTGGTCAGTGTCGGCTAAACTATTGGGAGTTGAACCAAGTAACCATTTGCAAAAATCTTCCAAATAAAGTTCTCTACAAATCCTTAGAACATTCTGAAACTCTAAAATGCTTACTTCATGTTGTTTCAGCGGTATTTTGCATCATATCTTTTACAACACGTATTTCAAACACAGTTCACACCAACAGTTTATTCTCGCATTTCGGATTTCACTACATTATTGACATTTTTATTAAATCGTCGTTGAAAAATGTACTGAAAACAACGGCATAGAGGCATTTTACAACAATGACATGTTCTGAAGAGTTATGTACTACATTCCAGGGAATATTTTTCCAAAAGAAAATATTCAGAAAAAATTAACGGTTTTGGAGATACGGTGCGAAATGTATAAAATTTTTGGAATTTTTGCATATATTTTGAAATTTGAGGCAATAAATTTAGTTTTTCGAGTTCATTATTTCTCCAAATATTTTATTCTTGTCCTTATCTACAAATTTGCTTCAGATGTCAGAAGAAGATTCGCATTGGTTTCAGAGATATAGCCCCGAATTTCTTTATAAACTCAATATTTAACCACGTATAGATGGGACCATAAAATCAGAGCTGGATCAGACACAACAAAACAAAACTACGGTTTCTTGTCGTTTGGGTCTGTACTTTCAAAAAATCCTCAGTTCGAATTGTTTGCAAACGATCACCTTAAAAATGTTGCACAGTGTTATTATATGTTGCATTTATATTTAAAATATATAAAAATTGTATATGCGAAACATTGTCATTAAATATGAATCGGGGTGCACTCATTGATATGAGAGAAGTCTCCCTTGTCCCGTATGGGATGTTGTGGAACAATGTTATATGCGAATTATATAACCAACCATTTTGTTTTTCGACAACAAACTAAAATGAAACCAACCACCTTTTGTATATATTTAACAGCAAGGAGTTAGATATATACAAAAGGAGGTTGTTGTGCGAATGGAAATTTATATCCAACACATCGATTCGAATTCGTACCGAAATCGGAAGAAAAACACTGGTATATTCGAAGGGAAATTTATTTCCGACATTCTCTCCGAAATCGGAATGAAATCTGAACGAATTCCCCTACGAAATCTGAACGATTTTGCTTACGAAATTGTTCAGATGTGTCGGACATCCGACATTTGGTTTGCTGGGTATCTACCTTAGAGTTTTAGCCATGTATTACAACAGACATTACAACAAATTCTCCAATATAAAATACAATTGAACTTTTAATATAATTTCAATAATTCATGTTATATTTATATCAAATTGATTGAAATGTTTTGGGCGATTTCCAACAATGAATTCTTTTACCTTTATACACAAAAGAACACATAAATATATTTTATTGTTTTATTTTGTGATATATAGCTGACAGCATGAGAAACCGTCAGATCCGTCGAAAAAATAAAAAGTTCAAATTTAAATAAATCATAAGACATTTTTGATAAGGATATTGACTTCCTAAGGCAATTAAAATTAATTACAAGATAAATGGAACATATGTATTTGGATGTGTTCCAATAAACAAATGTTTCATCTTGACACCTTCCAAGGAACAAAAACTCAATATTCATACTATGTGTCGAGTGATGTATAGCTGTCAGTTAGCTAGGTGAATGATCTATTCAACAAAAAGAAAAATTTATTCGATTTTTACACTGAAAGATGTATTGTGAACAAAGAATACGTATGTCATGTTTTAAATTGATATTTTTATATTTATTTTAATATCTTTTTGGTTTTTCTTATAAATATGTAATGTACACTAGGGTTATGACTTTTTTACAACCTCATATCCCTGTATCATAGCGTGATGAGTTTTGCCATAAGATTACATAAAATTTTAATTATAAGGTGATTCGGTGAAAAAACCTCACGCACAAAATGATTTTAAAATTTGAATTTATCAAAATTATGGACAATTTTTTGAAGTCACTGAAAACAGATATATAATTGAAAATAAACTTTAGAGCCACATGAGATAATTAAAATGACATAAAATTTATTTCTCACTATTTTTCTTCAATTCTGAGAATCGTAAAAATGTCGTAAACGCTTTTATTCAAAAATATAATTTTTTAAACAAAAAACAAAAAATTTAAAATTTTTTCAAAGTGAAATTTTTCGCGACTTTTTTAATATTTTAATGAAATAAACGTTATTATAGTTATAAGTAGTCTTATATGTATTCATTCGTGCAACAAAAAATAATTTTTTGAAAATAAAAATTTTTTTCATTTCATATATTTTTTCAAAAAATTATTTTTTTAAAATCGATTTGTGCGTGAACTTTTTTTATATTTCAATGGAATAAACGATAGCATAGTGATTAATAGGCAAAAGTTCATTCATCCCTGCTACAGGAAATCATTTTTGAGGAAAAATGTCAAAAAGTCATAACCCTAATGTACACATGTCATTGCATTACTAAGTGCAAATATTAAATCAAATTATTACTCACAATAAATGTATAAAAATATCAAAGATCTACTAAAAAACCAACACCACAATATTGTGGTTTGTTATATACACAATGAGTTAATACTTTGTATAAATTTAAATAAATAACTTCATTTTTGGTATCATAAAATTGTTTAGTTTATATTCATCATAATTAAATAGTTTACCTACCTATCTACCGACCGACCGAATGTTCGACGTTGTTAATTAAAACTTCTGTTTCTTTTCTATCCTAATGAGGATATTATTTGTTAATATTTCCAATGTATTTCTCCGCATGTTAAAAACAAAAATTGTTTTGGCTTTTTATGTTGTTGCTGTTGTATGTTTTGTATATATTTTTTTTGCTAAACATCAACCCTCTATCCGGAGGTACCGGAAAGCAAACAAAATTATTCCACTAGATTTCCACGTACTATGAATGTATGGAGATGTTGATTGCAGGTCGATGTGTATGCGTGTTAAAAAAAGGAATTTTCCTTCATGAAAGGTATACTTAATTGGCTAAAGAATACCGAATGTTGATACACACTACTTTTATTGGATTGAAAGGTTATATAAATACACAAACAATGTGAACAGGTGTATAAGTGTTTATTATGGTCTCCTTGCACAAAGAAGATCGTGAATTTCAGTGTCCGTTGGCTAAAAAATCCCCAGCATAGTATTTTTTATACCCTCTACCAAAATATGGAGGGTATAATTAAATTTGTCATTCCGTTTGTAACACATCGAAATATTCGTCAGAGACCCTATAAAGTACGTATATATATTCTTGATCAGCATAAAATTGAAAATCGATATAACCTTGTCCGTCCGTCTGTCCGTAAGTTTGTTGAAATCAAGATACAGCTCGCAATATATAAGGTAGAGCTTTATAATTTGGTATAGATATCTCTATTACTTCTAGGATGTTCGATATTAAAAAATGGGCCATATGGGTCCATATTTTGATATAGACCCCAATGAAGGGTACCTCCCGATTTTCGGTATTTTGAAGGTTGAGACATTTAGTCTTCTTTGGGGGTATAAAACTTTCCACCAGAAATCTGGGGATATAGCTACAGGTCTTTATTTAGCCTCCATAGAACGGTTCCTCCCGATTTTTAGTATATTGAAGGTTGTGGCCTCAAAATCCAACCGAAGTGGTTGAAATTTGGCATTTAGTCTTCGTTGGGGGTATAAAACTTTCCAGTAGAAATTTGTCGGTATAAGTCTACATTTTCATATAGACCCCATATTAGGGTACCTCGCGATTTTCGGTATTTTGAGGTTGTGTTGCCCCAATAACGAATCGAAATGGCTGAAATTTGGCACTAAGTCTTTGTTGGGTGTATAAAACTTTCCACCGGAAATGTGTCGGTATAGGTCCAGGTCTTCATATAGTCCCCTTAGAATTGTACCTCCCGATTTTCGGTATTTTGAAGGTTGTGTCCTCAATACCCAAACGAATTGACTGAAATTTGACATTATGTGTTGTTTGCGGTATAAAAGTTTCCACCATAAATTTGTCGGTATAGGTCCACGTCTTCATATAGCCCCCATAGAACGGTACTTCCCGATTTCGGTATTTTGAAGGTTGTATCCTCAATATCCAACCGAAATGACTGAAATTTGACATTTAGCCTTCGTTGGGGGTATAAAACTTTCCACCAGAAATTTGGGTATAGCTACAGGTATTTATATGGCCCCCCCCATAGAAGGGTTCCTCCCGATTTTCGGTATTTTGAAGGTTCTGGCCTCAATATCCAACCGAAATGGCTGAAATTTGACATTTAGTCTTCGTTGGGGGTATAAAACTTTCCACCAGAAATTTGTAGATATAGCTTCAGGAACGGATCCTCCCGATTTTTGGTATTGTGAAGGTTGTTGCCTCAAAATCCAACCGAAATGGTTGAAATTTGGCTTTTAGTCTTCCAGTAGAAATTTGTCGGTATAAGTCTACATTTTCATATAGACCCCATATTAAGGTACCTCCCGATTTTCGGTATTTTGAGGGTGTGTTGCCCCAATAACGAATCGAAATGGCTGGAATTTGACACTTAGTCTTTGTTCCACCAGAAATGGGTCGGTATAGGTCCAGGTACCCTTAGAACGGTACCTCCCGATTTTCGGTATATTAAATGGTGTTCCTCAATATACATCCGAAATGGCTGAAATTTAGTATTTAGTCTTCGATTGGGGTATAAAAGTTTCCACCTGAAATTTGTTGGTATAGGTCAACGTCTTCATATAGCCCCGATAGAAGGGTAACTCCCGATTTTCGGTATTTTGAAGGTTGTGGTCCCAATATCGAACCGAAATGGCTGAAATATGGCATTTAGTCTTTGTTGGGGGTATAAAACTTTCCACCAGAAATTTGTCGGTACCTCCCGATTTTCGGTATTTTGAGTTTGTGGCCTCCATATTCAACCGAAATCGCAGAAATTTGACCTTTGGTCTTAGTTGGAGGTATAAAAATTTCCACCTGAAATTTGTCGGTATAGGTTCACGTCTTTACATAGCCCCCATAGGACGGTGCCTCCCGTTTTTTTGGTATTTTGAAAGTTGTGATCTCAATATCATGCCGAAATCGCAGAAATTTACTACATATTTGGTCTTCGTTGGAGGTATACAGCTATGGCCGAGAAATTGGTCGCAAGACCACGTTTTCATATAGCCCTCGCTGAAGGGTTCATCCCGATTTCGGTATTTTGAAAGTTGTGGCCTGAAACCGAAATGGCTGAAATTTAGCATTTAGTCTTCATTGGGGGTATGGGGTCCAGGTTTCCATATAGCTGGCATAGAACGGTACCCCCCGATTTTCCGAAATGATTTAAATTTGGTATTTAGTATTCGCTAGGGGCACAAATTATTATAACAGATAAAAACCATTTCTTTACAATAATCAGACAGTATAGGTCTACATTTTGGTATAGTCCCCATATAATGGTACCACCCTATTTAAGTTTTTTTTTGAAGATTTTGTTAACATTTTTCTACCGAATTGGTTGTTAATTGAAATTTTCTATTCCCAGAAGATAGAAAACTTAAGGTAAGGTCTTCTTCTTCTTCTTTATTTGCCTATTCGTTTTTCGAATTTTGGCGATCAATGCAATTATATACATACATATTACATCTGTTACATTATAAATTTCATTTTGGTGTTTATAAATTTCTTATTATCTCAGCAAATGACTCTCTGTTTCGGCTTTCGCTGAGAAGATTCCCAACATCTTGGATACCAGTCCACTCCTGTATGTTATTAATCCATATCATTTCTTTTCTTCCTCTAGTGGGTCTTCCTTCAATTTTTGTTCGGATTATATTTTGGAGTAGCTTATAAGGTAAGGTCACTTTAGACAAAAATTTGCTCCAGCGAACGGCAGTGTGAGCTTATTGAGAGCAAGTGAGCATAAATTTCAATGCATTTGCCTAATGTGACCTTACCTTTACTCGTAAAAAATTATCCATATGTATCAATATAAAGTTATTATCATCAGTTACGATATTCTGCTCCTCCAAGAAATAAGCCTTAACGTGGAGGATGAGTTTTATTTATGAGGTTTGGTCCTAAACGAAATGAAACTAATTGTACAATGCGTGGTCGAGAGCATAAAAAGTTCTGCCCGGCCGACCTTTATGCCGTTCTTACTTATTTCAAAGTAGATTTCAGTTCGAGAACATCGCTAACCTTACATTGTAATCGACTCAAATTTCTATCTAATCCAAATACTCTACTCAAAGAAATTAATTGAAATTTGTTACAAATACCCTGAAATTTCCCGAACGCCAAACGCTCTCCTGTGTAGGGTACTTTGAAAAATCTCTCATTAGATACACTAATTAACTGCAATAAATTTTCCACAACAAACAAATAAGTTTCATGAAAAAGGTGTTGCATGATTCGATTTAAGCGGTGAGATGAAATTGTGTGTGGGTGTGGGAGGATGTTAGCTATTTCAACGCTTTTCTAAGTACATACTCGTACATAATTACATATATCTGCTATCTGATGCTTCATTTGATTTCGAATACTACATACATATGTATGTACATTGAGCAAATAAACGAAAAGGGGAATTTTTACCCTTATTCAAAGAATTTCCATACATGTTCGTAGAAAAGTATTCACAGCTCGAAACATCGCCACACGTGCATATAATTAGAATCAAAGAAAAAATACTAGAAATTGTTTAACGAGAAAATGTTTCTAGCATTCCATTTTGTTTACAAAAGTTTCCAATTTAGTATATTCTAATTATGTGTGCTATTGTTTTCTTTTTTTCTTTGATTCTATTATTGCATAAGTGTTTTTAAGTATTTCACATGTGATTAATAAAGTATTTAATGATGCGCCATTATGATTGTCTAAATATTCATTTAAGCCTTTCAGATTTGAAAATATTTTTGGCCCACTTGAAAACACGAGGAATATTGAATATAATTGTTTGGCGATTACATGTTTATAAATAGACAGCGGAATCCTATGCAAATGCATATATATGGTTAGGATGGTTGTAGAGAAAATCTGATTAGACAGAAACTCGTTTTATCACAAAATAAAACAAATTAGGTCCAGAATGTTTTGCATATTTTGCATATCATGCATATTTTGACATATTTGCATAAAATGGGCATATGGAAAACCATGTGCAAAAATATATACAAAGATTTGTGTTCTAAAAATCCCACCGAAATGGCTGAAATGTGGCATTAAGTCTTCGTTAGGGGTATGAAATTTTACACTTGAAATTTGTCAGCATGGGTCCACGTACGGTACAGCCCGATTTCCGATATTTTGAAGGTTGTGGCCTCAACAACACACTTAAATGGCTGACATTTTGTATAAAGTCTTCGTTGGGAGGATAAAACTTTCCACCTGAAATTTGTCAGTATTGGTCCACGTCTTCATATAGCCTACATTTTCATATAGACCCCATATTAAGGTACCTCGCGATTTTCGGTATTTTGAGGTTGTGTTGCCCCAATAACGAATCGAAATGGCTGAAATTTGGCACTAAGTCTTCGTTGGGGGTATAAAACTTTCCTCCAGAAATTTGTCGGTATAGGTCCACGCCTTGATATAGTCCACATTGAACGTACCTCCCGATTTTCGGTGTTTTAAATGTTGTGGCAATGTTCCTCAGAAATCTGTGAAATTTGGTGTTTAGCCTTCGTTGGGGGTATAAAACTTTACCCCAGGTCCACGCCTTCATATGTATAGTCCCCATAGAACAGTACCTACCGAATTTCGGTATTTTGAAGGTTGTGGCCACAGCAACACAACGAAATAACTGAAATTTGGTATTTAGTCTTTGTTGAAGGTAAAGGCTTTTCTGACTGAAATTCGTCGGTATAGGTCCACCTTTCGATATAGCCCCACATGGAACGGTACCTCCCGATTTTCGTAATTCTGGAGATTGTGACGTCAATATCCCACCCTAAGATTGACCTTTGTTATTTAGTCTTGCATGGAGTTATAACATATTCCAGAAGAGATTTATCAGTATAGGTCCGCGGGTTCCTATATCCTTCACAGAAGCGCACCTCTTGATTTTCGGTATTTTGAAGGTTGTACCGAAATATTGGAAATTTGGTAGTTAGTCTTCTTTAAGTCTAAAAACTTTCCGCCAGAAATTTGTAGGTATAGATCGACGTTTTGCTATAGCCCCCATGGAACGGTGCCTCCCGAATTTCGGTATTTTGAAGTTAGCCACATTTTACCGAACTTGCTGAAATCTGGTATTAAGCCATCTTCATAAACGAAACTAATTGTTCCATTTTACTTCAATACAACTCGTGATGGAGGATATAATAAGTTCGGCGTGGCAGAACGTAACGCGGTTCATACTTGTTTTAATTATTATTTGCATGCGTTGTGAGACCTTCCCTATGTAATTAGCCGCTTCCTCTACCTTCTAGTGACATTTTAGACTATTACATGATTATGACTCTTGCCCACTTTGTCGATTCTAAGTCCGATAAAAAAGAGAAATATTTCATTTTCTAGATGGACCCTATTGGTGTTTCGAATTTTTACTTGTGAAAAATTGGCTTGTCAAGCTAATAGTGATTCAAAATGACGGTATTTTATATTAGCAGCCCAAGGGGATAACTGCTCCGCCTGATTCCACACCGCTTATATGATGGTGTGTAATTACTTTCCATATATTTTGACAAAAATTGGAGACTTTATCTGTTTCCTTTCTGTAGGCGTTCGTTTAGGAAATCTAATTTTTCAGATCCTATAGAGCGGCCTCGCCCAAGAGAATTCTATCAAACTAAAGCAAGTGTTTATGTATAGGTGAAAATACCAACAACCAAATGACGTTTATCATTCGCTCACGTACACTATGAATGAGAGAGAATAGCAAATGCAAAACAACTCAGTTGGCGCCCGCAGTACAATGGGCGACTCTGCTATAGATCCACAATTATGCGGGCTTGAAGAAAATATATATATTTAAAAATATTTTAATTTTAAAATATGCTCTAATAAATTTCTGGGAAATCTGTTCAGTGGTTTTTGAGTCCATAAGACACAAACAAACGTACGACATTTTTGAAATGAAATTGACAGTTGACATTCATTGTATGTATTTCGCATTATAAACCAACTCTGAATGAAGTTCGGAATTTTAATTCACGAAAACAAGAAGCTACATTTTCTTTTAGAGTATCTCGCCACCTGAAATGCCTATACACGTAACCCATAGTAGGTTACAGATTATGGATTAGTGAACTGCTTTCGGAACCAAATGTGGGAGAGAATTCGAATCGATTCCGTTCTGAACTCTTATCGAAATCGGAAGGGCCTTCCGAAATTGTTTAGATGTGTCGGACGTCCGAATGTTTAAAAATTTCATCACATACCGTGAAGCTCCTTTTCGCGTATTATATATATTTTGCTACCGATTTTGTCGAAAATTTTAATATTGGGGTTGTAGTCAGTGTTGTCGAATTTGACGATTTATCGTCATTTTGACAATTGTTTAGCCCAAAATTTAAAAATGACGATTTGACGATTTTATGGCCTGCCAACATTGCAAGAAATAAAACAGGATGACTATATTTTAACCACAATTTAACGAAAGAATTTAAAGAAAACCATGGTTCAAGCTCGATTTTATGAGTTTTTTTTTAATGTTCTTAGCAATTTCCAGCCAGATTTGCTGTATTGAGGTTTTAGATTCGTATAGTGCTTTTAAAAAATACTAAATTTTTCCCTCAATGTATTAACATATTTCCAAACCTTTAAATATCTGACTTGTTTGCGGAAAAATCACTTTATTGACCAAAACATAACTGCGCGTCTCCTACTGATATTCAGAAATGTTTCAAGTATCTGTCAATTTAAACCCTTTTACGCTGTTATTTCGATGTCCGCAGAATTATTTATAGGTTTTCTTTGGTGAAAAATTATTAGAAAGCCCGGCTTTATCGACTGAAAGAAAATTCGGAGTTAATGTCTAAAAAATTCGCGAAATGATTTTCGATAACGTTATATACTATCGTAATAACGTAATTATACCATCAGCATTTATGCTAACGAGGGTATATACACTTTCATACGGGCAAAATGTGCCTCATCGAAATAATGGTTTTAGACCCCAAGTATGTTTGCAATGTCCGTCCGCCTGTCTGTCCGTCTGTCTGGCTGGCTGGTGCGCACGATAACTCTCGAACGGATGAACCGATTCGGTTCAAATTTTGGCTTTCGTAATATTTTGCCCAAACTTAGTTTAATTTGGGCTATATCGGTTCACTCATTCCGGTACCTCCCCCACAAAAGTTCGAAAATGTTCGGAAAATTTGTGCGCACGATAACTCTTGAAGGGAGTAACCGATTTGGTCCATACTTTGCCCATCATAAATTTGTACCAGACTTAGATAATGTTTCAATATAGGCTCAATCGGTTCACTCCTTCGGGTACCTCCCACACAAAATTTCGGAAAAGTTCAGTTTAGAGCCATCTCTCGAATCGCTCTGATTTTTTTTAGCAACTTGTATTGACTGCCCTCTATATGACGGCACAAGTTTCATTAGGGGCAAGTCCATACTTCCTGAGAAAATAGCCTGAAAGTTGCAAAAAATTCTATGACACCGTGTGAGGTGGTTGGAGCCCAAGATAACTCTCGATCGGATCTGCCGATTCGGTCCAAAATTTGGCCTTAGTAATATTTTGTCCAAACATAGTTTAAGTTTGAAGATAAGCCATATCGGTCCACTCCTTCAGGTACCTCCCCACAAAAGTTCAAAAATGTTCGGAAAATTCTTTTATACGGTAACTGTTGAAGTGTGTGGCCGAATTGGTCCATACTGTACACATCCTAATATATCTGCTAGATATAGATCAGATTAAAATATGGACTATATTTGTCCACTCCATCCGGTACCTCCCACACAAAATTTCGGAAAAGTTCACTTTAAGACCTGCTATCGAATAACTTTGAGTTTTTTATTTGAATTTTTTTGCCTTTTTAGGCGAAGATCATTTTTTAAGATTAATTTTTTTAATTTTTTTTTTAATCGAGCTTTATGATCTATTATGCAAGTGAAAAAGG
Organism: Musca autumnalis; assembly: GCF_047663935.1. Classification (NCBI taxonomy): domain Eukaryota; kingdom Metazoa; phylum Arthropoda; class Insecta; order Diptera; family Muscidae; genus Musca; species Musca autumnalis. The sequence goes on along the minus strand of NW_027411644.1, from coordinate 166,699,979 downwards.
AACGCCGACGATTCGAACCCACACACCCACCACTATGTGACATGCATGTTTCGTCTTCGGTAAAGACTCTCCAGACATATCGGATGTGGAGCGGCTTCGATGTCCTCGAACTTTTCTTCTTTCAAATGCATTTTTGTTTTGTATTTTACAACAACAATGAGGATTTTCCCATTTAGTTGTGCTTTCATGACAAACGCTTAGCGCTGCCTTTGAAAGTTATGAGTTTGGCTCTGAACGCTAACACGCCGTGACAACACTTTTTTCCTGTGTTTTTCAAGGACGTGGGTTCAAACCCCAGCCTGGCTCAGCTGATTTTATTTATTTGAAATTTTTTTGCCTTTTTAGGCGAAGATCATTTTTTAAGATTAATTTTTTAATTTTTTTTTTTAATCGAGCTTTATGATCTATTATGCAAGTGAAAAAGGAACGCCGACGATTCGAACCCACACACTCACCACTATGTGACATGCATGTTTCGTCTTCGGTAAAGACTCTTCAGACATATCGGATGTGGAGCGGCTTCGATGTCCTCGAACTTTTCTTTCAAATGCATTTTTGTTTTGTATTTTACAACAACAATGAGGATTTTCCAAATTTAGTTGTGCTTTCATGACAAACGCTTAGCGCTGCCTTTGAAAGTTATGAGTTTGGCTCTGAACGCTAACACGCCGTGACAACACTTTTTTCCTGTGTTTTTCAAGGACGTGGGTTCAAACCCCAGCCTGGCTCAGCTGATTTTATTTATTTGAAATTTTTTTGCCTTTTTGTTTGAGTTTTGTTGAAGCAACTTGCATTCGCTGCCTCAATTACGATGGTAAACGTTTTTTCAGGGGCAAGTTCATACTTCTTGAGCAAACATCCCGAAGGGTGTAAAAACCCCTTATGGTCAATGTAGATCCATTCCTTTTAGTATCTCCTTTTGATCTCTAATCCTAATGAACATTTTTGTCGGCTCAAATGCCCAAAAATTTTAAAAACCCCTAAATACATATTTTTCTGAATATAGGCTGAGGGTATATCTCTGTCGGCAAAGCTGACTGATACTTAAGAGGTAGTTAGTGAGTTTTGTTTGATAATTTTTCCAATTTCCAACAAACAATGTACGTGGATGACAGAAATACATGGATGTCACACTATCAATCTGACGATATTTGAGCAAAAGTGTCATTCAAAACTGGCAGTGTATTTACATTGCCGCATTATTGCAATCTCGATAACTATAGGGAAAACACTAATTTGATGATAGCTTTTTATGGCTGTATTATGAAGTCAGTTCTCATTGTCATAACTATGAGCGAAATATTCGCATTAGACTGTAACCAAACCTAGTTATGGACTATTTTAATGATTTTCCAATTTTTTTGACGATTATCTTTCAAAAACACTCGTTTTTTCGGGTACCTAGAATTTCTTCTCTAAAACAAATTGTTAATATTGGTAAGACCACTTTAAGAACCCAGCAAACCAATCGTACCGACATCGTAACGGAATCGGAATGAAATTCGGATGCCGATTTTGTCAGACGTGTCGGACATCCGACATTTGGTTTGGTGAGAAATTAAGAGTTGAGATCATTGTGTTCTGTGCAAAAATTAAGATCGGACCTACTGATATTAAAGCTATTTTTACTTGTTCCGGTTAGACTCATTGTGTTAATTTAAATAGCCCAATTAATCGCACAATTAATCACACAAGTAAAAGTGTTCTTACTTTCAATTCAATAAACAACATTTAATGAATCATTTTGTCCACAATTATAACAAACTTTGCTAAAGCAACTATTTTTTCCAAGTATAACGTTTACACTTCCATTAAAAATTACTATTTAGAATGGCTCTTTAAAATAAAATTAAACAATAGATTTATTCTCATAAAAGTGTGTAAGTTTGTACTCTAGACATTGTGACGTATGTACATGTAAATATGTATATTTATGAGCTGACAAACAGACGGCACATAAACAACGCTATCTGGATTATACGAAACTTTAGTTCTCCCCAAAAAATATTAGTTGTAAAGTGACATTCAGACACAATAACTTGCTTTTGACGGTATGAACAAAAAAGAAAACAATTAAAGCTGTGACCACGATTAATATCGATTCTAGCAAAATAAAAATCTGGTCTATAAAACGTTAACTGTTCTATCAATTAAAATTCAATTCGTGTAGTTTGTAGTAAATATGTATGTTTTTTTGTATACATTTCTGCTAAATGTTAATGGAAACTTGTTTTTTTCTCTTTCATGTGTTTTTTTCTCAACTCAACAATAAATGTATGACGTATCCTTGGCACTGACATTGAATGTGTGATTCATATTTTTTGTCTGGCTGGTCTGATGTTCATGTGCGTGCCTGTGTGTGACTTGTTGTGGTGTAAACTGAAAACAGCTGTTTTATTGCCTTAGCTTTGGCAACACTTTGCTCAGCCGGTACCATAGCTAATCGTCCCACCTTTCCGGTTCAAACAAATCAAATTCAACCCGCCAGTAAAACACCTGGAAATAGAGTCATGCATCCAGCTTTTGCCAATGCCGGTCGTGCTCCTGGTTTAGAAATCTGGAGAGTTGAGGTAAGTGTTTTTGTTTGGTACTTTATGGTTTTCTTTTTGAATGCAGATGACGACATGTCATAAATGACGCATGCTTATAAAGGATTATACAAACTTTTTTAGTAGGGATAATAATGACATCTCTTAAATATTAATCTTTAAATGTTGATTAGAATAAATAAAACTATTTATTTAAAAAAATGAAAGATAAGATAATGGCAACTTAACAATTGTTATAGGGTGCTTTGGGACTCCCAATTGACATAAATAGCTAATAAACGTGTATGTTTTTAGGATTTTAAGTGTATCTGAAGACGACAACTACGTGAACTTCGTGAATATGTTATCTGGATCGACGGAACAATTGGGTTTTAAAGTCGAGTCGAATCTTTCTTTAATGTGTTTTTTGATAATTTAGTTTAGTTTAAGTTCACTTACCCAGCAAAAATTTGGGATCCCCATAAGCAGAATAACGCATTAGAAAATAATGCTAAATAAAAATAGGTAAAAAAACTTTTTAAGTTAAACGGTTTTATGTTATCTTTTATGACTAGGATGATGATATGTTTTAAAATTTATCCCTTTGCGTTGTTGTGGCAAAAATCCATTCATTATTTCTGACAATGTTTATGTTTTTGCGGATGGCAATATGGATGCCACACACACATTCAGGCCCAAAAACATTCAACAATAGAAATATGAGATGGCGGCTTAATATTCCTTCCACTTATTGGAGTTGGGTCTTCAACTTCTCGTCTTGAAGCACAGTGAAAATGTTCTTGTTTATTCTGTCCAAATATGTTTGAAATAAATAAATAAAAATAGGTAAATAAACTTTTTAAGTTAAACGGTTTTATGTTAAACATACATTGCAATGTTTAAGATAAATGTACTAAAAACCAAAAAATAATAAAATAGATACAGCCGTGGGAATTATAAACATATGCATAGACTAGACTAAAATAAAACCGTGGGGCACGTCAATTGTCTACGAATTATCGACTTAATGTGCTTTTTTAACCTGGCCTCATATTGCACAGGTGTTTTTGACGCTAATTGTTCCCGTCGTTTCTGTAATCGACTATTTCTATCACCTTCACTTTCTTTAGCTCGTTTTGCTTTATACTTTTCTTTCGCTTTTTGAAGCCTTCGTTTACGTTGTGTTGCAGTTTCTGTTTTATTTGTGTTTGTATTTATTATATTTTTTACCATTTTGTTCCCACGAGTAATGGTCATTTAAACGGAACCCAGAGGTCCAATAAAGGGGCAAGGCTATGTACAACAAGATGCGCCTGAGTCTTGAGGGGAAAACGCTAACGACATATCATTTTTATCCACCCTAATGCCATACAGTTCTCGGCGCGTTTTAACCTTTCACCTTAACTTGGGTGGTGTACCGCTAACGACGTATCATTTTTAGCCACCCTAACGCCACACAGTCCTCAACACGATAAAAAATCTTGACTTGGGTGGTGGATTCAGGCTGGATTAATCAGATACCTAAATTACAGATTCAATTTCTAAATTTAAATCTTAATTATACGCCATTTAGTGGCTGCGCCCATCTTAAATATTGAGGTTGTATAGTGCACTGTATTCTTCTTGTCAAGCCCTTTTATTTGATACCCATATTGGTGGGATTGAAAAAAAATTGTTATCAGCCATTTGGTAGCGGCGGCCATCTTGGATTTTAATTTTATATAGTACATTGTATTCTACTGGTTGAGCACTTTCATTTGATACCAATATTGATGGGATTGATAAAACCTACGTTATCCGCCATTTTGTAGCGGCGGCCATCTTGAATTTATAATGATAATGAATAAACATAATTGTATTGTCACCAAAATCCAAAGTGTATACAAAATTTCAGATTAATCGGTTGACAGGAAGAGGGTGAAAATTGAATTACTAAATTTGACCCAAGAATAAATAAATAAAACAAACGGGGTGAGCTAAATAAAACCATTTAAAAACGACCTCGTGCTTTACCAGTATGCTTTAAAGTTTTTTTTTTTGCAAAACTTCTTATTTAAATCTTTACTCAGTAATGAGTACGATTGTACAGAGCGTGTGACTACAAAACCGTCTGTTTGGCAAGTGAGCACTGGATTATTATTATTAAAAGTAATGTTCAAAGACGTGTCTCTGATAGTTTTAATTTTTTTGCGGCAATCTTTACATTTTTTGTTGGGGACAAGTCAACAGCTTAAAAAAGTCCTGCTGCACCAACTAAAATAACTGATGAACACAAAAACTTTCGAATTGAATAACCAATTAACTGTACACACATGGTAAAATATCTTTCAAACGTATTTATATCAAGTTCTTAGAAGGTCTACATCGGACATCACACTTGGATACCTGCCTCAAATAAGTTAAAAAAATTTCTCTTAAGGGCAGTTTTAAGGCCTGGGTATATAAGCTGCCTCGCCTGGTTGCCTTGCTTTCCTGCTTCATTTCTGACATAACATCAAATAAAATAATAAAGAAGGCAGAGCCAATTTCGAGCTAGGTTGCCATTTTCTTCTTCATGCTTTTATAAAAGAATGCAGAAGGCCAAGCGAATTTCGAACTGGGTTGCCCTTTTCCTTTTTATTCTTTTATCACAAGCAAGCAAGGCAAGCAGGCGAGGCAGCTTATGTGCTTATGTACCTAAGCCTTTAGAGCTGCTCGAGAATCGTTTTGAACATTTTTATCGAAGGTACTTCATTTGCTCATGTTACCAGGAATACGAGGGCGGTTCGAAAACTATCAATGAAAGAGAATAGTTAGTTTTTCAAAAATATTTTTATTTTTCAATATAATCTCCCGAAACTTCAATACACTTAGTCCAACGCTTTTCTAGCAATTCTATCCCTTGATTAAAATAGTTTACCTCAAGGTCTTCAAAATAGTGGTTTACAACTGTAATTGCATCTTCATTTGAGGTAAAACGCTTGCCAGCAAGGAATTTTTTAGATTTGGGAACAAGTAAATGTCACTGGGAGCTAAATCAGGAGAATATGGAGGGTGGTCAAGCAACTCGTACTTTAATTCGTTGATTTTAGCCATTGTTAAAACACTGTTGTGCGCTGGTGCGTTGTCTTGATGAAAAATTATTTTTTTGTGTTGTAAGCCTGGACGTTTTTCTCGAATTTGTACATTTAATTGATCCAAGAGGTTGCAATAGTACTCTGAATTTATTGTTTTACCCTTTTGCTGATAGTCAATCAATAAAATACCTTTGAAGTCCCAAAAAACCGTTGCCATAACCTTACCAGCCGATTGAATTGTTTTTGCCTTCTTTGGGGCACATCCTCCAGATTCAGTCCATTGTTTGGATTGTTCTTTTGTCTCTGGAGTATAGTGGTGGATCCATGTCTCATCAACAGTTATGAAACGACGCTTAAAATTCATTTTATTAACAAATGCGGCACCCATCTTGCAGAAAGCTTTTTCATCTGTAGTTCTTCATGCAAAATTAAATGGACTCGATCATTTGAGATGCCCATGATATTAGCAATTTCACGCACTTTTATTCGTCGATCATGTCATACCATATCATGCACTTTGGCTACAATTTCTGTTGTTGTTGCTGTTTTTGGACGTCCACTACGTGGTTCATCTTCAATGCTTGTACGACCACGTTTAAATTCAGCAACCCAATTTTTTACTGTTGCATATGAAGGAGCACTTTCACCTAACACATTCACCATATCATTATGAATTTCTTGTCCCGATAAACCTTGTTCATGTAAATATTTAATGACAGCACGCATTTCTAATTTTTCTATTGTAAAAAAATTGCGGATGCGTCTTTTTTGAACACCTGTTTCTATATGAAGGAGTTGCCAGATCGAAACAAAATTTAACATGTCTTCATAACAGAGATGGAAGTTTCCAAAACACTTAACTTTTTTCTGTTTATACCGCGCTGTTTGTGCTAGGCTAGTTTCCGAACTGCCCTCGTATATTGTTTCTTAGGCAAGTCCATGCTTTCGGACATAATGGTCCAAAAGCTCTAAATATCTTGCGGTGACCAACTAAAAGGGATATTGGGCATAATAAGGAATGACTGACATTGGTCCAAGCTTTTGCACAAACTTAAATCATATTCGAAGATGGCCTATATCGGATAACTTCTTCCGGTAAATCCATCACACAAGTTTAAAATTTCCCTTAAGTGCAATTTACCTCCCCCACAAAAGTTAAAAAATTTTCTGTAAAATGGTGTGAACGATAACGATAAAAAGGGAGCAATCGATTTAATCCCAAGTTTTCATATTGTATTATTCCTTCCAGATATAGATCGTGTTATGATATGGACTAAATCGGTGCACTCCTTCGCGTACCCACACAACATTCGCATAAAGTGAAGTTTAAGAGCTCCTCTCGGATCGATTTAAAATTTTTCCGGTAGGTTCCCTTTACGGCTCCCTTTACGACGGTACAATTGTTTTCTTGTGCAAGTACATACTTCGGGAACCTCCCACATAAAATTCGGATAATGTGAAGTATAAGAGCTCCTCTCGGATAGTTTTGAAATATTTTTCAGTAAGTTTTTCTTGCAGCTCCCTTTAAGAGGGTACAATTTTGTTGTTATTTGTCTTTTAGGGTTCCGAGTGGTCAATAAATTACTATATAAAAATTATGGACATAGGTCATACAGCCAAAATTTGTCTCATCGAAATAATGGTGTTAGACAATTTGGAGTCGATTTAGCCATGTCCGTTCGTCGGTCTGGCTGGAGTGCTCCATAACTCTCGAACAGATGAACTAATTCTGTCCAAATTTTGGCTTTCGTAATATTTTGCCCATACTTAGTTTAAGTTTGGGCCATAACGCTCCTATGTGGTATGCCCCTATACCTTGTTTTCAGTTAAATATCTGCTTGCAGTGACTTCAAAAAATTATCAAAAATTATTCTGAAGAATAAAAACTTTAAAAGTTTTTTGTGCGGAAGCTTTTTCCATCGAATCACTTTATAATTAAGATTTTATGCAATCATCAAAATATCACACAGCATACGAGGTTGTAAAAAGAGTAAAAGCTGTAAAAACTCCGTAAAAACTGTAAAACTCCCTAGTCAGCACCAATTTTACAAATCGTAAAATTTCCAAATGTACCTCAAACTCCCAGAAGGTCTATATCGGATAACCTCTTTGGATGCCTATCTCATAAAAGTTCAATATTTCGCTTATGTGCAGTTTAAGGTAGAGAGTCTTTAAAGAGCATTTTGACATTTTTACCGAAGATACTTCTGGTGAGCCTGGTTTCAGCGATATTATGTTTTTTCATGGGCAACTTCAGGCTTCCTTACATAATGGGCCAATAGCTCTAAATCCTACTGTGACTGAATAAATTGGCTGCTGTGCGCGACAAATAAAAAGGCAATTGTATGCAAATATTATGAAAAGAGATCCGATCGCCTAAAGATTCGGTCTTAGGACTTTCATTCAACTTATGCAACACAATCAGTGAAATCAGAATTACAAAAAATCGAACCAGAAATATCAAAATAAAAGTATCAACCAATCATACGCCAACATACGTGTAGCTTCTGAAATAAAGAGAGCAGAACGTAATTCAATCTCATATTTGTTCAAAGAGAAGTGCAAGTCATAGGCGCACATGAAAATTTGCTCTATCACACAGTTGTTTGCTCTATCGGCTCCACTGTGCGACATTTAGTTTCGCTGTTCAGCCATGTATCGTTCTTTTGCGGCATTAAAACGGTTGCGGACCTTGAATACAACCCAGCAAAATGTTCGATGCCAAAGATGTCATTCAATCATGGGTGCAAGTGATCTGGCATGTCATCTTTTTAGCATCTTCATCGATGAATTTTATATGAGCGTGGACCCCAAATGATGCTATTAATTTTTGGATCCAAAGCGTGTCATTTACACCAATGCTTTGGCATTTCATTTTCACCAACCCTTTGCAATGACATTATCATTACGATGAGAGTTTTACCAACGTTGGTTGTGATTTCGAGTCTCCGACAACATCAAGCCTATTGTAAATACTTATCTTATATATTTAGAAAAATTTGTATAAATAAAAACACAAAATTCATCTCTATTGGATCGATGGAATGGGTTCAAATACTGATGAAAAGATCGGATCTTTCACGACTTTCTTTGAATGGGTTGAAATGCTTAGGAAAAGATCGAATCTTTCACGACTTCCTTTGCATGGGTTCAAATGCTAATGAAAAGATCGGATCTTTCACGACTTCGTTTGAACCAATGCAAAAGATGCCATGAAATCAAGTCATCACATGGAACCCCTTCCTTCAAATTTTGCTGGGAACAATTATGTAGTCCGAATGTAATATTTTTGAGTTTTGTTCGCTTCTGTTAAGATTTCGATTCTGACCAAAAAATATTCCGAGTGAGGATGAATCCTTAAAATAGGTCCATTCGACTTTTAGGGTATATCATTGGCAAATAGCCCACCCTCTTCTACACATAACTTTTACATCAGTACATTATTATTTATCTAGATAAAATATAGTCCGTTATACTTGACTTACACACTGGAAATATCATTTAATTTTATCTCTTCAAAAAGATATGTGTCCAAGATTGTGCCCCGATAGATTTAACAAGTTTACCATTAAAATAATTGTCATCATTGCCATTCAGACACCACAATGTAAATCCTTAATACAACAGGAGCAGCAACACGTTGCATTTGCACATTGAATGTGAAAACTGGAACGGGAACGAGTGGTGGAGGCCATGAGATGCACCAGACATACACATCGGTGACGTATGCAAACTCAAGCACAACGAACGGCACACTTTCTGGCCACTTTCAGAGCATTTAATAAAGCTGGTCGACCACGACCAGCAGGACATTACCATTGCAGTAAATCGGATTTTAACAATAAATACGCGAAAATGGACATAAACAACGATTCACGACTGCAGATAGCGTGGTGAAGCGGCACAAAAGGCAAAAAACATAAGAGTTGCCATTTTAAGGACATTGACAGTGAGCGAAAAACAAAACCTAGAAAAAGAAGAAGATTTTAATGGCATGTGTATTTTGTAAATTTGTTGCGTTTTCTGGCATTAAGAAGAATCCATGGTCAGCAAGCAGTCAGTTTAATAATTTACTCAACGACTTTTTTTTTGAAATTTTATTTTCACTTTATTTTAATGGTTACTTAATGTCCGTGTTCATATGTATGGGTTTGCGTATATGTGTGAGAATGTGTGATAGCAGTAATGCAAAAATATTTTCCAAAGGAGTATAAATTCGTGTCTGTGTGTGTGTGTTTGTCAGCATATTGTAATGTAATTGTTTACATGTGTGCCACTCAACAAACGCTTAAGGATATCCGTTACGGAACGTCCTTTTCCACACATTATACCCCCATACGTAAAGATTATCTGTAGACCTAAGAGAGATACATGCCATTATCCGGATATAAATCTTTAGCTATCGCAAACAACAAAAAATCTTGACTATTGACTGCAATATTCTCCTTACAGGCAGGAAATAATCACACTTGAGAAGGGAGTAGAGATGTCGAGGTAGAAAAATTCTGAGAACCAAAGGTCTGAGAATTTTTTCGAATAGCAAAAAATTCTCAGAACCACAGGACTGACGACTTTTTCGTATAGACAAAATTCTCAGACCACAGGACTGTGCGGATTTTTTCGTATAGAACAAATTCTCAGACCCAAAGGACTGACGATTTTTTCGTATAGAAAAAATTCCCACAGGACTGTGCGCATTTTTTTCCATAGAAAAAAATTCTCAGACCCACAGTACTTAGGAGTTTTTGTATAGAAAAAATTCTCAGACCCACCGGACTGAGACCCAAAGGACTGTGCGAATTTTTTCGTATAGAAAAAATTCTCAGACTCACAGGACTGAGGATTTTTTCGCATACAAAAAATTCTTAGACCTACAGGACTGACGATTTTTCCGTATAGAAAAAATTCTCAGACCCACAGGACTGTGCAGATTTTTTCGTATATAAAAAATTCTCAGACCCACAGAACTGTGCGGATTTATTTCGCATAGAAAAAATTCTCTGACCCACAGGACTGAGGATTTTTCCGCATAGAAACAATTCTCAGACCCACAGGACTGAGGATTTTTTCGCATAGAACAAATTCTCAGACCCACAAGACTGACGATTTTTTCGCATAGAAACAATTCTCAGACCCACAGAACTGAGGATTTTTTCGCATAGAAAAAATTTTTAGACCCACAGGACTGAGGATTTTTTTCGCATAGAAAAATTCTCAGACCCACAGGACTGAGGATTTTTTCGCATAGAAAAAATTCTCAGACCCACAGGACTGAGGATTTTTTCGCATAGAAAAAATTCTCAGACCAACAGGACTGAGGATTTTTTCACATAGAAAAAATTCTCAGACCCATAGGACTGAGATTTTTTTCGCATAGAAAAAATTCTCAGACGCACAGGACTGAGGATTTTTTCGCATAGAAAAAATTCTTAGTCGCACAGGACTGAGGATTGTTTCGTATAGAAAAAATTCGCAGACGCACAGGACTGAGGATTTTTTCGCATAGAAAAAATTCGCAGACGCACAGGACTGAGGATTTTTTCGCATAGAAAAAATTCGCAGACGCACAGGACTGAGGATTTTTTCGCATAGAAAAAATTCGCAGACGCACAGGACTGAGGATTTTTTCGCATAGAAAAAATTCGCAGACGCACAGGACTGAGGATTTTTTCGCATAGAAAAAATTCGCAGACGCACAGGACTGAGGATTTTTTCGCATAGAAAAAATTCGCTGACGCACAGGACTGAGGATTTTTTCGCATAGAAAAAATCGCAGACGCACAGGACTGAGGATTTTTTCGCATAGAAAAAATTCGCAGACGAACACAGGACTGAGGATTTTTTCGCATAGAAAAAATTCGCAGACGAACACAGGACTGAGGATTTTTTCGCATAGAAAAAATTCGCAGACGAACACAGGACTGAGGATTTTTTCGCATAGAAAAAATTCGCAGACGAACACAGGACTGAGGATTTTTTCGCATAGAAAAAATTCGCAGACGAACACAGGACTGAGGATTTTTTCGCATAGAAAAAATTCGCAGACGAACACAGGACTGAGGATTTTTTCGCATAGAAAAAATTCGCAGACGAACACAGGACTGAGGATTTTTTCGCATAGAAAAAATTCGCAGACGAACACAGGACTGAGGATTTTTTCGCATAGAAAAAATTCGCAGACGAACACAGGACTGAGGATTTTTTCGCATAGAAAAAATTCGCAGACGAACACAGGACTGAGGATTTTTTCGCATAGAAAAAATTCGCAGACGAACACAGGACTGAGGATTTTTTCGCATAGAAAAAATTCGCAGACGAACACAGGACTGAGGATTTTTTCGCATAGAAAAAATTCGCAGACGAACACAGGACTGAGGATTTTTTCGCATAGAAAAAATTCGCAGACGAACACAGGACTGAGGATTTTTTCGCATAGAAAAAATTCGCAGACGAACACAGGACTGAGGATTTTTTCGCATAGAAAAAATTCGCAGACGAACACAGGACTGAGGATTTTTTCGCATAGAAAAAATTTGCAGACGAACACAGGACTGAGGATTTTTTCGCATAGAAAAAATTTGCAGACGAACACAGGACTGAGGATTTTTTCGCATAGAAAAAATTCTCAGACCCACAGGACTGCGGATTTTTTCGCATAGAAAAAATTCTCAGACCCACAGGACTGAGGATTTTTTCGCATAGAAAAAATTCTCAGACCCACAGGACTGAGGATTTTTTCGCATAGAAAAAATTCTCAGACCCACAGGACTGAGGATTTTTTCGCATAGAAAAAATTCTCAGACCCACAGGACTGAGGATTTTTTCGCATAGAAAAAAATCTCAGACCCACAGGACTGAGGATTTTTTCGCATAGAAAAAATTCTCAGACCCACAGGACTGAGGATTTTTTCGCATAGAAAAAATTCTCAGACCCACAGGACTGAGGATTTTTTCGCATAGAAAAAATTCTCAGACCCACAGGACTGAGGATTTTTTCGCATAGAAAAAATTCTCAGACCCACAGGACTGAGGATTTTTTCGCATAGAAAAAATTCTCAGACCCACAGGACTGAGGATTTTTTCGCATAGAAAAAATTCTCAGACCCACAGGACTGAGGATTTTTTCGCATAGAAAAAATTCTCAGACCCACAGGACTGAGGATTTTTTCGCATAGAAAAAATTCTCAGACCCACAGGACTGAGGATTTTTTCGCATAGAAAAAATTCTCAGACCCACAGGACTGAGGATTTTTTCGCATAGAAAAAATTCTCAGACCCACAGGACTGAGGATTTTTTCGCATAGAAAAAATTCTCAGACCCACAGGACTGAGGATTTTTTCGCATAGAAAAAATTCTCAGACCCACAGGACTGAGGATTTTTTCGCATAGAAAAAATTCTCAGACCCACAGGACTGAGGATTTTTTCGCATAGAAAAAATTCTCAGACCCACAGGACTGAGGATTTTTTCGCATAGAAAAAATTCTCAGACCCACAGGACTGAGGATTTTTTCGCATAGAAAAAATTCTCAGACCCACAGGACTGAGGATTTTTTCGCATAGAAAAAATTCTCAGACCCACAGGACTGAGGATTTTTTCGCATAGAAAAAATTCTCAGACCCACAGGACTGAGGATTTTTTCGCATAGAAAAAATTCTCAGACCCACAGGACTGAGGATTTTTTCGCATAGAAAAAATTCTCAGACCCACAGGACTGAGGATTTTTTCGCATAGAAAAAATTCTCAGACCCACAGGACTGAGGATTTTTTCGCATAGAAAAAATTCTCAGACCCACAGGACTGAGGATTTTTTCGCATAGAAAAAATTCTCAGACCCACAGGACTGAGGATTTTTTCGCATAGAAAAAATTCTCAGACCCACAGGACTGAGGATTTTTTCGCATAGAAAAAAATGCTCAGACCAACAGGACTGAGGATTTTTTCGCATAGCAAAATTCTCAGACCCACAGGACTGAGGATTTTTTCGTATAGAAACATTCTCAGACCCAACGGACAGAGGAATTTTTGGTATGGAAAAAATTCTCAGACTCACCGGACAGAGGATTTTTTGGTATTGAAAAAATTCGCAGACCCACCGGACTGAGAAAAAATTCTATAGCCCACAGGACTGAGGATTTTTTTCGCATAGAATAAGATCAAACTTGTATTCTCACCAACAACATATGTCATTCCTAACTTTTAACATCATATCTATGCATGAAATACATACATATGCATGTATATGCGTATAGAATTCGTGTATAATAATCTTAGTATTACACTTGTGTATGGTTGCCAATATGCATACAAATCTTGGCTCTATTCGTCCTTCCATCACATAACACAATGGTTAATGCAAACGTACATACATTTATACATATGTAAATATGTATTCATTCATGTTATCTACTCTGAAGATATTTTCCTAAAGATACAATGTCAAGCAGATTGAATGCCAGCATTCAAATTAACACAAAATAGAGGTGATACTCAACATAATGATGTTCGGAAGAGAGAGTTGAGTTGATGGCATTGAATGTACAAAAATTAATGGACGCATGCCTCCTTTAAATATTTGTTTGTTTGTATGCAAAACCAACAATACCACAGATATACAGGCTGAGAGTCACGCTGATAGTGTCCAGTAGGTCGGAAATGACTATCATACCATTTTCTTAAACTGATTTAACTGGAAGATTTGATTAAAGCCAAATTTAAGGCCTGTTATACACACATGCATACATGTGTACATCGTTGTGCTGATTTTCCGCAACAGAATTGTGCATTTACCATATTAATACCTATAAATACAGATATGTGTCTGTAACATAATGAATGATTTTGTTGAAAACATGTTTATTGGGGTGGTTACAAATGTAACATATAATTAACAGTTTTGGGTTTGCTTCTTAATAACTTAGAGGGAAAATATGACAAGAATAAAACCTGATTACCCCCTATTAAACTTTTAAGTAATTATGTGCTCTACTACAAAACCTACAAATTTCTACTATTGTTGAATTTTTTGATAAAATTATAAAGAAAACAATTTTCAAAATTTCTGAAATAGTAGACTCTTGCAGGTTCTGGAACAGAGAAATGGTTCCCAACTAATGCAAAAGCCAACATGAGATACCATAACCGTTTGGAGATACCATAACTCTGCAATTATGATTGGATTTCGTTTGAGAGCTGCAGCTACCAAAGATCCAATATGCTATTTTGTTTATTATATTATCAAATTTATTTCTTTTCTGATTTTATTATTAGGGCGCAATGTAAAAAAGGTAAAAATAAAACCTTTTTTCATTGCACCCTAAAAATAAAAACATGTCCATCATTTCGCATACATATCTGCATACAATATCAAGGTAATTGACGTAAATGTGACTGGATTTTATAAGCCTTAAAGCAAATGACGGTAGTATTCCCAGCAAACAACCGACTACTGTAAAAAATCATCATTATGATTGTCATTATTGTTGGCCACATCATTACCGTTTGGATATACTTTAACTCTGCAATTATGGTTGGAATTTTGTTAAGAGGTCGCATACGAGATAAAACATAAAGAATTGACTATTTTCTTCAATTCCATATGGGCAAGAGAGTTTTAGGCCCCCACCACTTCTTCTGAAAAGATTCCAAAATATTGTGACATGATTAAAAATGGATTCTGGGTACGTTGCGCTGTGATTCAGACTTCGATTTTCAGGGTAAAAATATCATGTTTTGTCATCACAGGTTTCATATATGGAACTAACAGAATCTGGTCCGCTTTACTGGCCCGTTGTTTTGTTTTTTATTGGCAAGGCGAATTTAGGAATGTGATACAAAGGCGAAATCAGACCGTAGTCTTCATTTGCTGTCAAAAGTTGTTGTGCGAACGATAGAAGAAAATGATAAAATATTCTTCGCGAAGCTTTCATAAATATATTGTACACAGATATTCCTTATAGAAACGAAATATTTGTTATTTATTTCTGATTATAAATATGTTTTGACCTTTGTCCTTATTGGGCTGTCGAAGTCGGTTTTATAGTCGACGATTAGTCGATGTATTGTAGATTTTATTTGCTGCATTTTTTTCATCACCGCCCTTGAAGAGTTCAGCCCCTGCTGCCTTATTGTTCTGAAGCCGAATAATTGCTGTATTTTCCTCACTTTGGCTAGGTGCTAAGCACTCAATGCCGTCTTTGAGATTGCTTCAGGGCTATTTTCATCGCCGGCCATATTCAATACCAAAAGCTTCATAAAATGATTCTTCAAGATCACCAGTACGGTATGTGTATCGTTCGCCAGATTCCGTTTATAATCTTGTAGGGCCTTTGCCATTGCGCTTCCACATTTTTGGGTCACAGAGTGTCATCCTCCTGCATTTGGGTATGTTGAACGGAGTAGACTTGTGCTATCTGTCGTTATTGCAGTTTCTCCACATCTAGCTTTCGCCTTGTAATAGATCGAACTTTCGCCGCAGCATTAAAACGAGTGCGTACTTTGCCTGTTACAAGAAAATAGTCCGAATTGATGTTCGGTCCTCGAAGCGATCGGACATCTTCTGACAACAACAGAAGATCGATCTGATTTCTGGGTTTTCTCTATGGGGGCATCGACGTAGCCTTGTTGGAAACTGGAGCTGCTCGCTACCACGTTTTTTGTCGCTGCAAAATCGATCAGTCTCACCACGTTGGAGGATGTTACTCCATAAAGGCTGAACTTGCCGACCGTGGGAAGAAATCTAGTATCTTCCACCCCCTATGCCACTTGTAGAACCACAAGGAGTAACTTCGGTAAAAATTCCAAAGGAAAAAATTTAAATTTTTGTGAAAATTCTTGTCCGATATAGACCCTCTTGGAACTTAGTGTACATATGGAAGTTATTTGCTATGTGAAAAGTTTCGGCAATATCGGTTACTCAATTCGTAAATTATCGTATTTATCAGTCATTTTACGGGGACGGGGACGGCGGGGATTTTGGGACTTTTGATCCATTATCTCAGGAAGTATAAAAAAAACCAGTAAGGAAAGAATCAAAGTCGGGCGTGGCCGACTATATCACTGTGAATATGTAAGAAATACATGGGGACTATATTCAAATCTAGACCAATTTCAATATAATTTGCCACATTTTTTACTAGAACAAAAACAGTCACACATTCCAAATTTCATCAAACTTTTACTAATATAGCCTGTTGGGTGCAACAAATACCTCAAATTGGGCGAAATTATATATGGGAGTTATATCCAAATCTGAACCGATTTCAATATAATTTGGCACGTTTATCTATAGACCTCATTCCGCCACAGATTCCAAATTGCATCAAAATTGGACAGATATAGGGTGTTTGATGCATCAAACACCTCAAATCAGCCGAAAATATATGTTGGAGCTATATCCAAATCTGAACCGATTTTCACCAAAAGTAATAGCGTTCTTCCGACGGCTAACAAATGGTCTTCCCCAATTTTCAGCCAAATCGGACAATAAATGCGACCTGTACGTTGCGAACGGACGGACGGGCATGCATAAATCGACACAGAAAGTGATTCTATGCCATTGATGTCCAAAATAAATGAGAGAGGATTGATGGGAGAGTAATGTCCCTTTGTTAAACAACGGCTGGGATAGCTCTTATTTTGATTTGTTATTCTCTGTTGTTACGCTAACGTGCAGGCGTTGACATCAATGTTCTATGCCAGCAATCGGCACACAACAACAACAATTTGAGTAAACACTGTCAGTGCATGGTTTTTCAATTAGTGAGTGGAGAGAGAAGCTCTCTTTGCTTGCTCGCGAGTAAAGGGCTGCGGAATGATGTTCTATAGCAGAGCTGAGCAAAATCTCGAGAGAGGCAAATTTAAGGGAGAATTAATATTTAATTTTTCTTGATGTTTCATTACTTATTTCAACATTTTTTAAACGTTAATGTTGTCTAAAATCGTCCACAATGCAAATTAATAAAAAAATATAAAAAAAATTCCATAAACTTTTTATTGTTTATGGTTCACAAAAAACTAAGAGTAACTTTTCTCAATTTGCCTATGTGCTAGCACACAGGCGTGCTCACCCCTATTCTATAGTATAGCCGACCAAGAAGAGCGAGCGCTTAAATTGTTTATGTGTGGGTAAAATTACACTCACAGAACAGGGTGATGATTTTCATATTGAGTGTGAAATGAAAAATATATTGTTGGCGCGTTCGCTTTGTATGACTTAAATTAAAAATAATATAAATAACTTCATAATTTGAAAAGTATTTTTCTTCATATGTTAATTTTTTTGAGAGAAAAAACAAATTGTATATAAAAATGATTTTTTAAGACTTTCTAAGCATACATACATTTTTTTATTGTTGCATTGCAGACGAGGCATTCTGCGTCATTAAAAATATTAATACAAAACAAAAATCATTTTCAAATTCTTCCCTCCACATATTTGCTGTACAACTGCAAAATCTTTTCAGTGTACCCAAAAAAAAAAAAAAAACAAATAAAGCGGCATCAACCTGCTTGCATGACATTCAGTACAAGACTGAAGTAAAAAAATCAAAACATTTGCTCTCTTACTTTGCGTTCGGGTCGCGTGTGTGTGATTTGCCGAAAAACTTCGTAAACATATCAATACCAACGAACGGGTTTGTTTTATACATATCCCTAGAAGGAAATATGGGTATATCTCTTTTCCTTATGCATGTTACATACAAATGCACTTACACATAATACCCCTTACCACAGCGTGGTGTAGCAGGAACGTACGCAGGGGGGTGGGGGGCACTGGGGGCCCGGGCCCCCCCCCGAAATGGTTTGGTCAATTACAATTTTTTGAGCTACTTTAACAAATTATTACGTTTTTCTATAAAATAATTTTTATTTTTGGAATTTTGAAAAGAAAAGTTAGATTGTTCTGAAGTTTATGTATTAAAAATGTACTGTATGAACAAGTTGTCTAAGACATACTCTTTTTGAGAAAACCTTCCAGTAGAATCTGAATTACTTCTTTATCTCATGTAATTTCACTATCAAATAATAAAGGGTCGAGGAATTCTATAATGAATATAAATGTCTTGAGGCTTTAAACTCATTCTGCATTCAAAAAATGACGAGTTTATTATTGTGCGGATTGGAAGTGCATGAAATGAAATGTTTACTGGACAAAATGTACGATATATCAAGTGTTTTCCGTGGAGTATATCACTAAAACCAATTAGAAAATGGTTTTACTTCCTTAATTTTTTTTATATATCTGCTATAAGTAGCATAGCAGAATTTTTTTCCTATCATTAACAAAATTGTAGCTGAAAACAACCGTAAATGAAATTAATGCTCAAACATTGGTTAAATGGTATTAAAATCTGCTGTAATTTCGAATAAAGGACTTTGATTTCTCATATGTTTCGACAAAAGCCGCTTCAAATAATTTGGCGCCGATTTAGCCCAGTTCGTTCTTCTGTCTGGCTCGAGATCATGAGAACTCTCGAACGGATCAACCGAACTTTAAGTCATATCGGTCCATTCCTTTTTTCCCACAAGACTTCAAAATATTTTGCTAAAATGGTGCGCACAATAACTCTCGAAGGTCCAAATCGATTTCTTCGAGACATAGATTACGTTCGAATATGGATTAAATCGGTTCACTCCTCCCACACAAAATTTCAATATCCGATTTCACCGAAACTGTGAACATCCTAAAATTACTTCCGGACGTACATATGTATATCAAGTACCAAGAGGGTCTATATGCGACAACATCTTCGGAATACCTCCCTCACAAAATTTCAACATAAGTGCAATTTTTGGGCTGTTCGAGAATCCATTACATCGGTTACATCTATATTCTATTTTTCGTGGTAAGTCCATGCTTCCTGACATAACGGTTCAAAAGCTCTAAATCTTACCATGACCAACTAACATAACGGCTTGACACCATAACTATCAAAAGGAATGACTTCCAAAATTATGTCCAAAATGGACCATTCTTTAAGGTATCTTCTCCACAAAAGTACATAATTTTGCGCTCTAATCGAAGTCAAATTTATGAGCTCAGCATAATCACTTATTCGCAACGCCCACAATCGTGAAGTTTTATACCCAAATGCTTCGATATTTTTGTCGGAAAGTTTATACGTCCAAAAAAGGCCACGAAATTCTGAAACTTCCTGACTACACAATTTATAGGACAAAGGTTTTGGTTATGAAGCCCGTATTCGATCTGTCTATAGATAAAAGTCTCAACTTACACAGGCTGTCGGCAAACCCTACTGATACTTTTTTACTCGTTTTCGAGAAAACAAAAGTTATGAATTTTCATAAGTTTGCCTCCGCTGTGCCTACAGAAGTCATAGTCCTTGGAAAGTTTTAAATGTCATCGAGTTCATAAACATCTAATCGTACAATTAAGATAGAAATAAGGCGGAACAACAACCATTGGGATATCACTAGAGCGATTCTCCAAATCAATTTTTGAGTTAACGACAATTGTCGGTAAAATGCTCATAATTTCTGTAATTACCGAATTTTTTCGGTATGTTTGCGACGAATAAAAAGCAATCGTAAAGTTCTACCGCTAGTAAGACTGTTTCCAACGTTTAGTGAACTTTTCATTCATAATTTTGCGTTTAAATTTTACCGATTTTTGTCGGTAACTCAAAAAATGTGGACTTAGCTAAAATTTTGCCGAGACCGAATGTGGATTTCGTAGTCTCAAACAGTACTGCGAGTAGAATTCGGAGTCTATGAGTCGTAGTTGGTATCGCCCGACTCCTGATAAAAATGTTTTCTCATTTTTCTAAATGCATGTTCCAGAACCTACAAGCATCTACACATTTTTACTACTAAAAATTTTCTGAATTTTTTAGTTGGCTTGCATGGACTCTATCACTTCTTGTAAAATAGTAAAGTTTTGGTGTTTTTATGACATAAAAGAATATTATTTTCTTACAATAAATAGTTCGGTACAAGTCCAATCTGCACTCGCGGATTCGAGTTATTCTTTTTTGGAGTTATTTATTTCAATTAATTAATGGTATACAAATAACATTAATAGGTTTTTAGATAGATCTTCTTATCAGAATCAGTCTCGGTGGTAAATATGTGTTCAATTGATAACTTAATAAGGAAAAACTTTTCTAATGGGACTGGAGTTAATGTGTGATATATGGATATGTACTTTAAAGAAGTAGAAGTACTGCAAATCTTTGAAATAGGTGGTCAAAAATTCTAGGATACATTAAAACGTTAACCTACATGGGTAATGTTCATTTGAAAGATTTTTTAGTTATTACGTCAATTGCGTTAAAATCTTCATAATACTAGGCGGAATTTTTGTATGGGGACTATACTGAACGTGTTCGGATATGGTTCATTTCAATTCTAAACACCCAAAGACTAATTTATTATACTCTGTTCCAAATTTCAAAGTTATATCTAAAATATTGTAAACTCTCTCTATTGAAAATATATACATTGTGTAAATATTTCATATAAAATCAACCAAAAACCCTTTAAAATAGCTTTATGTAACGCTACACAACAT
The DNA here is from genome assembly GCF_047663935.1 of Musca autumnalis. Taxonomy (NCBI): domain Eukaryota; kingdom Metazoa; phylum Arthropoda; class Insecta; order Diptera; family Muscidae; genus Musca; species Musca autumnalis. The sequence goes on along the minus strand of NW_027411644.1, from coordinate 166,678,863 downwards.
TTTTTAATTTCATAATTTTTGGTCAAGGTGGGCCTCCCCGAAATGAAATCCTGCGTACGTCCCTGTGGTGTAGGGTATAAGAATGTACCGTTGTAATAGGTGCCGATGGGGCAACATACTGCGAATAAATGCAAAACGAGATATGTATATCGGTTAACTGAAAACAATGAACGTAAACAAACAAAACGATTCCCGTACCAATCACACAAAGCCACAAACTTTTCAGCTTCTCTGAATCGTTTCAACCAGACGATTGCTGAAATGTTATTAGGCTATGCTTTGACGAGTTTTTTCATTCACCACCGAAACAAAAAGAATTTTTGGCAAACGTTTGCTGTGCGTTATGGTCAATGACACACTCAGGCACACACACACATGTGATTGCTTAACAACCCTATAAGTTAGCATCAGCATACCACAATAAATTTTATCAACCACCAAACGTTTTTGATTTATTCACATGTGCTTAGTACTATTTCGTTTTTTATCTGCTCTTGTGGAGTTGAGTACTTTTCGCTTTTCGTTTTGTTAGTACTCACGAATGTAAACAAAACGAAAATAAACAGCGAGCTCCGCCAACGTGGGTTATGTTTCGTTTTGTTTTGTTCCTATGGAAAATACGAAACGAAACGATTGGAAATGTCATTTAAAATACTTTTGAATGAGAGATACCTGAAGGAATGGATAGATATAGTCCATATTTTATCTTCATCTATGTCTTGAAGAAATATTGCGAGCCTATCAGTTATTCGCATTAAAAGTTATCTTGCGCTCTGCTATATAGCCTCATCGACTGAATCATCGAATGAATGTGTCGACGAGCTGAGTCAATCTGGCTATTTGTCCGTCCGCCTGTTCATCTAAACTTTGTAATCACTTCGGGGGTTGATGGGGGTCCCAGAGAGGATATATTCCAAGGCGAAACCCTAATAATGAAATTAGACCGTCTGAGCTTTGAATAGAGATAATGGTCAAATATCAGACTTATTGCAATAGGTAAACTATCTCTGTTTCTATTTGTTGCATTATAAATATGTGACCTGCTGATCAAGACGACCGGCAAAGATTTAAATCATGTTGTTTGTCGACAGTGGCCAAGCTACCCAATATAACGTTTTTGGACTTGTTTGTAATCGTACTTTTTATTGACAATATTTAAAGATTGGAGTTTTCTACAGGACATACCTTTGAAGTAATCGATGTACATTTATGAAAATAAATTGATTTTTAGAGTGCTTTAATTATTTTGGTTCAGTTAGCCCTACGTCATCTGGTATAATAGCCAGAAAGCAATGTTTACACGTGAAAAGCTTATGCACAGGGGTAGTCGTGTAGGTTATTACATAGTCGGCCCCGTCCCGACTATATATTTTTTTTTTTGTATTTCAAATATTTATTATAATAAAAAATTACAATAAAATTATATAAAAAATAGCACTAGCATCTAAAGCTATCGGCTAGCCGTCCCGACTATAGCCTTTGCCCACTTGGTTTTTTTTTTCATTTTTATTTTAACTGTTTTTAAAACCTTAGCTTGTACTATGTACTATTCCTGCTTCAAATAAACATTATTTTTGAAATATCTCATATAGGTACTTCTATATGCGTATGCGTATATTTTTAACAAACATCCCCAAAATGTATGTATATGCCTGCGACAAGTTGATTCGACTGATTGACAAGTTATCCACATATACATACATTTATACCTATACAAATTAACATTTATTGTTCGATGTTGTTGTGTATAAGTAAATCCATATGTTTGATTGGTTGTCCATTGGATTTGATCGGTTTGTCAGCAAATGTAGAATGACTGCACTGAACTGATGCTCTGCTGTTATCCTTTGCATTTAAAAGAGAATGCAATTTCCCATATCATAGTCATATTATGTCGTATATATTTAACACCATAATATCCTTATTTATTATAAAATCCCCATAAAAGTATTTTTAATTTTATTTTGCCAATATTTAAATAAGAGCTTAAATACAAAAGGTTTGGTTCTTTTTCGATGGCAAGCAGACAGCGAAGACAGCAGCGCATGCAAGTGAGAGATATGTGCTTATAAGTATGCATTCCACTTAGTAGGTTGCATTTTTGCAGTTCATAACAAAAAAATAAATAAATAAGTTTGTAAATGTTCTCACAAGAATATTTATGGATTTGGGAAAATGTGTAGGGCATAATGATATAATTCAATTCTTTTTCTATTGAATAGCCTTAGAATTTATTCCTTGTGAACTGTTTTGTATATAATGTATGTTTGTTATAGCTACTTAACCATTTCCCCACCACCATTTCCACATTACCCTCTACTTATTTTTCTTGCTAATCATAATTAATAACTACCAAGTCATGGATGGCATGCCAACGACAAATTACAAAATGATTAATTTGTGCTTTTATACCAAAATTAATAGAGCCTGTCGAAATGTCTTTTAAGTTTTTTTCAACGCGTATGTTTGTACGTGACGATTTATGCTTTAACAATATAGTGTGTGGATGTTCTTTTTTTCAATTTCCGTTTTAGCGTATCTGTCTTTTTAGGAAATAAAGATTTGAAAACTAAATAATGTTCATTTAGAACGAAGGGCTCGCGGCCACTTAAAACCTCATTTGCGATTTTGACCAGTTGGTATGAAGTAAACCTCGAAGTAAAACTTTCTTAGAATCATGACTACCTGAAGACTTCATTCTTTGCTTTGTCGTCTCTGTGAGAAAAACGCAATGTTCTCGTATTTATAACCTCTGTCAAGGGTTGTCAGATTTTATTCTACCTTGTCAGATTTTATTCAAATGAAGTATCATAAATCGCCAAAAATCGCAAACCCGAAGATTCTTCAGTTTATGTTAAAAGTTATACTGCAATTTGCTTTTTATATTATATATGCCTGTTCCAGAACATGAAAGAATCGACATATTTTACTACGATAACAATTTTCCTCTCGAAGATGGGCCATATCGCTCCACTCCTCCCGGCACCTTCCATACAAAATTCGCAAAAAGTGAAGTTTAAGAGCTCCTCTCGCATCGTTTTTATTCTTTTTTCAGTAGGTTGTTCTAACGGCCTCATTTACAACGGTACATTATTTTCTGGAGTAAGTCAATACTTCCTGAGATAATGGCCCATAAGCTCCAAAACCGCGCCGGCACATACTAAAATGGCTTTTGTGCAAGATAACTCTAAAACTAATTTAATATTTCAAGTCCTTTATGAAGTAGTTTGGTTACTAAACATGTTTGGTATATGTCAGTGATTTGGTATAGCCCCACATTACGGTAGCTACAGATTTTAAAGCAAACTCATGATACAAAATCAATATATTTTATATACGGCATACTTATCCATCAGCACAGTTGACTGATACTTTCTTACTTGTTTCATAGACGGATCAAGTTCGAATATGGGTCCATGTTTTGGTATAGCTTCCATATAACCGTGTATTTGTGTATTTTGAAGATTTTTCCAACGTTCTTTGGCCGAACTAAGGGTTAAGGGTTTTCGCTACATTTTTTGACCGAACTGGCGGTAATTTCACATTTGAAATTCCCAGTGGTCACAAAACTTCTCCACTAACAATTATCAACATAAATCCATGTCTTAGTACAGCTCCCACATAACTGTATCTCCCGATTCTAGGTATTATAGGATACATTTTTTGACCGAACTACCTATAATTTGACATTTAGGGTTCCCAGTAGTCTCAAAACTTCTGCACCAAAAATATCAACATGGGCCGTTGTTTCGGTATAGTCCCATATAAGGTTGCTCCCGATGTAGGTATTTTGAGAATTCTAACTACAATTTTTAACCGAAGTAGTTGGAGCTTGCCATTGATCGGACTACCTGTTATTTGAAATTTGAGGTTCCCTGTATTCACAAAAATTCTCTACCAAAAATTGTCAACGTGGGCCCCTGTGTTGGTATTTTGAAGATATTACGTACATGTTTTCACCGCACTAACTGTAATTTCAAATTTGTGGTTCCCAATGGTCACTCCAAAATTGTCAAATAGTAACTATAAATAAAACTACTAACGCCATCAACCAGTTTTCGAAAATTCGAAGATAAATGCTGCGAGCAAATCTATGTTTATACGATTCATTAGTCTATGGCGGTAGCGTTCACAGTAGTCAATAAACTTCTCCACCAAAAATTATGGGCATAGGTCCGATTTCAATTACTTTTAACATTTTCTGTCCGAATTTTGGGTTTCCACTGGTCAAATAACTTCCGCACCAACAATTATGGACATAGGATATATCTTTCATATAACGGCTTCGCCCGATTATAGGTATTTTGAACTTTCAATCTGGGACTCCTAGCACTCGGCAAACTTCCCCACACCAATTTGTGGGCATAAATATTATTGTAACGGAAATAAGGCATATTATTTCATTTTCGTTAATAACACTGTACAACAAAATTGAACTTTTTTCAAAATTACAAGAAACACCGCACAGATTATGAGAAAGGACCGAAAAAAAGAAGACACGTGTATCGTCGTTTTGAAAGTTTACGTCGGAAAGTAACCTAAATAGGCGTGGCAAGTTCCGCCCATTTCTACAGAGTTTGAAATATTCAACATTAGATTCCTTGGAATCCGTGCATTTTAGGTATAAAGTGTCTTTGGCGATATTACTGACAACAATGCGGGGTATCTTTTTATGGAAAAAAATAACCCGCATGCGAGTCACTAAACGGGTCTATTTGGTCCTTTTTTTCAAAAACGTTTAAAAACTCATTTAAAATGTGAGCGTATCAGATCCAAATATTCTACAAAATTATTTGCCGTAAAATTTTACTATAGGTCCCCGAATACACCAAAACTCTAAATCGTACCTAAACGCCAGGAATCTGCCAAAAGTAAAATCAAGTTTTAGGGTTAACGTTGTACTTTATCTGAGTTTATTAAGTTTTGTTCCACAAAACTTCATTTTAGATAAAAGACGTCAAACACAAAAATAATCCCCATCAAATTTCAATATAAGTCGCCGAATAAATGAAATATGTATTTACAATATATATCAATAAAATATATACATCAAGCTTGCCAACAAAACACCCAAATATTATACGAATAAATTTGTTTTGTTATTTTTTCGTGTTGATGCATAAAAGTAACATGAAATTTAGTTTAAGACGAAAGGTGTTAAAATAAGAAATATTCTACACAAAATTTCACTATAAGTCCCAGAACAAACTAGATATCTAAGTAAAATACATTGTTAAGAAAATGGCGTTACAAAATTAGATATTATAGGCAGAAATTATTTGCTAAACTTTTAGACTCTTAATTAAAAATTATTTCATACTGAGTCAATATCTCCTAAAATACTTCACTTTTTGGGGATTGTGTCAAAAGAAGAAATGTTCCAAATCAAATTTCATTATGAGTCTCTGAACTAGAGAAATTTGTAACTATAATATTTAAAGCTTTCGCTTTTTATATATGATTTAGGACCATATTTTACCGTTTTTATTCACATTTTCGTTATTTGCGGTCACAAAATATATTTTTTATACCCTACACCACTATGTGGGGAGGGTATTATAAGTTGGTTTTGGCCAAAAAGTTTGTAACGCATCGAAATAATGGTCGTAGACCCATACTTATATATATGAAAATGAATGTCTCGACGAGCTGAGTCGATCTGGCTATGTGTGTCCGTCCGTCAGTCCGTCCGTCTGTCCGTCTGTCCATCTAAACCTTGTAATCACGCTACAGGTCGCAATTTTGATCGGATCGTCACCAAATTTTGGATGTTGATGAGGGTCCCGGAGGGGAAGAAGCCTATTGATTTTGGTGATGGTCGGATAATATTCAGGGGTCGGAATGGGCAAAAAACTTATTTGCGGAAAAAGTCAACGTTTTATTTCAAAGCGAATATCTCCGTATCTATAAGGGGTATATTAAAGGCAAAGCCTGCCAATGAAAGCAGAATATATCACCTTTACAGCGATGTATGGTAGGTTGTCGTAGGTGGTCAAACAACAAAGATATCGCAATAGTCGCTTGTAGAACCCAACTTTTCATTTATTCGATTTTAATTCTAATGACGAATAACACAGCTTTTGTTGGATACTTTCCAAAAACAAAACCAGGCTATGAAAGTAGAAAATCCTGTCTTTACAATGCTGCAAAGTAGGTTAGCGTAGGTGGCCAAATAACGGAGATATCACAATAGTCGGTAATACATCCCATTTTTCCACTTTTAAAGAAATCACGCTAGAGGTCGTAATTTTGATCGGATCGTCACCAAATTTTGGGTGTTGATGGGGGGCCCGCAGGGGAAGAAGCCTATTTATTTTGGTGATGGTCGGATAATATTTAGGGGTCGGAATGGTCAAAACATTTTTTGGAGAAAAATACAATGTTTTTTTCCAATCCAAATATCTCAGCATCTATAGGGGGTATGCCAAAAGCAAAACCTGCTAATAAAAGTAGAAAATATCGCCTTTGCAACGAGGTAAAGTAGGTTGTTGTAGGTAGTCAAACAACGAAGATATCGCAATAGCCGCTAATAGAACACAACTTTTCATTTTTGCGATTTTAATAATAATGACGAATATGACAGCTTTGGTTGGGGACCTTCCAAAAACAAAGTCTGACGATGAAAGTAGAAAATCCCATCTTTACAATGATGCAAAGTAGATTGGCGTAGGTGGCGAAATAACGGAGATATCGCAATAGTCGTTAATACATCCCATTTTTCCATTTCTTTGTCATCACGCTACAGGTCGCAATTTTGATCGGATAGTCACGAAATTTTGGGGGTTAATGAGAGTCGTACAGAGGAAGAAGCCTATTGATTTTGGTGATGGTCGGATAATATTCAGGGGTCGGAATGGGCAAACAACTTATTTGGAGAAAAAGTCAACGTTTTATTTCAAAGCGAATATCTCCGCTTCTGTAAGGGGTATATCAAAAGCAAAACCTGCTGATGAGAGTAGAAAATATCGCCTTTGCAACGATGTAACGTAGGTGGTCGTAGGTGGTAAAACAATGGAAATATCGCAATAGCCGCTATTAAAACACAACTTCTCATATTTGCGATTTTAATAATAATGACGAATAGCACAGCATTGGTTGGGAACCATCCAAAAGCAAAGTCCGACTATGAAAGTAGAAAATCCCGTCTTTACAATGATGTAAAGCATGTTGGCGTATGTGGCCAAATAACGGAGATAAAGCAATAGTCGGTAATAAGTCCTATTTTTTTTAATTTTTTGTAATCACGCTACACGTCGTAATTTTGATTGGATCGTCAAGAAATTTTGGGTGTTAATGGGGGTCCCACAGAGCAACACACAGAGAAGAGATATTGTTGGAACAATCATATTCTAAGAACAAAATAGTGTAGTTTAAAAATCTGAAAATATATATTGTTGTTTCAACCATATATTTTTTATTAGGAAACATGATGACACAAAATATATTGTTAGGCCATTAATACATATTTTAAGAATTTTAAAATACACTATTTTGTCCTTAGAATATGATTGTTCCAACAATATTTTTTCTCTGCGTGAATAAACCTATTGATTTTGGTAATGGTCGGATATTATTCAGGGGTCGGAATGTGATGCTTGATGGTTGGCATACATCCCACTTTTCCATTTTTTTCTTTGAGTTATTCTGACGGTGCACTTAAACGCGTTTCAATAAAATTGGCCTGTATTAGTGAAGACATTCAGAGCAAAGGCGCTAAGCTATCCCAATTTTAATATTTTGAATTTTACCAGTCAAAAGCTTATGCACAGGGGAAGTGGTGTAGGGTATCACATAGTCGGCCCCGACCCGACTATAGCCTTGGCTCACTTGTTTATTGATGTTTTTATACCCTACACCACTATGTGGGGAGGGTATTATAAGTTGGTTTTGGCCAAAAAGTTTGTAACGCATCGAAATAATGGTCGTAGACCCATACTTATATATATCAAAATGAATGTCTCGACGAGCTGAGTCGATCTGGCTATGTGTGTCCGTCCGTCCGTCCGTCCGTCTGTCCGTCTGTCCATCTAAACCTTGTAATCACGCTACAGGCCGCAATTTTGATTGGATCGTCACGAAATTTTGGATGTTGATGGGGGTCCCGGAGGGGAAGAAGCCTATTGATTTTGGTGATGGTCGGATAATATTTAGGGGTCGGAAAGGGCAAAAAACTTAGGTGGATAAAAATACAACGTTTTTTTTCCAAAGCCAATATCTCAGCTTCTATATGGGGTATACCAAACGCAAAACCCGACAATGAAAGCAGAAAATATCACCTTTCAAATGATGTAAAGTAGGTGCTCGTAGGTGATCAAACAACGAAGATATCGCAATAGTAGCAAATAAAACCCCAATTTTGATTTTTGCGATTTTAATTATATTGACAAATATCACAGCTTTGGTTGAAAATTTTCCAAAAGCAAAGCCTGACTATGAAAGTAGAAGATCCCGTCTTTACAATGATGCAAACTAGGTCGGCGTAGGTAACCAAATAACGGAGATATCGCAATAGTCGGTAATACATCCCATTTTTCTATTTTTTTGGAAATCACGCTACAGGTCGCAATATTGATCGGATCGTCACGAAAATTTCAGGGTTAATGGGGGTCTCACAGATGAAGAAGCATATTGATTTTGGTGATGGTCGGATAATATTTAGGGGTCGGAATGGGCAAACACTTATTTGGAGAAAAGTCAACATTTTATTTCAAAGCCAATATCTCTGTTTCTTTAAGAGGTATATCAAAAGCAAAACCTGGAAAGGAAAGTAGAAAATATCACCTTTACAACGATGTAAATTAGGTTGCCGTAGGTGGTCAAATAGCAAATATATGGCAATAGCCGATAATGCATCCCATTTTCCGATTTTTTGTAATCACGCTACAGGTCGCAATTTTGATCGGATGGTCACGAAATTTTGGGGGTTAATGGGGGTCCCAAAAAGAAAGAAGCCTATTGATTTTGATGATGGTCGGATAATATTCAGGGGTCGGAATGGGCAAACACTTATTTGGAGAAAGGTCAACGTTTTATTTCAAAGCCAATATTTCTGTTTCTTTAAGAGGTATATCAAAAGCAAAATCTGGCAAGGAAAGCAGAAAATATCACCTTTACAACGATGTAAATTAGGTTGTCATAGGTGGTCAAATAGCAGAGATATGGCAATAGTCGATAATGCATCCCATTTCCGATTTTTTTGTAATCACGCCACAGGTCGCAATTTTGATCGGATCGTCACGAAAGTTTAGGGGTTAATGGGGGTCCCACAGAGGAAGAAGCCTACTGATTTTAATGATGGTCGGATAATATTCAAGGGTCGGAATGGGCAAAAACTTATTTGGAGAAAAGGTCTACGTTTTATTTCAAAGCCAATATCTCTGTTTCTTTAAGAGGTATATCAAAAGCAAGACATGGCAAGGAAAGTAGAAAATATCACCTTTACAACGATGTAAAGTAAGTTGTCGTAGCTACTCAAACAACAGATATATCGCAATAGTCGTAATGCATCCCATTTTCCGATTTGTTTGTAATCACGCTACAGGTCGCAATTTTAATCGGATCGTCACGAATTTTTTGGGAGTTGATGCGGGTCCCACATAGGAAGAAGCCTATTGATTTTGGTGATAGCCGGATAATATTTAGGGGTCGGAATGGGGAAAAACTCATTTGGAGACAAATTCAAAGTTTTATTCTTTGTGAATATATTGGCTTCTAGTAGGGGTATTCCAACGACAAAGCCTGTCAATGGAAGAAGAAAATATTACCTTTACATTGGTGTAAAGCAGGTTGGCGAAGGTGGTCAAACAAGGGAGATACCACAATAGTCGGTAATGCATCCAATTCTTCCATTTTTTTTGAAATCAAGCTACAGGTCGTAATTTTGATCGGATGGTCACGAAATTTTGGTTGCTTATCTGGGTCCCAGAGACAAAGAGGCATATTATTTTTGGTGGTAGTCGGTTTATATTCCCTAAAAGAAATGTTTACCAGTGAAAAGCTTATGCACAGGGGTAGTGGTGTAGGGTATCACATGGTCGGCCCCGTCCCGACTATAGCCTTTGCTCACTTGTTTCTTAATAAATTCTTTCAGAAGATTATATGTGCTCGATCCAAACTGTTTTTGGAATATCTATAGTGAATATATATAGGGAAAATATTGATAACCCAGATCGGACTTTGTAAAATTACGTATTTTAGTACTATAAACTTAAATAACGCCATCAAGACAAGCCATAGGATCCTCATATTGTATGTGAAAATGCGGGTATTATCTACGGCTATTGTTTAGTGAATATATATCCGACATACGAGTCCTAACATCCATGATTTTGGCATGGTCCTAAATACTATAATCATGACAGCTACACCTGCTCTGACAAAATTGACAGAATTAACCCTTGAAACCCTTATCCTAACTAAATTTGAAATGAGCATTCATGATACACACATGTTTGTCAGTTTCTAGGTTTAATTCAGTCAATTTTGTCAGAGCAGGTGTAGCTGTCATCATTATAGTACGTCTTACTTAGATATCTAGTTTGTTCTGGGACTTATAGTGAAGCTTTGTGTAGAATATTTCTTATTTTAACACCTTTCGTCTGAAATTAAATTTCATGTTTCTTTCATGCACCAACTCGAAAAAAGAACAAAACAAATTTATTCAAAAAATATTTGGGTGTTTTGTTGGCAAGCTTGATGTATATATTTTCTTGATATATATTGTAAATACATATTTCTTTTATTCGGCGACTTACATTGAAATTTGATGGAGAAAATTTTTGTCTTTGACGTCTTCTATCTAGAATGAAGATTTGTGACATAAAACATAATAAACTCAGATAAAGTACATTAACCCTAAAGCTTGATTTTACTTTTGGCAGATTCCTGGCGTTTAGATAAGTTTTAGGGTTTTGGTGTATTCGGGGACCTATAGTAAAATTTTACGACAAATAATTTTGTAGAATATTTTGATCTGATACGATCACATTTTAAATTAATTTTTTAAACGTTTTTGAAAAAAAGGGACCAAAAAGACCAGTTTATTGACTCGCATGAGGGTTAATATTTTCCATAAAAAGATACCCCGCATTGTTGTTGTCAGTAATATCGCCAAAGACACTTTATACCTAAAATGCACGGATTCCAAGGAATCTGATGTCGAATATTTCAAAATCTGTAGAAACGGGCGGAACTTGCCACGCCTATTTAGGATACTTTCCGACGTAAACTTTCAAAACGCCGATACACGTGTCTTCTTTTTTTCGGTCCTCTTTCATAATCTGGCCGAATTATCTTATAATTATTTTTTGTGTTGTACAGTGTAATATTTCACGGTGGTATACCCTCCACCGGCAGAACTTTGTTTTGCTTTGTTTTATCTGGATGGATTTATAGTTTATACTTTAACTTAAATCGCAGCATTATGTCTTGCCTTACTTTTAGTAACTTTTAAAGATAACAATAGGAAAAAAATTACCATGTATATTGACTTGAATGGCATGAAGATAGTGAAAAAATGATAAAAATTATATTGAAAGTAGAGTTTTAATAATAAAATAACAATACGCATTCATGCGTATTATAAATGCTTAGATTGTTGCATGCAACATGCACGATGTATTGCATTCAATTTAATAAGCATTGCATTTTTACGAACATGTGTACGCATTTGTATGCACACACCCTCTCTCACAGCATATCGAATGGTGTGGAGGGAGTTTGTGAATAATTGTATGGTTCATATTTATTATTAAAATATGAGAAAAAAATGGTTGCAAATTAACACCTAATTCTGCATAAAATAATATGCGTTTTAAGGGAACATTTGTTTGCAGGAATATTTTATTGTGCCCTCAGGCAAAATGTGATTGGTCCCTGTATGTACGTACATATGTGGATAATTTAAAAATTGTGATTAAGCAGTGTTAAACCTGTCAACTGAATAACATTTTCAGTACGAATGGTTTATGGCAAAAACCGTTACCTTTTAGAAAGCACTAGTCATGTAGGGTATATGCTATGTTGTCAAATACATTTCTTCCCGGGTAAATACAATTTTTTCGATTAACTATTTTACATGTTCATTGTTTTTGTTTAAAATTAATCACTTATTTAATTTATTAATAAATAATAATAAATTTAATGGAAATCATAGGGCATGAAATTCATGATGAAAAAGTAAACATCATTTGATATCTATATTCCAATTGTTGTTATTTACGCGGAATATTTAGACTGAAGTGAAAAACACAGCTTCACAGGAATCCGATTAATAATTAAAAAATATTTTAAATGAAGAATTAACTAAACATAGGCCTGTTTTTGGGGTTAATATTTAACTTCTGCGTTTTTTTTTCATTTAACTTTAATAGAGTGTTTGTAGATTTTCTAATTTTAAACACACCTGTAGTTTGTCATCATTAGTTATAAATATTGTTTCACATGAAAGCGGGATGTGAAATGATAAAACAAGTTCAACATTCTTATTTTTACTTAATTGACTTTCTAAACTTGCGTTATTAATTTCATTATTGTTAATATATTAATTTATTAATATATTCTAGTGATTTATTTAACCATACTTGTTTTTTAGTTAAATACTTCCTTTATGTTTTAATTAACTTATGTTTAGGGTAGTTGGTCCTAGCTTTATATCATTAATATTATTTCAATTGGATTAATGAAACAATAGCTTCATTATGTTTTATTGTATATTTTTTAATAAATATTTATTTTATAAACATTTGTTAATCAAGTTCGCCAAGTTCATCGACAACGACTATTTCATATGAGAAACTATACAACAAAAATTAAAAAAAAAAATCGTTAAGTTAGGCCGTGTAAAATTTTTAAAGCCTCTACCATAAACTATTTTGAACTAAAATGGAATATTTAGTTGTTGTTCTTGTCCGGTAAATTAGGTCAGAAAACGTGCCTAAAATGTCTTCAATCGGGCGCCACCTTTAAATGGGGTTTATATCAAAGTGTGGGCCTTTTTTTTGACAATTTTTGGTGGAGAAGTTTTTTGACCACTGGGAACCTCTAATGTCAAAAGACACATACAGTATCGGCCAAAACTAAAGCACCCCCTCAGTACATTTTTTTGAAATGATAATTTTTTTATGAAAACTAAATTATAAATTTATTTTTTATTTTTCTTTTTATTTATTTATATCTTTATAATTGAAAAATACAAAAATAAGGAGATCAGAATTTAATAAACAAAAGTTAAAATTCAAAAAACATTTTAGGTCGCAAATATAAGCGGACAAAACTAAAGCACCCCCCCATTTGAGGTACAGCAAAAACTATTGAAATCAATATTTCGTTGCTTATCCTCTATTCTGGATGACACAATCACATCTTTTAGGCATTAAGGATACTAAAATATTAATTATCGCAGGCGAAATAATCGGTTTTCGGAAAATTTAGCTTAAATCCTCAAAATACTGAAAATCGGAAGTTACCGTTATTTGGGGGCTACACCCAAACGTGAACCCGGGTCCACGATTTTTGGTGAATATGTTTTGTGACCACTAGGGACCCTAAGTACCAAATTACAGCTAATTTAGTAGGAAAATGTGGTTTAAATATCCAAAATACCGAAGATCGGAAGGTACCGCTATAAGGGGGCTATACCAATACATTAGCCGATATTGTTCATATTCATCCAAAAATGATGCTACAGCATTCTCTGGTCAAATACTAAATCCCTTAGATTTAAAAATTAGCAAAAGAACGAATTGCAAAAGAACGGTAGACGCCGGCTTATTCAGTCGACGACCAGCAAAAAACCTTCCGCCTCCATGTTTTACAGCGTCTTTGGAATATTTATGATTTAACGGTTGCCCATTTGGTCCAAGCCTTTTACCATCTGAATACTTTAAATTAAACATAGATTCATCGGAAAACAGTTCAAATGGGTCTTGGCGAATCCAGTCTGGCTCCTTCATTTTTAGTCGATACGAAAGGTTTTTTTTGCTGGTCGTCGACTGAATAAGCCGGCGTCTATCGTTCTTCTGCAATTCGTTCTTTTGCTAATTTTTAAACGTTAGCGTATTGTATTTGACTAGTGGATGCTGTAGCATCATTTTTGGATGAATATGAACAATATCGGCTAATGTTTTGGTATAGCCCCCTTATAGCGGTACCTTCCGATCTTCGGTATTTTGGATATTTAAGCCACATTTTCCTACTAAATTAGCTGTAATTTGGTACTTAGGGTTCTTAGTGGTCACAAAACATATCTACCAAAAATCGTGGACCTGGGTCCACGTTTGGGTATAGCCTCCATATAACGGTACCTTCCGATTTTCAGTATTTTGAGGATTTAAGCTAAATTTTCGGAAAATCAATTATTTCGCCTGCAGTAATTAATAATTTAGTATCTTCTATACCAAAAAGATGTGATTGTGTCATTCAGAATAGAGGATACGCAACGAAATATTGATTTCAATAGTTTTTGTTGTACCTCAAATTGGGGGGTGCTTTAGTTTTGTCCGCTTATATTTGCGACCTAAAATATTTTTTGAATTTTAACTTTTGTTTATTAAATTCTGAATTCCTTATTTTTGTATTTTCCAATTATAAAGATATAAATAAATAAAAAGAAAAATAAAAAATAAATTTATAATTTAGTTTTCATAAAAAAATTATCATTTCAAAAAAATTTACTGAGGGGGTGCTTTAGTTTTGGCCGATACTGTAGATCGGTCAACAAAAATTCTCAAACTACCTAAAATTGCGTGGGTACCAGGGGAGCGGAAGGAGATGTTTTGTAACCACTGGGAACCCAAATGTCCAATTACATGTAATTATTATAAAACAGCATTCCGCAGCCGCGAGAGCCCCGTTGTTACTCTCTTCGACAAAAATTCTCTCTCCATCCATAAAAAATATGTTCTAACATAAAAAGTATGTTGGTACCCAAACAAATAAAATTGAGATATGTTATAGAATGTTGCAAACATATATGTGTTTGCAACCAGTCCCAAAACTACATTTGTTTAGATCCAAACATACATATATTTGTTTGCAACCAGTTCCAAACATACATTTGTTTGGATCCAGACATATAGTTTTCTGCGTGCGGTTAGTACGGTCAACAAATGTAGCCAAAATCCTAAAGATGCCGAAAATCGGAAGGCCCTATGATGACAATTTTTTATGGATGGAATCACTGGGGACCTCAAATAGCAAATTACAGCTACTTCGGTCAAAACATGTAACTAAAATCCTTGAAATACCGAAAGTCGGGAGGTACCGACTTTTTTTTGATGGAGAAGTCTTGGGGCCACTGGGGAACTTAAATGTCAAATTACAGGTAGTTCGGTCGAAAACAGTAACTAAAATTCTCAAAATACTGAAATACTGAAAATCAGAAGGTAGCCTTATATGGGGGCTATACCAAAATATGGACCTATGTTGAAAATTTTTGGTGGAGAAGTTTCATAACTACAGGGAACCTCAAATGTCAAATTAAAGTTAGTTTCGTGTAAAATAGTAACTAAAATTCTCAAAATATGTACCTAAAATCGATGTCACCTATACTGATCTCTATTTCGGTAGAAATACGTCGCACAGTGGTCCCACTTGTATGCGAAGGTGCGACAAAAATACTTCTAATCATCGAAGCTATTTTTTTTTTCAGAAAATGCTTGAAATAAGTAAAAACAAGTAAGCAAAGTCTATAGTCGGACGGGGCCGACCATGTAATACCCTACACCACAACCTCTAGGAATTAGCTATGTGCAACCGCCTTGCACCCTGAATGTCCGGTTTCGATGCCCAGGCCTGGCCACATAAAATATCCCTTTGTAATGTTGGCGTTATTTCCTGAGTATTTTAACAATGAAAAACTTCTCTACAAGTGACAACTTAGGGCATGCCTTTCGGATTATGTAGGTATCGAAATGTAAGGCTATACCAAATCAAGTTTTGTAAACTAACTTCTGATTTTTGAAAAAGTTTGAAAATTATTTTTTAGAAATTTTGGATGATTATCTCAGGAAATATGAAGAAAAGAACCTTCTTCAAAAAAAATTCAAATAGATCCAAGACGGGTACTCAAACTGGACATTTCCCAAATTTTGTGTGGGAGGTACTCGAAGGACATGACTGGATGAAATAATCGGATGTGCAAAGTGTGAACCAATCAGAAAATCCCCTTAAGAGTTATCTTGCGGATTTGCCATTTTAGTTAGGTTTCTTGTTTGTTGTTCATTGCTTCTTGGAGCTTTCGGCCATAATCTCAGGAAGTATGAAATTGCCATTGCAATTGTACCATCGTAAAGGGGAACGCAAAGACAAGCTGCTGAAAAACTCAAAACGATTCGAGAGGACTCTTAAATTTCACTTTTCCGAATTTTGTGAGAGAGGTACTTGAAGGTGTGGACCGACCTATATCTGGAAGAAATAATAATATATGGAAAGTTTGGACCAAATCGATTGCTCACTTCGACAGTTATCGTTCACACAATTTTTCAGACAAATTTTGAACTTTTGTGGGGGAGCTGCCCAAAGGAGTGAACCGATATAGCCCATATTCGAGAATAAACTATGTTTGGGCAAAATATTTCGAAGTGTATAGTGCTCACCAGCCAGCTAGGCAGTGAGAGAGACATATGAACGGACAGGGCTAAATCGACTCCAAATTGTCTAAAACCATTATTTCGATGAGGCACATCTTTGGTCGTATTTTGTATATATTCCCCTTACCCTAAAGGCCGAGAGTATAAAATAGTTGGCGAAGCGAACAAATGCTGCAATATTTGTATGAAAAATCCAATTGGACAACTGAACTGAAAAATTCTCTGTCATGATAGATACAATTTGTACCATGGGAGGAAATTGAGGTTCTCTACACAAAACCCATTATATATTAGGCAGTAGGCCCGTTATCTAGAAGGCACATTATTGCAATTTTCATCAGGGGAAATGTCAGTAGTTATTTTTCCAAATGCAAGCTACTTTACCGTTATATGCCCTACAGGAATTAAAATATGGACCAAAAATAAAATTTGTATATTTTTCATACAAAAGTATGCAAAATGATAGGCATTTCCTTCAACCTAAACGCTTACCTCCAGCAAAATTTGGCGACTATTGAGCTGTAATTGCGACCTCTAGCGTGTTTATGATAACACTACAAACAATAAAAAAACATGATATATTAGACTGCAACTCAGTTATCTGATCACGTACATCAACACAATTGACATCAATAGAAAGGTGAAGCGTTCCTCTTCCAAGTATAGCTTACTTGCCCGGAATGTCTCTTCCAGGGAAAAAGATGTAAGCTGTATATTAAAACTTTTCACAATTTTCACACAAAATTTGTGGTCCATTTAACCCTCTAAATATTATCTGATCGCCATCTCAAATTGCAAGCTTCTTCTTTGTCATATACTCTTACCTTCTTTCAAATTTCGATCGGACTATTATTGCGACCTACAGAGCAGCTACAAAATCGGATAAAAATTATGTTTTTGGTCCATTTCACCAGCTAAATATATCACGATAATCACCAATTAAAATAGCGATCTATTCTAATGTGAATCCGACCTCCATACCAAATTTCGTGACGATCGTTCCAAAATTACGGCCTGGAGTTTGATTACAATTTATAATGGACAGACGGACAGACGGACACACATCTCAAAATCGCTTTATCTCGTAGAGATATGAAGATTGGTATACCACATTGGGGGTCTCCGGGGAATATTTCGCGGTGTTATATGAATTTTTACCAAAACAAACTTATAATACCCTTTCCACATACTCGTAGTGGTGTAGGGTATAACTATAATATCAATATCAATGAGTGCACCCCGATTCATATTAGCTCAATGATATGGGACCTTCAGTTGATCGCCGAGTTCGAACGGCGTGTCCTAAGAAACCACTTGTAGAGAAGTTTTACATGGCTGAAATACTCAGGAAATGTCGCCAACATTACTGAGGGGTATTTTGCCAACGTTGAAAATTTGATGTTGCCTAGCCGGGGAATCGAACCAACGACCTTCTGCGTGCAAGGCGGGTGTACATTCCTATAGCCCCATATAGCAGTACCACCCGATTTCAGGTATTTTGAAGCTTTTATCAACATTTGCGGTTAGAATAGGGTGTATAGAATAGGGTGTAATTTGGTATTTGCGATTCTTTGTGGTCAGAAACGACATACATATGGCCAGGTTTTGGTATAAGCCCATATAACGGTACCTCTCGATTTTAGGTACATATTTTGAAGTTCTTATCTCTTTTTTCGTAAAAAAAACCTAAAAATGTGAACATTGACCGCGATTTATTTAAAAATCCCTCCAGCGATTTTTTCTTATTTTTGGATTTTTCTCACCCATGAAAATTGCTGTTTCAAAATCCACAAAAACCTCCCAGGTGTAAGCGGTTTTCACTTAAAGTTAGTTAAATTAGCACCATGTATAGCATTGTTTTATAATGTAGCGATACAGTCAATGTATTGTTCCAATTTGAAATTCTATGTCTCAATAACGGTAAAGCCTTCGAATTTACCATAAAGGTCAATCTTATAGAGAATTTTCATAGCTACAACATTTTCTTTTAATTTGCAGCACATTTTATGCAAATAATGTGTACACATTTTTATATAAAAGTATTTAAAATACCTTTCACTTTAACTTCCACTTCGAAAAAAAACTATTTATCATTTAAATTTTCAGTTATTTGTCGCAGTTCGGGACCACAGTGCGTCGTTTGATAAGAAGTAACGTTTCTTTTGTGCTCCTTATTTTGATTACTTCAGCAATGCCATTTCCGTATTCACCTACAAGGTAGATACTTTCAGGATTTCGTCATACTTTGCGTTCCACAAATCTGGCTGGAGTATGTCATGTGCCGCTTCTGAAGTGACTAGCATACTTTTGTTGCCTTAATTCATGGGTGATCACTTCCTAAAGTGGGGTACACACGATCAGTTTTGACTGTCAGTTTTGCTCAAATAATCGGTTGCTTGCCGGTGTGTCCGTTCATTTTTGACAATCATCAGTCAACCACAAAATATTTTGTAGTTGCTGGATAGTTTGACACTTATCGATATTTCCGAAAAATCGACAGTCAAAACTGATCGTGTGTACCCCGGTAGCGTAAAAACAAACCACACGTAGTCTCTCTTTATTTCTGATTTGCCATTGCTTAGCAATGGGGAGAGTGTCTTACCACTACTAACACACCAACTATTTTGATCACCCCTGCCTTAATTGGTATTATACACCAGTTTTCTGTTTCTCAGATACTCTCTGATGATGCTCGTCTGAGCTTCGGGAATATAACAGACTGAGAATTATGATTTCCGCTTTCAGTTCTTTCCCAATGAACAAACTTTAACCTAAAGGAAGAGCTTAGTACTTTTATAAAGGAAAGGAAACTAATTGTTCCTAGTTACTCCAATACAATTCGTGGTGGAGGGTATAAAAATGCAGTCCGGCCGAACTTAACGTCGTTCTTACCTGTTTTTGTATTTTTATCGCTCGGGGATGATGTCTTCCTGTACACATTTTTTATACATGGGGGCGATTTCGTGATATTTCGCAAATGAATTCAATTTTTTTAACATGAATGCTTTCTAAAATCATTCCAAAAATCAAATGATACCAAATACTAAATTCTACATGAGAATCAATTTGGAATTAAGTCCATATTATCAATAAGTTACTTATAATATTTAATGGTATTCATTTGCACACATTTAAGAAATTTCACAGTCGGCGGAGGAAGCCATTTTAATATAGCTATGAAATTCTTGGGGAATTTATAGAATTCGTTTGGTTACTTTTTTCATAGTGTTTTGCATGTTTTATGTGTTTTTAAATGTTTTCTGTGTTCTTTATTTTTAACAACATATGGTAAATAACAAAAATGTTTTGCAATCGATGAATCCGAGTTTCACCCTTTCAGAATTCGCGAACTGTTAACATATTCTATAAAGTATGACTACAATTCTTTAAAATGAAGTGTTTTAGGAGGGATCCCATAATGTCGACCATTAAAATTAATTTTAATTTTCAACAAGTTTTTTATGTTCCCATGTGATTTCTGGCTTAACCTTAAATTTTATAGACCTATTCCCAAAAAATGAATCACAGAATACTCCATGGGCAATAAGATAGCAGTGTATGATTTTTCGATATATCCACTGCATCCACCTAAAAATTTTGAAGCCGGAATTTCGGGGTTTTTTGAATTTTTTTAATAATCCGGACGCGCAAGAAGATAATATTCCAAACTCATAACACGATTATAGAACTCGTGATTTTACGTCGTTTGGTGCATATCTCATGAGTGTGCTCCTTACAGCATCCTAGTAATTGGAGTCGAAAGGCCAACATTTCATGCGTGAATTTTCTTACAAAACATATTTTTTGCGTGTAAAATTTAATACCGTCATTCAATTTCCTTTGAAACCCGCGTGAATTTATTTTTTATACGCGACGGTTCTAATGAAGCCTTCCGCGATCGAATTCATCTACTAAAACCGCGGATGTAGATACCTTGAAAATCGGAAAATCAGCAAAAATATATTTTGACAAATCCGCGTACTAAACCGCGATTTTCTATAAAATTTTTTACGTAAATGGAATCCTTTACTCGCGATTATAATATTTGCGAAAACACGTGTCATAAAAAAACAGAGATACGCGAGTAATATGGGTATTTCGCCAAAAATTGAATGTAGAGGCACATCCGCGGTTTTTGAAGGATCTATTTGAAATAGGTGTATATTGATGTATTTTTGATGGGCGCTGATGAAACCGGATGCGCATCAAAATCGTATGCACATTGCGCGACTTTTACCAACTTTAAGGTTTTTTGCAGTGTATGATGCAACTGGCGGCACACAATGGCCGCTGAGTGAAAAATCGAAATAGGCATAAATACTGAAAGAGATTGATTCGCTTTATCCAAAATCGGATGCGCATCAACCGACCTTAACTAATTCGCGAATTACAGGCTTTTTAATTTTCATATCTTTTAAATGATAGTAATTTCAATATTACTCTTAATTTCCTATCCTTATAAGTTATCACAGTAAGCAGTTAAGCTTTCACGATGGTAAACCATATATTTTGATCAAGTTTTAGCAGAATACTTTAATTTATGTATTAGATTTTAGCGAAACACTTGGAAAACTCTCAAATATTTTTTTCTAATTTTTTGAAACAAACCAAAAAATATATTTGTAACAATATTTTCCAACAATGAGTTGTTTCTCTTTTGTTGTTGTTATAATATGCAATTTATAAAGCCAATGTTTATAATTTTGGTTTCACATTTTTTTACGCGTTGTCTAGTTTCTGTACGTATTTTTAATTTAGTTTTTAGAGGTTTATACGGACTCTGAGTTAGTATAATTTAAATTTATTGCCAGATTTTTTTTTTAATTTTTTTTGATTTTCCGCGGAAATAAAAACACATTTTGGAAATTTTGGTGCATCTACGGATGGATATCAAATGCTGTTACTGATATATGCTTACATTTTCTCAATACAAAAAATAAGAAATTTTAAAATATATTTTCTTTATAAGAGGATAAAAACCGCTATAACTTTTGCGCGCTTAGGCCAACTTCGTGAACGCGAGCAGATTTGAAACCAGATTTTTTTCCTTTAACTCTATACCAAAAATCGTAGATGTGCTCGCGAAAAAATTTTTAAATTTTTTTCAAATGGAATTGCAAAGGAATTTTGTTATTTGCCATATGTACATACATACATACATATGTATATATGAATATATTTGATAGCAATCAAGGCCAAGGTTAAATTATGTGGGATGGTCGCTTGCTAAACAAAAAAAACATTATTTTTTATTTTTTTAAATCTATTTCGACATACGCAAATAATAAACAAATATTCCTCAATAATATTTTGGCTTATCACATTTATATCTTTCGAATTGTCGTAAACATTAAAAATTATTTACTGTTAAATGATAATTATAGGGATAGCTCAAGACAAATTTTATGAATTGGGTTCTTTTAAACACAATGGGTTTATGGGACAACGAGGCATAATGCCAAGAATAACAGCGAATAGTGATTAGATGACATACATGATGATTTGACATGATTAGATTTCATTTGTCCATGTGGCTGAAATAAGACTGGCGTACAGTGACGTGTGTATGCGAAATTGTTAATATGTAGTATTTACAAAATTAAATAAAAACTTTTCAAAATGTTCACAATGAATATTCAAATTTGAACCTTCTCTTATTGTGAAATCAATGTGAAATCGATATGTGCATGTCAAGATGTTACAATAATCCTGGTAATAAATAGTATGTTGTGTTATTCGATCCAAGAAAGCATATAGTGTGATATATATATTTTAAATGAAGAATTGAGCAGATGTTTATTTAAAACAATATTTAAAATATTTATTTTGGCAATTTGCCATTTAAAATCACACAGTTCTAATAATCGACTGTTTGTTTCCTTCCCACCATTTCTATAGACAATTATATTGTCTTTCACAGGTTTTTGATAGTTTTATGACCAACTTTTCTGATTCGAACAACACACGAATTAATGAATCCAAAATAACATTTGGAAAAAATATGTTTAAAACACAACAAAAAATGAAAAAGCATTAAGTTCAGCAGCTACTAACTTTTTATACCCTCCACTATTAAATATTCTGAATTGAAGTGAAAAAATTAGTTTTCTTTCTTTTAAGTTCTCCATTATGTCATGGCTTAAGGCGGATACACACAAGCGGCTGACATTCTTGCTTAAGTCATTTCTGGGAAAACAATAAAAAACTTCCCACCCAAATTCGAACTAAGTTGCTTTTTGCCTATTAACATAACCTTGAAGGCGTCGGTACATAAGCACCATGGCTTTCTTGCTTAAGTCATTTCTCTGTAAAAGAATAAAGAATGACCGAGCCAAATTCGAAAGAGGGTGCCATTTGTCATTTTGTCTTTTACCAGAAATAACATAACACTTATGTGCAGAGGCATATATTACTGGAGGAGTATAATTCGTTAGTCTTAAAATGTAATTTTATATTGCGTATAATTTTTCAATTAACATAGACTATATTTTGTAATTGATTATTGGAATGACTTCCAATTTAACTCAAAACTAGAGTTGGGCAATCTCGTTCAATTGAACCAGCAACCCATCCCAACGCACAATGCGTTGTTTGTATTAGTATTGGAGACATAACACGCTCAATAGACCGAGAGTCATTCGCTAAGTGGACGCATACTAGTACACAAAAAAAAAAACAAAACAAGCGTCACACAACCTAATTCTTTGACTGCTCAGCTGCATAGATGGGCTTTCTTGCACGCCAGCGTTGCTATGTTTTGTTTCTCTTTTCGCTGTTACAACATAAATAAGCATTTACGGGTAAATTTGCAAATTTGTTTTTAATATAATAGTTTTTTGGACATGTTAAGATACCGTCTGTGTTTAAAAAATATTAAAAAAGCAAAGAAATTTTAACAAAAATATCGTTCTAATTTTCCCTTAAATTCTATTTAAGAGAAATTTTGCCCATCTATGCTCAGCTGAGACTAAATTGTTTTGTTCTCTCCACATGTTGTATACGTGAATAAATCAATGGTGCACAAGAAGAGAATGGTATTTTGGGTTTTTGTATGGGAAAGAGAAAAGTAGCTAACTTTTTCGTAAAGACGCGTGCATGGCTGGAATAAATGTACGCTCCCAAAGAGCGTGAGTGCACCCATTGCCTAAAGCAGGTATCGGCACTAAACAAACGCATTGTTTGTGGCCTCGCGCATACGACTCTCTCTTGCTCTCTCGACAAACAGCGTGTGCGTTAATGCATTGCTAAAATTAAAAATCATTCAAATAAGCGACAGCAGAACCTTCTTCATCATAGATGAACAAGATGATCACTCGCCTTTACGTTTTCGTACGATTCACCATACAAGTTCTCTCTTCGTGTTCATCATTGTTCTTCATTGACTTCTGAACTAGTGATGCACAAAACAGTACTCTAGCGTAAATTTGTTTTTTATTCTCTTGCGCTCAGTCGTTGGCGAGACGTCAACGAAAGCACACAAGCACTGATGTACGAACTGTTTTCTTTATGTTTTACTTAAATAGTGTTTGTACATTAGTATTAACAATTGTAATTTATTGTTTGTTATTTAAAATGACTTCTTTAATATGACCATATCAAACAAATAAAGAAAATCTATTAAAAATAACATGTTCAAATTTTGTGCTCAATCGGAGAGTAAATTTGGTACTCTTACCACTACAATCACATATATTGTTTTGTGCATCCCTATTCTGAACGAAGGCTGAGTGGTGGTTGTTCTGTTGTTATTCTCATCAACAGCACGTGTGCCCCTTTTTGCCGGATGCTGGCCTAAAGCAGGGGTGCTCAGAATAGTTGGTGTATTAGTAGTGGTAAGACACTCTCCCCATTACTAAGCAATGGCAAATCAGAAATAAAGAGATAATACGTGTGGTCTGTTTTTACGCTACCGTAAGGAAGCGATCACCAATGGCCTAAAGCTGAATTGAACGATCCGGATCACTATTTCCAATGAGTAACATCATAAAAACCAAAGTGTGAAATTAAGTATACGCAGTTTTGTCAAAAAAAATTACCGGAGTCCATTGAACGAGATAGTGATCCGGATCGTTCTATTGAACGAGATTGTTCAACTCTACCAGGGGCCATCCCCGTAGTTTTTGAATTATTTTGTTCATCAACACTCGTTGGAAATATTATATTGATTCCAAAGTTATTTGGTAGTTGTCTCCTATACTATAGACTAGATTTACCCCAATGAACTTCATATCTTAACTGCACGACTTTGTTAATTTTCCCTTTAATTCCATTATTTCTTCCAAATTTCCTTTCTTAGCATTTTGGATATTACTGCCTGTACGCTTCCAATTAGTTAATATAATTATTCATCGTTTTTAATATGAAACGTTTGCTTACAATATTGGAGCTTATTAAAGCGTGAAATTCGGATAAAATATTGTATTTAAATAAGATTAATATCAAAGAAAAAACTATGGCAACAACAATTTAATCATAATATTACGCTTCATGGCAAATAATAAACAAAATAAATGAATAACAGGAAGCATAAGCCGACTGTTATGATCCCTTCAACGAAGAAAATACATTGAAAGTGTAATAAACAATTTGACGAAATTTGATGACGTATGTATATGCATTAGGGTTATGTCTTTTTTTGCAACCTGTATCACAGCGTGATGGGTTTCTACATAAGATTACATAAAATCTTAATTATGAGGTGATTCGGTGAAAAAACTCATGCTCATTTTAAAATTTGAATTTATCAGAATTATGGGCAATGTTTTGAATTCACATTTTTCAAAGATATACTTTTTAGCAAAAAAAGAAAATCAAAATTTTTGTGAATGACCTTTTTTACCCTCCACCATAATATGGAAGGTATAATTAAATTTGTCATTCCGTTTGTAATTCATCGGAGACCCTATAAAGTACATATGTATATTCTTGATCAGGGTAAAATTCTAAGTCGATATAACCATGTCCGTCCGTCTGTTGAAATCAAGATACAACT
This sequence comes from Musca autumnalis, assembly GCF_047663935.1. NCBI lineage: Eukaryota > Metazoa > Arthropoda > Insecta > Diptera > Muscidae > Musca > Musca autumnalis. Next base: position 166,653,282 of record NW_027411644.1, on the reverse strand, counting down.
CGGAATTTTTAAGATAGAGTTTTGTACTTTCGTATAGAAATTTCTATTACTCCTAGGAAGTTTGGTATTGCAAATGGGCTATATCGGTCCAGGCTTTGATATAGCCTCCATAGAACGGTACCTCCAGATTTTCGTAATTCTAAAGGTTGTGACGTCAATATCCCACTGAAAGACTGACATTTGTTATTTAGTCTTCCAAGGGGGTTATAAAATATTCCAGAAGAGAATTATTAGTATAGGTCCGCGGGTTCCTCTATCCCCCATAGAAGCGTAACTCTTGATTTTTGGTATTTTGAAGGTTTTATCGAAGTATCGGAAATTTGGTATTTAGTCTTCTTTGAGTCTAAACAATTTCCGCCAGAAATGTATAGTTATAGATCGAAGGTTTGATATAGCCCCCATGGAACGGTACCTGCCGAATTTCGGTATTTTGAAGGTTAGCCACATTGTTTTACCGAACTTGCTAAAATTGGGTATTTAGTCTTCTTCATAAACGAAAGGAAACTAATTGTTCCATTTTACTTCAATACAACTCGTGGTGGAGGGTATAACAAGTTCGGCCTAGCCGAACTTAACGCCGTTCTTACTTGTTCAATATTTGAATGGAATAAACGTTATTTTAGTTATTAGTAGGCCTAAGTTTATTCATTCGTGCAATACGAAATAATTTTTGAAAAAAATATTTTCCATTTCATAATTTTTTTCAAAAAATATTTTTTTTTAAATCGATTGGTGTATTAATTTTTTATATTTCAATGGAATAATCGATATTTTAGTGATTAATAGGCAAAAGTTCATTCATACGTGCTACAGGTAATCATTTTTGAGAAAAAATGTCGAAAAGTCATAACCCTAATAATCCACGACACCATTCGTAATTAAGAGAAACACAATTTATTTTTCCTTCCTTTTTTCCTTGTTTTCATGAGAATTTGGTCACATAACACGTGCATGTATGTATGTATATTTTACATTTGATTGCACACTTTTCATTCATATTTTCCATTAATTCTCAAAATTTTGGTATTTTCTGTACATTTTTATATGTTTCTATTTTCAAAATTAATGAGAGAGTCATGTCAAAACAATATTTGTGTATACCGACTTTCAGGCTGGTATTTAACTTTTGTTTCTAGATTTGTACGCGAATTTGAAACAATGGGCAAAAAATGTATCTGCAGTGAAAGAGATTAGCAAATTTGCTATGCTTTGAATGTATACTAATCGTAGAACAGTTTACTTTCCATTCATGTTTTGCAGTTTTTTTAAAATTTTTTTTAAATTTTGTATTTTTTCTGTCATAACTAATTTATTTCGATAAATGCTCTTATTTGTTAGAGATGGGACATATTTTATCGTTGTTCGGAGAGAATTTCTACTTGAACAAAGTAGAAAAATCGTCGTTCGTTTTGAGAATTTTGTATGGGGAATCAAGTAATTTATTCGTATTTGAGGGTCGAACAACGAATATAGAACGAACGACGTACCGTGTTTCAAACGAAGTGACCATGTAATGTTTACCCCATCTTATAGTGAAGGGTAGGGTACACAAATTCATAAAAACATTAAACAGATTTTTCCCTTTTAGCGTGGAGATAAAAAATATTTTTTAATTACACATCAACGTGTTTCGTTTGTTTTTTGTTCGTGGTGGGATAGGCACTGTCAATCCCATACATGCATACATACATAGGTATATGAGAATATCTAATGAATTTTGATTTTGTTGTGTTCATTTTAAGCTATTTTTAAATAGATTTTTATGATGCTGCTGCTGCATACATAAATTGTTTGTGTGGTATATTCGTTCATTCATAAACGTATAAACATTGTTTTTTGTCTTGTTATTGCCGTCCGATTAAAATTAATTTAATTTCCACGTATAGGAAAAAATCATAAAAAAATAATTTTTATTTTTTAATTAAACTTCAATGAGATTAAAGATTAAACAATTATTTTGTTAATAGTGTGTAATATATGGAAAATTTTTTGAATTGCAATAAAAATTCTTAAATTGTAATAATTTGTTATTTATAGTTAAATAACAAATATTATTGTTGAAGCGAGTTCAACAAAATAGTTATAAGAAAAATTCTCCTTGATTTTTTAGTTTGTCCTAAGGAACATAAAAAACAATTTGTAGTTGGTTTTTATTGTATCACTTTATAAGCCATGACCTCAAGCCAAACCAAAAATTCAAGAAGAATAAAGCCACGGGTCAACTAAAATGCAAACAAAATTACAGACATTTATAACTCTGATAGACCTAAAAACAAGATGCTGTTTTCGTTCTTTTTAATAGTTCATATTTTTCTTAACATCGATTACCAATATCATTATGAATGATTTGAATAATTCAACTTCTGTTTCTTTTGTAATAATTCCAACATTTTTCTCCTTATTTTTCTCTTTCAGAACTTTGAACCTGTACCATATCCCAAAAATAACTACGGCAAATTTTACACTGGTGACTCTTTCATTGTCTTGAATGTAAGTACAAAACTTTAACCACTCACGAATAGCTGCGCAAAATAAATATTGGTAAAACTTTCCATGAATACAACGCGGCATACCTGCATACACACATACATAGATATCTATATAAATTTCCCATAATATTTGAACATAACATAATGCAGTTTTTACCATTGTCCTTTAAAGTTTCCTTTTTTTGTATGTACAATTTGTATGTAAAAAGGTGAGAACATATATGGTAAAAGTTTGAAAACAGTTCCGGTTCTTCCCAGGAGTAAATTTGAATAACTGCAGAATAGTTGAAACTAAGAAACATTTCGAAATGTTATTGGGTGTAGGAGTTTATTTTAGTAGAAGTTCCATTGACAGGCTAATGTGGTATCGAAAATGAAGTTTTTACTTGGAGTTACAAATTTGGTAGTGTTGCAAATAACGTTTATGGTTTACACCACAACATGGAAACATTACACTGTGATACAAAAGTTGACAAAAAATTTTTGCAGGGGTTCTGATGCATAAATTCTGTTTTGTGGGAGCAGAAAAATGTTTTTCTTCGTGCTCTAGGATGCGTAGAAGATACTTAATAGTTTTATTATTTACTTTGGGCAAGGAGGAAATTTAGTTAGCTTTCCAAAATGGGAAAAACTAATGAAATCGGTTGAAAAATAGATGAGTGGCACAGAGCGGGTGTATCCGACTACAAAACCTAGAATCGTGTATTCAACGATCACCGTCATGTTGTACCATGCAGGGCTGTCAGATTTTTTTTGTCCCAATTCGCCAAATCAAGTATCGAAAATCGCCAAAATTCGCCAAACCAAAAATTCTTTAATTTATTTTAAAAGATATACTGCATTTAGCTTTTTATATTATATTAAGTTGGTTTTTTCGTTTGTAACGACCTTATCAAATATATATAACAGTACCGTCCGATGTCCGGTTGTTTGATACATTTGCTGACCGAATTAGCTATAAGTTGGCATTTACAAACCAAGTGATCTAGAAATGTCTCCATTAAAAATTATGGACATAGGTCTATATTTTGGAATAGCCCCCATATAACGGTACCCACCAATTTCCGGTATTTTGAAGTGTTTTAGCGACATTCTCTGATTAGCAATAATTTGGGATTTGACCATTGGGACTCCTAAATTCCAAATTAGAACTAATTCGGTCAGAAAACGTATCTAGAACTACACAAAACTGAAATCGGGCGGTACAGGTATTTGGGACCATAGCCCATATTTGAATTTGTTCTGCCAGCTTTTGTCATGAGAGCCATACAATTACTGAACAAAACATTCAGAGTTGTAAAAAAACAAATTGCATTTGAAAGAGTAAAAGTTAGATGATAGCGAAGCCGTCTCACATCCGATATGTCTGAGGAGCCTTCATTACCAAAGGCGAAACATGTCATGACACAAAGTGTTGGGTGTGTGGGTTCGAGTCGTCGGCTTTCCTTTTTCAAATGCATTATTGATCAGAAAGGGTGACGTAGGGGATGGAAGATACCAAGCAACGGTCCTGACCGGTTTTAAAATGGCAAAGCCCAGGATTTATCTTGGTCCCTCTTTCATCCCAAGTGGACACTGATCTCCCCGTGGTGTCACCTGGGGAACTGCCTTTAACACCCGTTAAAGGTAGTGAGCTAACATGTGCCGCGCGTTCACCCATAAGAACGTTAAAAACTTGGGTTTGGGCGTCGGGTTAGTAACCCTCCCCTAGAAGAAACAGCCTACTATGAAAAAACGAAAGAAAAGAAAAACAAACCCCTCTAAAGTTGACGAACCCCGCAAACGTTTTAAGGACCATGATCTGCGAATCTGCACCTGGAATGTTCGCACTCTTTATAGAGAAGGTGCAGTCTTCGCATTGGCAGACGTACTTGAAAAGTACAAGACCGATATTACTGCCATACAGGAAATACGATGGATTGGGAAAGGCGTCACAACAACACCTAGAGGTGACGCACTGTATTATAGCTGTCATGACGTAAAGCATGAGTTTGGTTGTGGATTCGTAGTTAGTCGGAGACTAAAACATCTGGTATCCAGCTTCACCTCAGTGAATGAAAGACTTGCTGCAATTCGAATAAAAGCTAAATTCTTCAACATCAGCTTTATTTGCGCTCATGCTCCCACTGAAGAAAAGGACGAACAGACCAAAGATATATTTTACGAGCGCTTAGAAGAAACATATGACCGTTGCCCTGCCCATGACATTAAAATCATTCTAGGCGATTTTAATGCCAAAATTGGAAAGGAGAATATCTTTGGCCCAACAGTCGGGAAATTCAGTCTCCACAGTGAAACATCTGACAATGGTATGAGGCTGATAGACTTTGCAGCTGCAAAAAACATGGTAGTTAGCAGTACCAGATTTAAGCATCTCGATATTCATAAGGGCACCTTTATGTCGCCAGATCAAAAAACAAGAAACCAAATTGATCATGTTGTGATAGATGGAAGACATTCATCGAGCGTGTTGGATGTACGATCGTTCCGAGGCGCAAACATTGATTCGGACCACTACCTTGTTGCAGCAAAGGCACGCACCCGCTTAAACGTAGCAAACAAAGTACGAACAGACACAACACGAAAGTTAGACATCGGTAAGCTGCAATCACAACAGATAGCCACAGCATATTCCACTCAACTAGCCCAATTGCTTAATCAAAGCACTCCTCATCCCGATAACATATCAGCGCAATGACAAAGCATTGCCCACTCCATGCAAACAGCCGCAAAATCCATACTTGGATACCAGAGACCTCCACCAAGGAATCCATGGTATGATGAGGAGTGTCGTGCTGCCACCGAAGAGAAAAATGCGGCATATAAGGCTACTTTACAATCCGTAGCAACGCGTAGCGCACGAGAGAGATATAGGGAGAAAAGGAGAGAGGAGAAAGGTCTTTTCTGTTGGTATCCAATAGCAGCGAAGACGACGAAGATACCACAGTCCCAATCCCAGAAGATGGTATTGAATGTATACCGCCCAGCCAAGATGAGGTAAAGGCAGCAATAAATCGGCTGAAGAATAATAAGGCAGCAGGGGCCGATGGCTTACCAGCCTAGCTGTTCAAAACCGGAGGCGACACGCTGATAAGGTGTATTCATCAGCTAGTTAGCACCATCTGCCAGGAAGAACGAGTACCCGACGATTGGAACCTGAGTATCCTGTGCCCCGTCCACAAGAAAGGAGATAAGACTGTATGCTCTAACTATAGGGGCATAAGTCATACTCCCTATTGCCTACAAGATCGTGTCAGGGATATTGTGCGAACGACTAAAGCCTATGGTCAACGAGATAATTGGACCATACCAATGCGACTTTAGACCTGGTAAGTCCACCATTGACCAGATATTTACCTTGCGGCAAATCCTGGAGAAGACCCAAGAGATGCAGATCGACACCTACTACCTTTTTGTCGATTATAAAGCAGCCTTCGACAGCCCGCTGCGTTCAAAGGTATTCCAAGCCATGTCTGAATTTGGTATTCCCGCAAAGCTCATCCGGCTTTGTAAAATGACTTTAACTGACACGAGGTCCTCAGTTAAAATAGGAAAGAACCTCTCCAAAAGAGGTTTCAGACAAGGAGACAGCCTTTCGTGTGACCTCTTCAACATCCTGCTAGAAAAGGTTATACGAGAGGCAAACGTCAAAAGAAGTGACACAATCTACACCAATAGTCACATGTTACTTGCTTATGCTGATGATATAGACATCATAGGCCGATCAATAAAAGAAGTAACTGATACCTTTATAAAGGTCGAAGGAGAATCTGCTAAAGTGGGTCTGGCGGTAAACGGTTAGAAGACCAAGTTGATGGTGTCGACGCGCATTGCATCCATTGAGCTCGGACCGACTGTGGATGTTGGTTCCTATAATATTGAGGTAGTAAAAGACTTCGTCTACCTCGGCTCCTCCGTAAACACAACAAACGACATCAGTTGTGAAATAAAAAGAAGAATTGTATTGGCCAACAGATGCTACTTTGGTTTAAGTAAGCAGTTTAAAAACAAAGCCACATCTCGTCAAACAAAAATAACGCTCTACAAAACACTGATACTAACCGTGCTGATGTATGGCTCCGAAGCCTGGGTACTTGCGCAAGCAGACATGGCAGTGCTTGGTGTGTTTGAGAGAAAAATTCTTCGAAAGATCTACGGACCAATCTGCGTTGACGGTGAATGTCGACGTCGCATGAACCACGAGCTGTATCTGCTATACAACGACATCAATATAGTTAAACGTATCGAGATGCAGCGATTGCGTTGGCTAGGCCATATCATAAGAATGAGCGATGATGATCCCGCTAAAAAGGCGTATGTGTGGCATGTACATGGCGGTGCACAGTGGAAAAAAGTACCGATTTAGCGCGCCAAAAGTAAAAGTCTATGTTTTATTGTATGTTTGTCCATAAATTCGATATAAACAGCTATAAATTGACAATTTTACTTCATTTATTAATATATTTGGTAAATTTGTATTTTTACAGTAGAATGGTACCTATCGATTTTCGGTATTTTAAAGATTTCTATCACATTATCCAATCGAAACGGCTAGGATTTGGTAGTTAGTCTCCGTGGGGGTTATGCATACACTCCTATAAACATTTTGGGTATAGGACCATGTTTTCATATAGCCCCCATAGACCGGTACCACCGATTTCGGTAATTTTGGAGGTTTTAGCCACATTATCCAACCGATATAGCTGAAAGTTGACATTTAGTCTTCGTTGGTGGTATAAAATATTCCGACGGAGAATTTTCGGCACAGGTACACGCATTGATATGGCCCCCATAGAAAGGTACCGCTCTAATTTCAGCATTTTTACATAAAAAATGATATTAATAAATATAGTAATAAAATAAAATGTTGCAGTTTGTTGCAGCTAAAATTTTACAAATTAGTTAAGAACTATGTGTACTAAAAACAAAATAAAAAATCTACGCGCCATCCCGCGACACTCCTTACTAATAGCTTTAACAAAGTGCTCAATTTGGAAAAAATCGGATGTCACATGTTTTAAGTGTAAAATCCGAGTTGCAATAAATAACATCTTATATTCAACATTTTTTAAATCACCTGCTTCACGAAATGTTAAATTCAATAAAGCTTTAAAATTACTTTCTAGGAAGAGTGCATGCGACGATCACAAATTTACTACTAAACTATATTATGAAAACTAGTTAAAAAAATGTCAACCAAAAACGGACCGTTATTCCGCTTAGACTGATGCAAAACCAATTATTTTAAATGCCGTTGCATTCTGTGGACACCTTAGATTAATACTGCAACAATCATTTTTAAATTGGCGTATGTGATTTTTTTGACTTTTGGCGCGCTAGATCGGTATTTTTTCCACTGTGCGGTGCATGCAGAATTGGCAGGCCAAGGAATAGATGGTGCAAACAAGTGGATGATGAGATGAAAAGGCGCGGTATTCCAGAGTGCAAAGCAACAAATAGAGAGGAATGGAGATCTCTTCTTAGTTCGGCCTATAAAACAAATGTTTTGTAATGGGCCAGCTAAGTAAGTAAGTAAAGTATTGATCAGAAAGCTCGATTTCCAACGAGAAATTTATTAAAAAATTAATACTAAAAAAGATCTTCGCCTAAAAAGGCAAAATTCTCAAATAAATGGTAAGGTAAATCTGAAAGATTGTGAATCCACTGGATTTACTACGTCCATTACAATGTAAACGTACTATAGCAGTTGTAACATATTTTACCATTTTTCTCATACTCCTAATTATTGAACAAATTTGTATGTGAAAGTAGGTATGTAATTATTGTCACAATTCACACTTTTGCCAATTGGTAGTACCACATTAAAAAGTTCAGAAACACACATTACGACAGTTCTGTCCCGAACTCCACTACTTATAACATCCTACTTATTGTTCGAATTTGTTGCACACATATGTTAACATTTCTATTTGTTTTATTTTATTTTTTACTTTTGCAGACTGTCCAAAATAAAAAAGACAAAACACTGTCATGGGATGTTCACTTTTGGTTGGGTTCCGAAACATCTGTAGATGAGGCTGGTGCTGCTGCCATTCTAACCGTACAACTTGATGACCTACTTAATGGTGGTCCCGTGCAACATCGCGAAGTTCAGGATCATGAATCGCAATTGTTTTTGAGCTACTTTAAAAACGGTAAGATATGGTGGGGCAATAAATAACACTTTTTTTGCTGTTGTTGTGGCTGTTGTTGATGATGTTTTTGTTTTTACACATCTCACCATGAATTAACGGCAGGAGGTTACTTGTGGTTGGTTGGTCGCTTGTTTCACTCACGTATTTGGGCGTTTTACAGTTTAGTTTTCCACTTGCAAAAGTGAATATGCAGCACGCTTTTAGCTGCACATTCGTGTTAACTCCCCCACAGAATTTGGATGCACCTGTGGTCTTGGCGCTGGAGGTGTACGAGTATGTGATGAACGTAGTAATACTGCTACTGTTGGAGCGTTAATATTGCACTTCGTGGTTAAAAATTTACAACAACAAAAGAAGAAGAAACTTTTTGACTTCTTGCTACTTTAGTGTTTACATTTTGGATTTGTTTGCTGTGCTGTGGCGGAGGCAGTCAACAGCATATTTTAAACGGTTAGTGTTGTTGTTGTTTTTGTTGTTGTCAAGTTTATCGGGAGGAGCCGTTGTTGTGGTTAATGGTTGTGAAATTTTCCAAGTTTCTTCTAATGGCTTATTAAAGGAAACTTAAAAGGATTTGAAAGAAATAATTTCTCAAAGAATTATTCCCTCTGTGTTGGTGTGTGTGTGTGTAGTTAGATGGTTCGTCGTTCATTTGTTAGTTTCTTCTATTTTTATTTTACTGCAACTTTGTTTCTTTTTTCACACACATATGAAATAAAGGGGGAATTACAGTAGTAAAGTTTTATCTTTTTGTAGAAAATAGGAGCTTAGAGAAAAAGAACAACAGTATAAAGTATACTTACATGACTAAAACATGGAAATATTTCTTTGATGCTCTTCATTATATACAAGAAAAGGCTTTTCTGGATCCAGTGGTGATACAATTTTATATTTAATAAGCGAAAATCTCTTTAACTAATGTCAAAGCTTTCTCTAGGCTTGGTTTTGCTGTAGCTCTTGATTAAAGGTATTTTTTAATCCAACCGATTTGAAAATTGAATTTTGAAACTGGCAATATGCGTACGTTTTGGTACATAACCCATATAACATTACCACCCGATTTTGGGTCATAGACATATTTACCAACCGAATTGGTTCCCAACACTTTTGAAAATAGGTCCACATATTGGTATAGACCTCTTATTATGTCGCCTCCCGCTTTAAGGTGTTTTGAAGGTCTGAACCCCATTTTTAAACCGAAATTTTTGTAAGTTAATATTTTGTGTTCCTAGAGATTTTTCATATATCAAAAATGTGTCTCATCGAAATAATGTGTTTGGACCCCAAGTACCAACCGAATTGGTTACCAACACTTTTGAAAATAGGTCCACGTATTGGTATAGACCTCATATTATGGCGCCTCCCCATTTAAGGTGTTTTGAAGGTCTGAACCCCATTTTTAAACCGAAATTGTTGTAAATTAATATTTTGTGTTCCTACAGATTTTTCATGTATCAAAAATGTGTCTCATCGAAATAATGTGTTTGGACCCCAAGTATGTTTGAATGAAATACGCTTCAGAAAAAAATTGGAGCTCCTCTGGCCGCTTGCTGCGCTCTAAAATTCTTGAACAAACATAGATCAAGTTCGAAGACGGTCCAAACCGGTTCTGGTACCTTCCTCACAAAAACTTAATGAAATTCACGCTAGTGTGGACCGGGACTTAGTTTCAATATCTTTACGATCGAATCCCATAGAAAATAACCCATCGCTGACGACAAAAATTTGAGGTTTGGCCAGGAAAAGCAATTTCTGAACCAATGTGGGCCGATGAATAGTTGTGTACTGTGTTATATGTCCGACATTAGTTCGCTTTCGGACGACAATAACCGTCTGGTGTTAAGGGATGATGATGAGCGTTGGAATTTTGTCCTAGGCAATGTCCAGAGGGGTGCAACGCTGGCCTATGAAATTGATGTCTCCACATGTTGCCCGGTAAGCGAAGGCTAATATAAGAAGATTGCTTCAGCCATCGTTTTGGCTCCCGGTCTGAGAAATGACGTGTCCTGGCAACCCGTCATTACCTAACAACCCGTCATTACGTTAACAGACTACCCGACTTCATTACCTCTGACCGCTTTACTTTTCTAAAACATGGAAAATCTGATTGACAAACATAAGCCGCTACATACCACCTGATTGTCGAATAACCGAAATCAGATCAGATAGGCCATGAGACTGGCAAATGAGCATGTTGTGCTTCGTCGTACGCACCCTGAAGACCCAAGTGTGTAGGGAAATTACTCTTGAAGTCAACACTCTACACCTCTTTCAGATGTAATTCGAATTATTTTAATTGTAATTCGAGAATTCTATTTGTAATTCGTAACATTTCATTTGTAATTCGAGAATTCCATTTGTAATTCGAATTATTCCATTTGTAATTCGAATTATTGCATTTGTAATTCGAAATATTCCATTTGTAATTCGAATTATTCCATTTGAAATTCGAATTATTCCATTTGTAATTCGAATGATTTCCTTCGTAAATTCAAATAAAATAATTCGAATTACAAATGGAATAATTTGAATTACAAATGAAATAATTCGAATTACAAATGTAATAATTCGAATAACAAACGGAATAATTCGAATTTCAAATGGAATAATTCGAATTACAAATGGAACGATTCGAATTTCAAATAGAATAATTCGAATTACAAATGGAATAATTCGAATTACAAATGGAATGTTACGAATTACAAATAGAATTCTCGAATTACAAATAAAATGTTACGAATTACAACTAAAATGTTTCGAATTACATCTGAAAAAGGTGTAGTGGGCGAGCATAAACGGCAGGATCACCTGAAGTAATGCAACATTGGCACATGATTAAGTAAATTGTGGGGAACGGTTAAATCACTCTCGAATCCGGGATAAAAGGATGATAGAACGGCGCAGTTACTTTCGACGTCGTAAAAGAGACAGATAAGAAAAAAGCCTGCAATTTATAAGTCGCCGCGAGAGTGATAGAGCGAAGAGAAATGTACCACCACAATTTACTTTGAGCGATGTGGTAAAGTCATCCAAAGTGTTGGGCCCACACGGAATCTCATAGTTAGATTGAAACAGGCGAGTTGATATCTCCAGAAATGTTTAACATATATGTGTCTGAAATTCCATCACCACCCCCCTACCTCCTTGGAGACGGCTGCTATCGTCGATAACTGAGACTCCTGAACATATTGGTCGCTGGCGCCCTGATTCCGACCACTAACTACACCAAAATATTGGGTATAAGATTCCATAGCATGTTTAAGTCGTCTGCGCAAGTCACATCTATTTGTGACCAATGTTGGAACAAGGTCCTCAAGTTCGGGCGGCAGCACTTCAGGTGCTGACGAAGAAACCCTGTTGACCTCTAACAAATCCATAGACCGGTAAGCTATGCGGCTTCATACTTCTCTCAATAATGGTAGAGTATGTTGAGTCTGTTAGGGTCGCTGTTAACCCCACTTTATGATACCTACACCACAATCGCCTAAACATTTCCGCTGGAAATTTCTAAAACTTCGTTTTGTCATCTACGAAAACGGTTAGTCTGGCAATATTTAAGATAGAGCTTTATAATTTGGCACAGAAGTTTGTACTGCTCCTATGATATTTGGTATTGAAAATGGATTGTATCGGTCCATGTCTGGTAGACATGAACGCTATCACCCGATTTACGGTATTTTCAAGGTTATAGCCGCATTATCCTACCGAAATGGCATAAATCTGGTATATAGTCTTCATTGAGGGTAAAAAACATTTCTGAAGTTAATTTTCGGTATAGGTCCACGTTTTCATATAGCCCCCATAGAACGGTTCCTCTAGATTTTTGATATTTTTAAGGTTGTGGCCTCAATATCCCACTGAAATGACAAAAAATTGGTATTTAGTCTATGTGGGGGTATACAACTTTCCACCCGGAAATTGTCGGTATAGGTGCACGTCTTCTGATTTTCTGTATTTTGAAGGTTGTGACCTCAATATCTAACCGGAATGGCTGATATTTGGTATGTATTCTTCGCTTGAGGTGTAAAACTTTCCAACTGAAATTTGTCAGTATAGGATCACGTCTTCATATAGCCCCATAGAAGCGTATCTCCCGATTTTCGGTATTTTTAAGGTTGTGGCATCAATATCCAATCGAAATGGCTGATATCACTGTGAACACAAATCTTGGGGAAGAGATAATTCCTTTTGGAGATGAACGCCCTTAGTGAGTATATTAAGAACCCCGAAGGACAGATCCGCCGTGATTCGAACTTCCGCGTCATGGCGTGATGAAGTTTTTGCTAGAGACCCTGTAAGCCGTCAGGAATTACATAATCGAATTTGTCGCGTTTTTTTAGTCATTTTTGACATTTACCCCTGTTTGCTCGATATATGTAGGTCCGAACTTAACGTCGTTATTACTTGTTATAACCTCCACCATAGTATGGAGGGTATACTATGTTGGTTTTTCCATTTGTATTACATTGAAATAATAATTTGCGACCCTATAAAGTAATATTAGGGTTATGACTTTTTTACAACCTCGTATCCCTGTATGATATTTTGATGAGTTTTTAGTCATTAATAGGCAAAAGGTCATTCAATCGGGCAACAGTAAATAATTTTTTGAATTTTTTTTTTCAATTCATGGAATTTTTTCAAAAATATATTCTTTTTCAAATTGGTTTGTGCGGAACATTTTTTATAATAAATTGGAATTAATACTACAGTTGAACCTCGATTATCCGTGAATCGATTATCCGGGAACCTCCATTATCCGCGATAGAGAAGAAATGTTAGACTTTTTTCATTTCCTCTATTTTTCGTCATAAACTCCATTACCCGGGAGTAAAAGCACACCTTCCAATTAATTTGTTTTTTTTATGGTGTCACAAAAACCATGGGACAAAGTCAATTCAGATGAATATGATGATGAAGATATTATGTATCTTTCTAAAATTTGCTGGATTACCGTAACAAATTTAATAAAAATTGCAGATTTTCATATAATTGCACAATATTATGTCATTTTTACTTAAACATATGTTCAAAAACTGCATAAAAGCATTGCCTCCATTATCCGGGAAATCGATTATCCGTAATGCCTCCGGTCCCGACCATCACGGATAATCGAGGTTCGACTGTATTTTAGTCATTAATAGGCAAAAGTTCATTCATTCTCACTACAGGAAATCATTTTTAAGGAAAAAAATTTAAAAAAAGTCATAACCCTAGTTTTTTTCTTGATCAGGATAAAAGCGTCCACAAAAATTGAGCTAGAACGCTACATTTTTGCACACGATTAGGCGGGTCAAATTCGAAGATAGGCTATAAGTTTTGATATAGCCCCCATATAACGGTACCTACTGATCTTCGGTGTTTTGAGTATTTTAGCTATAATTTTTAACCAAACTAGATGTAATTTGACAAGTAAAGTTCTTAGTGGTCACAACATTTCTCCACTAAATATTGTCAACATAGGTCCATGTTTAGGCATAGACCTCATCTAACGATACCTCCCGATTTTCGTTATTTTGAGAGTGTTAGCTACATTTTTTGATTGAACTATGCGTAACCTCACATTTGAGATTCCCCACAGTCACGTAACTTCTCCATCAGAAATTGTCAACATAGATCCATGTTAGGGTATAGCCACCATTTAACGGCACCTCCCCATCTTACGTGTTTTAAGAAGTTTAGCTACATTTGTCGAACTATCTGTAATTTGACATTTAAGGTTCTCAGCCACCACAAAACTTCTCCACCAAAAATTGTCAACATAGGTCCATGTTTCGGTATAGCACTTATATAATAGTACTTCTAAATTTTCGGTATTTTAAGGGTTTTAGTTACATTTTTTTGACTGAACTACCCGAAATTTGATATTTGATGTCCCCTGCAGTCACGAAACTTCTCCACCAAGAAGTGTCGATATAGCTCTATGTTTCAGTATAGCTCTCATAAAATGGTACCTCCAGATTTTAGATAATTTGAGTATTTTAGCTACATTTGTTGACCGACCTACCTGTAATTTGATATTTGAGTTTCCCTGTGGTCACAAAACTTCTTCAAGAAAAATTGTCAACATAGGTCAACGTTGTGGTATGGCTCCATAAAACGGTAGCACCGATTTCAGGTTGTTTAGTTTTTATCTATATTTTCAGGTAGTAGTTAAAAACGTATCTATCAAAGTAGTTAAAAACGTATCTATCAAAAATTGTGGACATTGGCCCACGTAAACGGTATTGCCCATTTTTAACTGACTAAATTAGCTAAGATTAGGTATTTGGGGTACCCAGTGCTGAAAAAATTCATAAAATTGTAAAGGGTATAACAAGATGGTGGAGGGTATAAAAAGTTCGGCCCGTCCGAACTTAATGCTTTTTTATAAGTTTACTTTTTTTCTTTTTATATTAAATAGTGGGAGGTAACCCTACTTTTTTGTCATAACTGTATGCCCGCTCATACAACGAGAAGATATTCTGAGATCCTTCTCTCACTTGTCCATATGTCTGTTATGCACTTATATGAGAGAAAGCAATATGTAACAGTTTGTTTAAATTGTGATGGTCAATTGTCTGTTATGCACTTATATGAGAGAAAACAATATGTAACAGTTTGTTTAAATTGTTATGGACAATTTCGTTAGTGACTCCAACACCGTTATCTGTCAGATTTTCACAGATATCACAGTCATTTAATATACCGATGCTATGAATTAAGCCAAGCATATAAGCGAGTGAATGCAACCAACCTGCACAGTTTTCAGTTTCAATCTAATTAAGTTATTGCAGTCATTTTGTTAAATGTTTCTTTAATATTCTTGCCGTTTTACAAATTAACATTACCAACACACATAACTATGTACATACGTACATACATATTTACGCATTAACTACCTGTAATTTTATTTCCTCTTTCTTTCTTCTGCATACGCATCTTCTTCGTTCGTTTTGCAACAATACATTGTCCTTGCCTTGATGCCGTTAAATAACCCACGTATGGCTGTGTGTGTGCTGCGCACATGTGTAGGTGTACGTTATGAACAGGGTGGTGTTGGCACCGGCTTCAAACATGTCGAAACCAATGCCCAAGGTGAGAAGCGTCTCTTCCAAGTAAAGGGTAAACGTAATGTACGTGTGCGTCAAGTTAATTTGTCCGTATCGTCGATGAACAAGGGCGATTGCTTCATATTGGATGCTGGTAATCAGATTTATGTATATGTGGGCGCTCAGGCTAAACGTGTGGAAAAATTGAAGGCTATTAGTGCCGCAAATCAGATAAGAGATCAGGATCATAATGGCAGAGCTAGAGTGGAAATTATTGGTAAGTACTTGGTGTTAAATGCTTTGAGACGTGCCATGGCAGGTCCAAGAGCTTATTTGTTTTACTTACGTAATGTTTTCCCTTTCTGCTTTTTGTTGTTGTTGTGCACAGATGAACACAGCACTGATGCCGATAAACAAACCTTCTTTGATGTTTTGGGTTCGGGTTCACCCAATCAAGTGCCAGAAGAATCAACGGCCGAAGAAGATGGCACCTTTGAAACCACCGATGCCAATTCGGTTACTTTGTACAAGGTCAGCGATGCCAGTGGCAAATTGAAAATTGAAACCATTGCCCAAAAACCTTTGCGCCAAGAAATGCTACAATCTTCCGATTGCTTTGTCTTGGATACTGGCTCGGGTATTTATGTTTGGGTTGGTCGTGGTGCCTCACCCAAGGAGAAGAGTGATTCCATGGCCAAGGCCCAAGAATTCTTGCGCACCAAGAAATATCCAGCCTGGACTCAGATCCATCGTGTTGTTGAAGGTGCTGAATCTGCACCATTCAAGCAATACTTTGCCACTTGGCGTGATGTTGGTATGTCGCATACCCGTTTGATCCGTTCCGCTTTGGGCTATGACACCGATGAGTCTGGTTTCGATGATGTGGATGATGTAGACTCGGTTTTGAAGAACTTGAAGGAACGTGGTGGTCGTGCCATTGGTTTTATGCCCGACAGTGGTGAACAAGATTTGACTGAAGTGACTCAATATGTCACCAGACCCGATGACTCTGAAGTCATGCTCAATCAAGTTGAATATAATGACAAGATGCCACTTTTGGGTTTTGCCGCTTACGTTATACCCTATAAGTATGAGGCGAAAAATGGTGAAACTGGTACCTTGATTTATGTTTGGGAGGGTGTAAAGGCCAGTGAAATGGCCAAGGACCGTGCCTTTGAAGATGCCATGAACATGGCCATGGAACAGAATGGTATATTGGTGCGTTGTGTGCAAAATCACGAACCCAGACATTTCATTAAAATGTTCAAGGGTAAATTGCTGACCATGGTCAATGGTATGCCAACAGGACCCCAGCTTTTCCATATACGCGGGGCTGATGAGACCACAGTGCATGCCTATGAAGTTGAGGCTGATTCAGGATCATTGGCCTCCACCGATGTGTTTGCTTTGGTGCGCAATAATGGCAGTAACAAGGTTTACATTTGGTTGGGTTTGGTAAGTTCAGGAAAAGAAAGAGGTTGGAATAAGTAGAAGAAGTAAATGCAAATTTTATAATTTTCAGGCCGCCTCTGAGTTTGAAAAGACCATGGCCGTTGAACGTTTTGGCCACTATTGGCCCGATGCCGAGGCTGAGGTAATTGAAGAAGGTGCCGAACCTGAAGAATTCTGGGATGATCTAAATGGCGAGGGTATATATGATCGTAGTTTGTCGGAGAAAGTTGCTCCCATTTTGGAGCCACGCCTATTCCATTGTCATTTGGTGCGCAATCGCATTAAGGTTGAGGAGGTGAATCACTTTGAACAGGCTGACTTGGATATGGATGATGTTATGCTCATTGATGCTGGTGATGAAATTTATATGTGGGTTGGCAGTGGTGCCACAGCCAATGAAAACAATCACATTTTGGATATGGCCAAGGTGGGTTTAGACCAGCGCCAATACAAATTTTCCGAAAATTCATCAAATCAATTTTATTTTTTGCAGAAATATATCAAATCGGAACCCACCGATCGCACCATTGATACCATCAGTGTCATACGCATTGCCCAAGACCATGAACCACGTGTCTTCAAGCGTATGTTCCCCAGCTGGGAAGATGGTTACTGGCAGGTTAGTAATAGAAAGTTCCAACCTCTGTTCATATTTAATGGAGCTTTTAAATTGTAATTAACAAGAAAAAACACGACAATTGTTGTTAAATTTCATTAATTCATTGTTTTTGTAATTCTGTTTTTAGCATTTTTGTTTAACAATTAACATACATTTCATAAATT
Organism: Musca autumnalis; assembly: GCF_047663935.1. NCBI lineage: Eukaryota > Metazoa > Arthropoda > Insecta > Diptera > Muscidae > Musca > Musca autumnalis. The sequence continues at coordinate 166,635,375 of NW_027411644.1, read as the reverse complement.
CTTAATTTGCATGTTTTTTTCATTTGTTGTTTTTGTTGTTTTTCATACCAATAGTTTTTTTTCATTATTTCAAATAAACATTTTAATTTAATTATATTAAAGTAGTTTTATATTAGTAGAGTATTATTGACAAACAACTAATTATGCTTATTTACTATGTAATTAGTTAGTAGAAATTATGTGACGTTTTTTCGTAGAAGTAGTTTCGAAAATGCTATTTTTGGGAGTGATGTGTGAAATGTGTTTATGAATTTCATACCCTACGCACCAAATGAGAAAATTTTGAAGATATGCAACTTAGACCAATGTTCGTACAATGCCAGTCAAAACAAGAAAAAAGTCGTTAGGTTCGGCCGGGCCGAACTTTTTGCCTTTCTCTTCTACCATAGGCTACCAGACAAATTACTACAGGTAAAAATGGTAGAACTGATTTTTCGACATTTGTTTGACGATTGAAGAAAAATGACGAATGAAGAAAAAATGAACGAAAAACAGAAGAAAAAGGCGAACGGTGACAAAACAAAATTAAAAACTGTGAAATAAAAGAAGAAAATTGATTTTTATGTTTCTTTTTGACATTGCTACCAGGTCTACCATTTTTTGGTTTCTTTACTTTTCTGGTAAAAATGTTCATGAGAGAGCAATTTTGAGTAATTTTGACAGTTTTCTCTTTTACCACTTTTACCATTAAAAAGGTAAAGGAACAAAGCAAAAGTGTCGACATATCTTTATAATTTTTGGTGGAAAATTTTATAACTGCAGGGAACCTCAAAAGTCAAATTCTGGATAGTTCCATCAAACAATGTAGACTCTCAAAATACCGAAAGTCGAGAGATACCGTTATATGGGAGCTACGCCAAAACATGGACCTATGTTGATGATTTTTAGTGAAGAAGTTTCGTGATCACTGAAGATTCAAATGTCAAATTACAGCTAGTTCGGTAAAAATTTTAGCTAAAATCTTCAAAATACTGAAAATCAGGAGGCACCGTTATATGGGGGCTGTACCAAAACATGGACCTATATTATCGATTTTTGTTTCGTGGCCACTGAGAACCTCAAATGTCAAATTACAGATAGTTCGGTAAAAATTGTAGTTAAAATCCTCAAAATACTGAAAATCGCAGGTACCGTTATATGTGGGCTATACCAAAACATGGACTTATGTTGACGATTTTTGGTGCAAAAACTTCGTGGCCACTGAGAACTTCAAGTGTCAAATTACAGCTAGTTCGGTTAAAAATTGTAGCTAAAATCCTCAAAATACTGAAAATCGGCAGGTACCGTTATATGGGGGGTATACCAAAACATGGACCTATGTTGACAATTTTTGGTTTAGAAGTTTTATGACCACTGAGAACATGAAATGTTAAATTACCGCTAGTTCGGTTAAAAATTTTGGCTAACATTCTCAAAATACCGAAAATCCAGAGGTACCGTTATATGGGAGCTATATCAAAACATGGAATATAAGTTTGTTGATCACTAGGAACCCCAAATGTCAAATTATAACTAATTCGGTTTGAAATGTGACTAAAAACGGCAAAATACCTGAAATTGGGTTAAAACCAGGGTTTCGGAGTCGAGGTATTTTTGGCTCGACTCCGACTCCAGACGAGTTTTTTTCACGACTCCGGCTCCGACTCCGGGTCGACTCCGAGAGTAAAATCCTATACCACTAAAAATTAATAAAATTTGCACAAATTGTTAACTTTTCCTATATTTTGGCCTATATAGGCTAATGTATTAGTTTTTCCTTACATATTCATTAGAAAGGACATTCGTTCGAATACATTCGAACATATCAATACTGCCGAATCTTACATTGAAAAAGAACAAAGTTAGAACATTTTTATCGGGTTTCCTTTTTTGCACGAGTATTCTGGACGGAATTCTTCCGCGTGAGGAAATCGCTAAGCTTTCAAAATAAGTGAAAATGAAGGAGCAATACAAATCATAAGGACTACATGCAAAACAATTATAAGCAATTCATGACCAAGTTTCAAACTGGATGTAAGCCAACATTTTAGTGTGCTTAGCCTCGAAAGGAGACCCCCAATTTTAAAGCTCAATAACAGCATTTTTTCTTGATTTTTTTCCGAGAAAACTAGGTAACTTTTTGGCAGTTTTGTTTTCTTCATCTGAAAGAGAAAAATATTACGAAGTTTTGAGGCCGTCTACGAAACCCTGTTTTTATTAATGCATTGTGGGGTGCCAACTTTAGCTCGGAAACTAATAAACCAATTGTCATATATTTTTGTGTCCGATTTCGAGAAAAACACAGTTTATGCTGCAAACAAAATAAAATAAATTGTTCCAATCCAACGCTCACACTAAGTCAATATTGTTCGGACCGACTTAAAAATTTGACTACCTATTCTATGATATTTATACATTCTACTTTTTTCTGAAATTTATACACATTTTGAACATTGGTGTGGAAATATTTGAGATATAGGGTGTATTCTACCCAGCACGTAGGCAGATGGAAGTTTTCGGGAACTGAAAAATAAGCACACGATGAGATTTCGTGCATGAAAATATTCTACAAAAATGTTGCTAGGAAAATTTTATGTAGGGTCGGTCCACTAGGACAAGAAATCGATATTGCCATGTTTTCACTTCTTTATCACTTTTACCCGATCCTTTCTCATGGAAGCTATGATTATATATTTCATTGAATTTCGTATGTGATTGTGTAGAAAACTCGGATACACATGAACTATATCTGTTCCTAACGGACAGATCCGGTTATTTCAATGTCTACATCTAAAGCCCTCATCGAGTATATAGAAAGAAAGGTTCCTCACTGAAAACATGACATCTAAAAATGATGAAACAATGTCTCCAAACTGAGATGTAAAGCTATTTTCTCAATGATGGATGGGGGTCAATGAAAAAATTCATTATGTCATCAGTCAGAAATTTCAGCTATGGGATCCTTTGGGGTTCTCAATGGGGTCTTTCATTCCGAAAAGGAATTTTTCCACCCCTAGATCTTGAATTCCATTTTGTGCCACAGGGTATTCAGTAAGATTTCCCATAGAGACCACACTGTCTTTAATAGAAGACAAGGATGACTTCTCATAAAAAACTGGATGAGAATGCCAATAGACCTTTGCGAGAAGAGCAGTAAGACTTCTGACGAAAGAGGTTACAGGTCCAATCTTAATTCGATTGTCATAGAGCATTACTTTTGTTTGCAAAAATGTAAAGAATCAATTGGATCAACAAAATAGGGATGAATAGACTACACTTCAGAGGATAGTAAATATCCTGTGATAGTAAATATCCTGTGAAAAAATGTTCTTGTACCAAATTTTATGTTATACTTCTATAACGTGGAAAACATTTTGCCCGGAGTCGGAGTCGAGTTATTTTTTTCGACTCAGACTCCGACTCCGACTCCAGCAAATTTGCTCGACTCCGACTCGTAGACTCCGACTCCGACTCCGAAACCCTGGTTAAAACATCGAAGACTTAATATCAAATTTCATCCATTTCGGTGACGCTGAAAACTTTAAAATACCGAAAATCGGGACTTATCGTTCTATAGGGGCTATATGAAGACGTAAACCTATACCTAAACATTTCTGATGAAATTTGTTATACCCCTAACAAAGACTAAATACCAAATTTTAGCCATTTCGACTGGATATTAAGACGACACGACACCCTTCAAAAAATGTGGCCATAACCTGCAAAATACGGAAAATCGGGAGATAACCTGCTATAGGGCTATATGAATACGTGAACCTATACTGATAATTCTCTTCTGGGATGTCTTATAACACCAACGAAGCCTAAATACAAAATTTCAGCTGTTTCGATTGGATATTGAAGCCACAACCTTCAAAACACCGAAAATCGGAAGATAATCTTCTGTGGAGGCTGTACGAGAAGGTGGACCTATACTCATAACTCTCTTCTGGTACATTTCATATCATGACGCTGAAACCTTCAAAATACCGAAAATCGCGAGAGACCGTTATATGAGGGCTATACCAAAACATGGACCTATTTGACAATTTTAGGTGAAAAATTTTGTGACCAATGGGAACCCAAAAGTCAAATTACTGGTAATTCGGTTTAAAATGTAGCTAAATTCTTAAACATACCTGAAATCTGGCGGTACCTTTTTATGGGAGCTATAATAATCGGTCCACTCCTTCGGGTACATCCCACATAAAATTTCGGAAAAGTTTAGTTTAAGAATCGCTTTGATTTTTTTGGCAATAGCTTCTAGTAGTTGTCCCGATTACGATAGTACCCGATTACTATAGTACCTTCTGTTTTCAGAATTTTTGAGGAAAATGATATTGGTTTTGTAGCCGATATTCGATCTGCCAATTGATGAAAGTCTCAATTCACACAGGCTGAGGGTATGTCTCTGGCGGGAAAGCCGACTTATACTTTTGTACTTGTTTGGTAAAACTCCATATCACGATACCTACCGATTTTAGGTGCTTTGAATAGTTTAGCTACATTTGTTGACCGAACTATCTGTATTTTGACATTTGAAGTTCCCAGTAGTCACAAAACTTCTCCACCGAAAATTGTCAACATTGGTCCACACTTTGATATAGGCCCCATATAAAGGCCGCCAGATTAAAGACATTTTTGATACATTTTCTGACTTAATTTGGAGTATCCATGGTCATAAAATATCTCCACCTAAAATTGTGGACAGGAAAGAAAACTAATTATTCCATATTAATTGAGAATATTTTATGGTGGAGGGTATAAAAGGTTCGACACGGCCTAACGAACTTAACGATTTTTTAATGAATTCTCTTTCGAGTTAAGCTGTTCTGACCAAAGGGGTCAATGGCAGATTAGAAGTCTACCGAAGTCTCGCACATCCAACCATTATGCTTGGTTTCACGAGTGGTTAAGTCCGATCATCAGGCATATTAGGATTATTTTTGTGGCAAACGAAGCTTGGTAATACGAACGTATGTTAGTTAATTGGAAATCCGAACTTTTCCCATAGTCCGATGTTTTTACACGTTGGTTGTTGCTTAGAACGCCTTAGAACCTTGTCGATTTTACGTGCTTCCTTTTTTTGTAGTACTCTACGCAATCTTTAATGATTGTAGCTTTCCGATGACAAGATTTCGCTTTATGTCAGTTCGTCCTATTTTTTCGCAACGTTCAATTGATTGCGAGTCTTTGCTGAAACAAGGTGCTACTCTGAGTCTAAGTTTACTCATTCAAATGACTTAAGCAATCTCTTAAGGATTCTTTACAGAAATAAGTTAAATTGTAGATGCGTAGCAGCTATACCAGCCACACTTGCCATGTACATCATTTATAGACACAATCTTTCTTATTGCAGTCGTAATGATTTTAATTACACGTTTGTTCATTCATGTGCATCCTTGTTCATTAGTATTGAATATCGAAAAAAATCATTTTTCTACCAATCACGACAATAGTTTTTATTCGCAAATAATTGATATCTACATAATCGAATATGTACGTAAGGGTTATAACTTTTCTAAAATTTTTACAAATATCAAAAATACCACATATGTCCTGAAAACATAATAAGATATTTTTATAACCCTAATGTACATACATACTAACATATACATTTCTTCATTATAACAATACCAAAAGGATGCATTGAATACAAATGCATAGTCTACAAATTAATGAAAATAATTGGATATTTAATTTGAATATAAAAAGTGATAATTATAGGATAAAGGTAAGTTGATATCTTCGATTCATTGGATTCATTAAGGCACTAAAATTTTGCACTAAGTATAAAATATAAAATTCGCAGGAATTGCGAATTGGAATTCAACTAACAAGCATGTGTACTGGTTATTTATGAAATAAATGGAAATATTTTAAAATTATGGTAAATGTCAGATATCATTTCTAAAAATGTTTCATTACAATTAAAAACACTAAAGGCATAATTGCAAACAAACTTGTATCTAAATGGATTAGAAAAAATATATATGTACATATCATATTTTCAAAACCAATTAATATATACAATATGTTTAAAATATATTTGTATATATGTATATATTAAAAACAAGTAAGAACGGCGTTAAGTTCGGCCGGGCCGAAATTTTTATACCCTCCACTATGAACTGTATTGAAGTGAATAAGAACAATTAGTTTCCTTTCGTTTATGAAAGTACTAAGCTTTTCCTCTTAATGCAGGAATAGTATATTCCAAATGGGCGTCATCGTAGTTCTTTCCAAAACATGGACTAATTTTCCGAATTGAGATTTGGAACTCCTGCACGGTTCCCCTTAACTAAATTTAAATTAAAGGTGCTTACACCTTTGAAGTTTTTGAGGTTCTTGAAAGTACAATGTTCATAGATGAGAAAAATTAAAAAAAAAAAAACAAACAAATCGCCCGAGGGATTTTCAAATAAATCGCGATCAAAGTTCACAATTTTAGGGCTTTTTTACGTTTTCACGATTTTGCATGGAAACCGCAAGACCTACCGAAATGGGCCGGGCCGAAATTTTTATACCCTCCACCACGAAATGTATTGAAGTGAATAAGAACAATTAGTTTCCTTTCGTTTATGAAAGTACTAAGCTCTTCCTCTTAATGTAGAAGTAGTATAATCCAACTGATAATACTCCCTTCAAAAGAGCTCAGTTCTTTACAAAACATGGATCAATTTTCCCAATTGAGCTTTTGAACTCCTGCACGGTGCGCCTTAACTAAATTTTAATGAAAGGTGCTCACACCTGGGAAGTTTTGCGGTTCCTGAAACTACAATGTTCACAGATGAGAAAAATTAAAAAAAAAAACAAGTAAGCAAAGGTTATATTCGGACGGGGCCGACCATGTGATACCCTACACCACTGTCCCTGGAAATTAGCTTTCAGCAAATCAAAATTCCTTTATGGAACAAATAAGCTTATTGTAAGAAATACTTTTTTTGGATTCTGCAACCTTATCACATTAAGCTTGGGACCTACAGTTTCTCACAGAGTCCGAAGGGCGTGTATTAAGACACCACTTTTAGAGAAGTTTTATATGGCTGAAATACTCAGTAAATGTCGCCAACATTACCGAGGTGTATTTTGCCACCTTTGAAAGTTTGATGTTAACTCGCCGATGAATCGAACAGACGACAATCTGTGTGCAAGGCTGATGTGAAGTTGAAATATAGCTCCACTCAATGGAACAATATTAGAAACGAAGATACGTAATGATTTTTTTGCTTTGAGCATATTAAATGTCTCCGAAGTCTATTCTTGAAAAATCAAAAAAATGTGTTGACATATCTAATAGGGTGCCACCGTGGTGCAATGGTATTCACAACCGCTTTCACGCTGAATGCCCGGTTTCAGTTCCTAGGCCAGGCCACATGAAATTTTCAACGGTGACAAAATACCTCTCAGTAATGATGGTGACATTTTCTGACTATTTCAGCCATGAAAACTTCTCTACATGCTGTGTCTTAGGACACGTCGTTTGGACTCGGCGATAAACAGTAGGTCCCTAATCATTGAGCTAGTATGAATCGGGGTGAACTCATTCATATTAGAGAAGCTTCCCTTGTCCCTACTGGGATGTTTGTGGCGTGCTTCTGATTACACTACAAAGAAATAACTGGGTATATTAGGCTGTAACTCTGTTATCTGAGCACGTAAATCAACATAATTGACATCAATGGACTTCCAAGTGTTATTTACGTGGGCGGAATGTATCTTCCAGGAATAAATATATATGCTGTATATTAAAAATTTTCACAATTTTCACACAAAAGTTGTGGTCCATTTAACCCGCTAAATATTATCTGATCACTATCTCAAATTGCAAGCTTCTTCTTTGTCATATACTCTTACCTTAGTTCGAGGCGATCGGACCATTTTTGCGACCGACAGAGCAGCTACAAAATCGGATAAAAATTATGTATTTAGTCCATAATTGCGGACTGGAGTTTGATTACAATTTATAATGGACAGACGGACGGACACACATCTCTAAATCGCTTTATCTCGTCGAGATATGAAGATTGGTATACCACATTGGGGGTCTACGACCGATATTTCGCGGTGTTACATGAATTTTTCCCAAAACAAAATTATAATAACCTTTCCACATAGTGGTGTAGGGTATAAAAACAAAAAATCGCCCGAGGGATTTTCAAATAAATCGCGGTCAACTTAAACTTGTTTAGGGCTTTTTTAGGGTTTCACGATTTTGCTTGCAAACCGCAAGACCTATCGAAATGGGATTAAAGAAGACGTTGTAGCAGCGAAAATTCTCTACTAGATTGGCCTGAATGGTATTTTCGTAGGTTTTACCATTTTTGAGATATAGAAGTTCATGTTGGGACAATGTACTGACTAGATTTATTTGAAAATACAACCGACGATTTTTTGTTTTTTGATTTTTCTCATCTATGAACATTGTAGTTTCAGAAACCACGGGGGCTTTGTGAAGACATGGGGGCTTTGTGAAGACATGGGGGCTTTGTGAAGACATGGAGCAATACCGAAAAATTTCATTTAGTAACTTATATACCCCCAACGAAGACTAAATACCAAATTTTAGGCATTTCGTTGGAATATTGAGACCACAACCTTCAAAATACCGAAAATCGAGAGGTATTGTTCTATGGGGGCTACATGTAAACGTGGACATATACCGACAAATTTCAGGTGGAAAGTTTTGAACCCACAGCTAACATTTCGGTTTGATATTGAGGCCACAACCTTCAAAATACCGAAAATCAGAAGGTATTGTTCTATGGGGGCCATATGTTAACGTGGACCTATACCGACAAATTTCAGGTGGAAAAAAATTTTGAACCCCCAGCTAACATTTCGGTTTGATATTGAGGCCACAGCCTTCAAAATGCAGAAAATCCGGAGGTATTATTCTATGGGGGCTATATGAAAACATACCGATAAATTTCAGGTGGAATGTTTTGTACCTCAAACGAAGACCTAATACCAAATTTCAGCCATTTCGGTATTAAAATGAGGCTGAAACCTTCAAAATGCCGAAAATCGGGAGGTACCCTTCGATGGTGGCTACATCAAAACGTGGACCGAAATAGTCTACTTTCAATAATAAACATACTAGGAATAATATAAATTTCTTTATCAAATTACAAAGCTCTATTTTGAAAATTGCGAACTGCACCTTGATTTCTACAGACAAACGGACATGGTTATATCGACTTAAAATTTTATGCTGATCAAGAATATATATACTTTATAGGGTCTCCGACGAATATTTCGATGTGTTACAAACGGAATGACAAATTTAAATATACCCTCCATATTATTGTGGATGGTATAAATACACCTGAAAACAAACAACTGTACAGCTACATATAAGAACATCGATAGCCATGTAGAAATATCGAGTGTCATACATTTAATTATCTCAAGTGATTACACAAAATTTTAAATTTATTCATATATTCTATTTAAAAAAAACTAACACTAAAATGACAAATTTATCACTTTTCACCTTAATTGCAAACAAAATAATCAAATTATTAATTTTAACATTATAATCTTAATAAAAAAATATTAATTATTATTTTTGTATATTTTTGTTTCCATTCACAGGGCGTACCATCATATGAGGAGGCTCGCAAACAAATTTTAGAAGACAATGAACGTCTTGACGAAAATGATCTATAAATAAACACACAAAAATGATGCCAAAGTTCTTTTTACTCGTCGATGCCATGTCGATGCCCCCATAAAATACTGTATTTCATAATATGAACAACAACAATTTATTTAAAATCGTTTTACTAAACACTTGAATTTATCTCACTGCATGCTCCCATTGTCTTTTAATATTATTTAATATTTAAGTTATACACATTGTTTCAAAGGGTTTTTTAAAAATGTCGTAATACTCTCATTATTAATTTACCAAAAACAAAAACAAAAATTAAAAAGAACACGACACTGTTTTTCAATAACATGTATCAATATTAACCATTACTTTTTGTTGGTTTTTAATATTATTTTAAGTTAACAATAAAACAGCATTTGTTGTACGAAATTGTGTTATTATTTCATTTTTTGGATTGGAAAGGAAATATAAATTTACTTTACAATCAAAGTTGGGTGACCTAGGACGAGGGAATGTTCATTATTTGATAAAACATGGCAAAGCTCTGTACCTTCTTTCATCTTATGGGGAAATATACCACTATGCGATGTCACATGGACCTCTTTAAAACCCGTTAATGCTAGTGAACTCTTGTGAAAATCTTTCACTTACAGTGCATTTAGACTATGCTGGATTTAACAAATCTAGTCGATTTAAGTTGTCATTTTCATACGATATATGTCAAATAAATCGAGATAACGCACTTAAACATGTTATACGTGTATAGTCTAACAGGCGTTTTAGGTTGAGGCCAACATGAATGACAACCAACGAGGTCAATCCCACGGCAGCGGGTTCTTCGTACCGGATTGACGCGAAACCAAAAGCGTTTCGGCCAGCGGCTCGGCTGCCTAACCAACATTAAACCGTGCTGCTTAGTTGCTTGGAGTTTCTGATTCTTGGAATTGTACTGAGCAAATTATTTTATTACTAGCAAAGTGCCCGCTACTTCGTATGCGTTAAATATACAAAACAAATAAACAATATATAATATAGAATGGTGGAAACATTTTGTGTACTAATACGTACCACTTTAGTCCGATTTTCGTCACGCCTACACATCAAGAGCAGTCCACATTTTTTGAGATATTTTAATTGAGGTTCTCAGCGCAAATACGGCCTAACCCAACAACCGCCATCCTCATTTCCAGCTCTATCTGTTCCCCCAAAACCAATTGTAGAACTATTTAGTACTTTACATGTAAATGCATAAATACGAACCTCCTCCTAAATTCCCTTCACACAATAACAAATTGTACCAAATCCTGTGTAAATCGGACGTTATAAGCAAATGATAACAGTAATCTTAATTCCAAATCTCACGAATCCAGATCTATCCGTTCAACCAATACAAAATTGTACCACACATGGAACCATTTCGTACCCCTAAGTGTACCTAATTCCACATTTTAGGATTCTAGCCCTATAATTTCACCCAAATCCTAATTGTACAAAATGTAGTTCTTTTCGTACTCATAAGTACGAATGTCAAAAACTACTTCCATATCTCAATCCTACACTCCTACAGTAATCTTAATTCCAAATTTCTTGATTCCAACTCTATCCGTTCGCTCAAATCCAAATTGTACCAAATTTAGTACTATTTAGTACTTTTCCTACCCACAACTAAAAATTTCCAAAATTTTATCAATCCTACAATTCAACAGATATTTTAATTCCAAACTTGAGTATGGCAGCTACATCAGATCACCGAAATCCAAATTGTACCAAATTTATTACCATTTAGTACTTTTCGCACCCATAAGTACAAATTTTCAAAACTACCTCAGTGCTATGTTCAAACAATAAGCTTAATTCTGAATTTCAGGATTCTATATATATCCGATAACTCAAATCCAAATTTGGTACCATTTAGTACTATTCGTATCCATAGTACGAATTTCTAAACCTACATCTATCAACACTCCAACATCACATAAATTAAAATAAAATATCCGTTCACCCAAATGCAAACTGTATCAAATTTGGTACCATTTAGTACTTTTGTACCCATGAGTACGAATTTCTACAACTACCTCAATCCTACACGCCAACAGTAATCTTAATTCCAAATTTCAAGATTACAGCTGCATCCGATCACCGTAATCCAAATTGTACCAAATTTAATACCATTTAGTACTTTTCGTATCCAAAGTACGAATTTCCAAACCTTCCTCTTTCCACACTCCAACAATAATTCCGAATTTCAGGATTCCAAATGTGTCCGATCACATAAATTAAAATTTGGTGCCATTTAGTACTTTTCGTACCCATAACTAAAAATTTCAAAAACTTCATAAATCGTACTTACCAACAGTAATCCTTATTCTGAATCTCGGGATTCCAGCTATATCCGTTCACCCAAATCCAAATTGTACCAGATTTGGTACCATTTAGTACTTTTCGTACACATAAGTACCAATTTTCAAAACTACCTCAGTGCTATGTTCAAACAATAAGCTTAATTCCGAATTTCAGAATTCCAGATACATCCGATAACTCAAATACAAATTTGGTACCATTTAGTACTATTCGTATCCAAAGTACGAATTTCCAAACCTACCTCTATCAACACTCCAACAGCAATTTTAATTCCGAATTTCACGATCCCAAATGTATCCCAATATTGAAATCTAAATTGTACCAAATTTAGTACTATTTAGTACTTTTCCCACCCATAACTAAAAATTTCCAAAACTTTATCAACCCTACACTCCAATAGTACTCCTTATTCCAAATCTCGGAATTTCAGCTATATCCGTTCACCCAAACCCAAATTGTACCAAATTTGGTACTATTTAGTACTATTCGTACCCAAGAGTACGAATATCCACAACTACCTCAAGCCTACACGCCAACAGTAATCTTAATTCCAAATTTCAGAATTACAGCTGCATCAGATCACCATAATCCAAATTGTACCAAGTTTAGTACCATTTAGTGCTTTTTGTTCCCATAGGTCCGAATTTCCAAATTTCGAATTTCAGGATTCCAAATGTATCTGATCACCCAAATCCAAATTGTACCAAATTTGGTACCATTTAGTACTTTTCGTTGCCATAAGTACGAATTTCCAAAAATATACCAATCCCACACTCCAATAGTAATCTTAATTCCAAATTTCACTATTCCAGCTCTATCCGATCACTTAAATTCATATTGTACCAAATTTGGTACCATTTAGTACTTTTCGTACCCAAAAGTACGAATTTCCAAAATACCTCTATCCTACACTCCGACAGTAATCCTAATTCTAAATTTCAGGATTCCAGGTCCATCCGTTCCCCCAAATCCAAATTGTACCTTATTTGGTACTATTTAGTACCTTCCGTACCCATATGTACGAATTTCGAAAACTACCTCCATATCTCAAACCTACACTCCAACAGTAATAGTAATTCCAAATTTCAGAATTCCAACTTTATCGGTTCGCCCAAATTCACATTTTACCAAATTTAGTACTATTTAGTACTGTACACATTTTCAAAACCACCTCCTAATATCAACTTATCTTCTAAACCTTGATTTTCATTCCAAACTTCAAGATTTTAGCTATGTCCGTTCACGTTATACCAAATGGTACTAAATTTAGTATCTTTTATTACTTTTCGTACACTTATAGTTCGAATTTCCAAAAACCCTTTGGTACACCTTTCTAACTCTCCATCAGTCAACCTCATTCCAAATTTCAGAATTCTAGCTCTTCGCGTTTGCCTAATACTAAGGGTACCATATTTAGTACCTTCATGACGATTTTTAGGTTATGGGCGAATCGTGGGCGCCATGAACTTTATATAAAATATTTGAATACAGGACTATATAGTAGACACCCTGAGCACATCCGGAATGCCATATGAAGCTTCTATGACTTCCCCCGATGACGTAATTACAGCTTAAAGTACTCAAAATATGCAATTTTTACAAGATTCGTCGTATGTTTTCTATATTTTTTGATAAATAATCGCCATAATTATTTCAAAAAACGTTTTGTATCGTGCGTACAACATCTTCTTAATATTGTTACGAATGTAACTGATAGGTTTAAGTTAGATTAGTTTAATTTCCGTTAATTTAAAAATTTGAATTGTAACGTAAAGTTTTATTACGCAGTTACTTTATTTAAGCAACAACAATTATCATGTAGAATTATCTTCATTATTCTAGATGTTCTTTACCTTTCATTAATGTGCTTTTGTTTTGTTTTGCCACAATCATGTAATTATTGTTTAGTTTGTTACTTCTTTATTGCACTTGTTTGTTGTTGTAGTTACGTCATTACTGTGCTTGTCGTCCAATTGTATTCCCCCATGTATGTATGTGAGTATGGTTGTTCGCTTAGTGCGAATGTGCGTCTGTGTGTTCGCTGCATAGATTCGAGATGTTGCCATATGTGTTCTGGAGGACTCTAGAACCGGGAGACTTTGGAGTATAAATACCGGGGAAATGGCAATGACGTGGCAGTTGTGTTTTAAGCGTTGAACTGAACAGATCGGTTAAAGAAGTGCTGCGTGCTAACTAGAGATAAGCTGTGTGCTTAGTAATTAAAGTCGGTTCCGAATAAGTGTAATAAAGTAAATAAAGCATTGTAGAAACGTAATCTAAAACGAACCCTGTTTTATTTGGTACAAATCGTATCGGGGAATAAAACAACGTCTACACGGAGATTAGTTAAATCTAATTCCGTAACAATTGGTGTCAGCAGTGAGATTACGATCATCCTACAATGAAGTTTAAGGATCTACGAGTGGAAGACTTGAAGAAGGAGCTAAGTAAGTTGGAGTTGTGTTCTACTGGCAACAAGGCCGAACTACAAAAACGCTTGTTGGAAGAGTTCGAGCGCCGTGGAATGAACATCGATGAATATGAGTTCGACAGTAAGGAGGAAGTCGAGTTATCAGTCGAATCCTGCGTTGAGGAAGTCCGTAGCTGCCAGTGGAGACGATTTGAAATCAATGCTGGCTATGATGATGGTGGAAATTAGGAAAATAGAAGGAAGCTCCATGGAAATAAATAAGAAAATGGAAGAAAATTCCAGGAAGAGCGAAGAAACTTCTAGACTTATGATGGAAATGAAAGCAGAAAATTGTAGAATGGTTGAAGAAAATTCCAGTAAAATGTTAGAAGAGATGTCTAGAAAGAATGAAGAAACTTCTAGACTTATGATGGAAATGAAAGCAGAAAATTGTAGAATGGTTGAAGAAAATTCCAGAAAATTAGAGGAAAAGTTAGAAGAGAACTCTAGAAAAATCACCGAAAACTTAATGGCAGAGAATTCTAGGATGTTTGAAGAAAATTCAAGAAACTTAAAAGAGGAGTTGGAAGAGAATTCTAGAAAAATTAATGAGAAACTCGAGAACATCACGATAGTGATTGAAAAGAGAGTAGAAAACGTGGAGGTGCAAATTAAAGAGTTGGATAAAAAGATTCTGTCTGTTGACGAGAAATTTCTGGCCCATGACGAGAAATTTGTGAACCTGGAGAAGAAAATGTCGGAACTGGAAATCAAAGGCGGCCCAGTGAGAGCTATTCATAACACGTTAAAAATTAAGCCTCCAGTGTTCGACGGCTCTACCTCTTTCAATGTGTTCAAATTACAGTTCGAGACAATGGCTGCTAGAGATTCATGGAACGACAACGACAAAGCGGTATCACTCCTGATGGCATTGAAGGGTGATGCTGCTGACGTATTACAGAGTATTCCCGCCGCTTCTAGGAACAACTATGGAGATATAATGGCTGCTCTTGAACGTAGGTACGGTAGTGAACACAAGCAAGAGATCTACCGAATGGAACTGAGGGGAAGAGTCCAGAAGCCAAATGAGACTTTACAAGACTTTGCGGCTGATATAGAGCGGTTGGCGCAGTTGGCATATCCAGGAGAGACACATCCATTGGTGGACCGCATAAAGATTGAGACATTTGCAAGTGGTATTCGCGATCCAGAGATAAAATTTGCGACGTATGCGGCACCGATAGGAACATTTGCAGAAACCGTGTCATTTGCCCTGGCCCAAGAAACAGCGAAGATGCTGGTGAAACCTAAAGCTTACAACGTGCGGAGGCTGCAAGTTGAGGACAACAATTCCCAGACCGTTGTCGACCTGCTGAAAGATGCACTGATGCGTGTGAAACGAGGGGCTGCTAGAACGAAAAAGACTTGTTATAACTGTCGTAAAGCTGGACACATTGCACGAGAATGCATATTGGAACGACCAAGGCCCAGATCCACCTCACCGCCTTCAAAAAGCGACGACCAACCGGTGGCCATGAATCTGGAAAGAGAGATATCAGGTGAATCAAATAAAATGAATTCCGTCGATCACGAGGCGCCGATGGCAGAGGATGAAAACGATGGTCCCACAATTTCTATAGCCATATTCCAGCAGAAGAACCACAACTTAACGGTGAAAGTCTTCGTCAATGGTGTATTGCGTACCTTGACATTGGACACCGGTGCAACAAAGTCCATTATTAGACCGGATTTGGTGAAAGGGAAGGTATTGCCGTTAAATGGAGTCAAATTGCGGACGGCCACAGGCGAGACTACAACGGTGCATGGAAAGGCCTACCAAAGGCTGAGCATGGGTAGAAAATCTGTAAATTTCGATTTTATAGTGGCCGATATTGTGGACGAAGTCATACTTGGTGTAGACTTCATGATTGCCTTCGATATCAACCTGGACATAAAGCACCGTGTGATGACTTGGTCCAATGTGGAAATACCGATAAGTGTGGGCTACAACGAGAAAAGCAAACATCGCCCAAAGGCAGAATCCGGCGAGATCGCTGTCGATGTCCGTACGCTGAAGGTGGAAGCCGCCGACAATTGGCCCGTAGGAAAGCGGAAAAATCCAGCAACGAGGACGAGAAAGCGAAGATGTACGTCGAGGAAAGGTCCATCGAAAAGCGGCCGTACAACAAGGAAGGACAAGTCCGATGAAGACCAGGTGACACTTAGGAAGGTGACCACAAAGAAAGAAGGTATAACGTCAAGATTCCTGGAGAGAAAGCAACGTCGTCCAGAAGAGCAAACATCCAAAGCTGACGGCGTAGAGCGTACGTCTAAATTTGTTGCCACCACTACGGAATTTTTTGCCACCACTACGGATCGAGAACTGCGTCTAGTCAAGAGGAACAGGCTTAAGCGGGAGGCAGTGTTACCAATGCCCATACCACAGAGAGGGAACTGTGCCTATTCGGGACGAACAGGCTTAAGCGGGAGGCAATGTTACGAATGTAACTGATAGGTTTAAGTTAGCTTAGTTTAATTTCCGTTAATTTAAAAATTTGAATTGTAACGTAAAGTTTTATTACGCAGTTACTTTATTTAAGCAACAACAATTATCATGTAGAATTATCTTCATTATTCTAGATGTTCTTTACCTTTCATTAATGTGCTTTTGTTTTGTTTTGCCACAATCATGTAATTATTGTTTAGTTTGTTACTTCTTTATTGCACTTGTTTGTTGTTGTAGTTACGTCATTACTGTGCTTGTCGTCCAATTGTATTCCCCCATGTATGTATGTGAGTATGGTTGTTCGCTTAGTGCGAATGTGCGTCTGTGTGTTCGCTGCATAGATTCGAGATGTTGCCATATGTGTTCTGGAGGACTCTAGAACCGGGAGACTTTGGGGTATAAATACCGGGGAAATGGCAATGACGTGGCAGTTGTGTTTTAAGCGTTGAACTGAACAGATCGGTTAAAGAAGTGCTGCGTGCTAACTAGAGATAAGCTGTGTGCTTAGTAAATAAAGTCGGTTCCGAATAAGTGTAATAAAGTAAATAAAGCATTGTAGAAACGTAATCTAAAACGAACCCTGTTTTATTTGGTACAAATCGTATCGGGGAATAAAACAACGTCTACACGGAGATTAGTTAAATCTAATTCCGTAACAATATATTAGTGTCGAAAAACCCGCAAAAAATATTTGTTTGTATCCGAAAATAACGAAATTCTGGGTAAAACTCGTAAAAACCGATTTTGAGCTATATCTCAAGAACAAGAGCTGATGGAGAAAAACCGTGGCCAGATTTGAAAATAGCTCGCCGATTTCATTTAGAAACAACAACAACTTCAATTGAAACAAAAGTCGTGTTGACCAGTGTAATCAATATTGGAGCAAATTGGGTAACATGAGAATTATTGAAGAAAGAGAGAGAGAGAGTAGTGCTTATTGGAGAGAGAAGTAATAATAACAGTAAGTTTGAAAGAGAGTTTGAATAAGAAGATAGAATTAGAAATTAGAGAATGTTTATTTGTGAGAGTAGGTTTGAATTTAGAGTGTTTAATAAGAAAAATAGGGAATAATGTATTATTTACATCAGAGTGAGGCAGAGAAATTTTTTGGATCTCCCTTGTGCTCTCAATGAGCGTAAATTTGTTGTTGCTCGCAACGTGTTAGCATCTACACAGGCTGTGAGCGATAACCAATTTACGCTCACTTAGAGCACATGGGCTCTCTTGTGAGTCACAATGCCTTTCATTGATTTACATCGGCGATGCTCAAAATATTTTGTGCATTAGCCTCTCTGAGCGAGTCTTTCCTTTGCTAAACAACGACAACTGAGAATAAAGAGAACATACATATGTTGTTGTTGCAGTCACGTTAACGTATATGGGTGATCTTGGCTGATTTACATCACTGGTGTGCACGGCCATCCACTGGTGGTTTTTGTAAAATACTCTTAATTTAATTAATTCAACAACACTTGGACGTTTAAGTATTTTTTGTAATAATTCTTTAATAATTCATTTGTAGCACGATTTTAGGTAACATTAGTGTTTAAAAATGTTTAAATATGTAATGAAACAACAAGAAAAATTAAATATTAATTCTCCCTTAAATTTTCTCTTTTCCTATTTTGCTCACCATTGATTTACATTGATGTCCAAAATACATGAGAGAGAATTGTTGGGAGAGTAATGTCGCTTTGTTAAACAACGGCTGACATGGCTCTCATTTGGATTTGTTATTCTCTGTTGTTACGACAACGTAAAGGCGTGTACATCAACCATTATTTATGAAACTGGGATGAAGTGGGGCAGTGTTAAAACAGTGGTGGACATATAATATGGCTATATGTCTAAAGTGAAAATCGAGCGCCCGGATTTTGAAGTTTTTTATCCATGTTTTTTGGAAATTTTTGTATATAACAGCCAAACCATTGAGATGTTCGATTCAACAAAAAGACAAAAATTATAGGCAAGACAATAATTATGAACTCTCTGGTACATTTCAAAAGCATTGGAATGCTCCATCAGGCAGTTATGGCCTCGAGAAGGTGCACATTTTTCGGAAAATATCGATAAATGACACTGTGCTACAAAATGGTACTCAAAGTCAGTGGGTGGAAAATTGATTTTGGAGATTAAAGCCCTCGGTGAGTGTGCCAAAAGGGTTCTTGGGTTCTTACCAAAAGGAAGTTTACACCGTAGGTCAAGTTTCTGAGATATCGCGTGATTAATGGTTTAATTGTGGCCGGTTAATTTGTGAGAAAATAGCTTTATACCTCTGTTAAGCGTTATTGCAGCTTCATTTTGAGATTACATGTCCTCAGTCAAATCGAATGGCTAATCTTTTTGTATACTATTTCATCCCTCTAACTCAATTCCTTCCATGTCCTTTTCGTCCTTTATTTCTTGAACCGTAGTAAAAGTACCACAAAAATTCTACAAAAATTTTGTTCAGAAGATTTTAGATACGGTTATCATTGATGACTAATCGATTTTTTCCCGTTTTCATGGTCCTTTTTGACATTTATTCGGTTTTTGTTCCGAAAACTATGTATATTCGTTATTGGTCTGTGATGCTTCTGAAATACTTACCATAAATAGCTATTGTAATGACGAACACATTAATAATACATTTTATTGGAGGATAGATCAGCTACCTAAATTTTTGAACCGGATATTCTGATATTAAATCCGATTTTGGAACCGGTTTTAAGTAACTGATTAACCGTATATGTATATCATTAGAAAGCTAATACAATTTTCAATCACATGACAGCAAGTAGCTGATTACAACTTTGTTGGTTCCTATGTTAGAACAAAAAAAAAACCGTTTTCTTAAACCGATTTGATGGAAAATATCACTGGGGTGAAAAATTCTTTTTGGCCATGAAAGTCGATTGAGGTAATTTTGTAAATCTGGAAAGACAGTTATGCCATAGTTCAAACTTCTGAGTTATGCCGAAATGAATTTCTGTTATGTTTGGTCTGTTCCAGTACTGCAAGAATCTACTAATTGTTACTATTTTTTTTTTCGATAACATAAAGAGAAAAAAGGTTATCGTAGTAAAAGCTAGTAGCTTCTTGCAGGTTCTGGAACAGAGCAGTTGTTTTTTATCATGCCCTTAAAGCTCATCAAGAATGAATCACAACAACAACAGCAAATAAGTAAAAAAATTTAGCTAAAATCCTCAAAATACCGAAAATCTGGAGGTACCGTTATATGGGGGCTATACCGAAACGTTGACCTATGTTGACAGTTTTTAGTGGAGATATTTTGTGACTGGGAACCCCAAAGGTCAATTTTCATGTAGTTCGGTTAAAAATTGTAGGTAAAATCCGCCAAATACCAAAAATGGGGAGGAGCCGTTACATGGGGGCTATACCAAAACGTGGACCTATGCTGAAAATTTGTTGAGGCGATGTTTTGCGACCATTGGTATCCCCAAACGTCAATCTACATGTGGTTCGGTTAAAATCCTAAAAATACCGAAAATCTGGAGGTACCCCAAACTTTAAATTACAGTTAGACCGGTCAAAAAGTTTGCTAATATACCCAAAATACCGAAAATTGGGAGTTCCGTTATAAAGGGGTCATACCAAAACATGCACCTAAGTTGACGGTTTTTGGTGGAAATATTTTGTGACCACTAAAAACCTCAAATGTCAAACTACAGCTAGTTTGAAATAAAGTTGTAGCTAAGATTCTCAAAATACCGAAAATCGGGAAATACCGTTATGTGGGAGCTATACCAAAACATGGTCCTATGTTGACGATTTTTAGTGAAGAAGTGTCGTGACCATAAAGAACCTCAAATGTCAAATTACAGCTAGTTCAGTTAAAAATTGTTGCTAAAATCCTCAAAATATCGAAAATCGGAAGGTACCGTTATATAGGGGGCTATACCAGTAGGCCAATTCTGTAACTTTTTAACAATCCGACAATAGACAACGTTGTCGACAAAAGAAATTGTTTGTTGTAACGATTGTTGAGGGCAGTTCGGAAACTTCTTAGCCTATCACAAAAAGCGCGGTAAAAACAGAAAAAAGTTAAATGTTTTGGAAACGTCCATCTCTGTTATGAACACATGTTAAAATTTGTTTCGATCTGGCAACTCCTTCATATAGAAACAGGTGTTCAAAAAAGACGCGTCCGCAATTTTTTTACAATGGAAAAATTAGAAATGCGTGCTGTCATTAAATATTTACATAAAAAAGGTTTATCGGGACAAGAAATTCATAATGATATGGTGAATGTGTTAGGTGAAAGTGCTCCTTAATATGCAACAGTAAAAAATTGGGTTGCTGAATTTTAACGTGGTCGTACAAGCATTGAGGATGAACCACGTAGTGGACGTCCAAGAAATTGTAGCCAAAGTGCATGATATGTTATTAAAATGTCGACGAATAAAAGTGCGTGAAATTGCTAATATCATGGGCATCTCAAATGATCGTGTCCATTTAATTTTTTCATGAAGAACTACAGATGAAAAAGTTTTCTGCAAGATGGGTGCCGCATTTGTTAACAGTCGATCGAAAACGCATAAGAATGAACATTTATCAAGCTTGTTTGGATCGTTTTAAGCGAAATAAAATGGATTTTAAGCGTCGTTTCATAACTGTTGATGAGACATGGATCCACCACTATACTCCAGAGACAAATGAACAATCCAAACAATGGACTGAAGCTGGAAGAAGTGCCCCAAAGAAGGCAAAAACAATTCAATCGGCTGGTAAGGTTATGGCAACGGTTTTTTGGGACTTCAAAGGTATTTTATTGATTGACTATCTGCAAAAGGGTAAAACAATAAATTCAGAGTGCTATTGCAACTTTTTGGATCAATTAAATGTACAAACTAGAGAAAAACGTCCTGGCTTACAACACAAAAAAATAATTTTTCATCAAGACAACGCACCAGCGCACAAGACTGTTTTAACAATGGCTAAAATCAACGAATTAAAGTACGAGTTGCTTGACCACCCACCTTATTCTCCTGATTTAGCTCCCAGTGACTTTTACTTGTTCCCAAATCTAAAAAAATTCCTTGCTGGCAAGCGTTTTACCTCAAATGAAGATGCAATTACAGTTGTAAACCACTATTTTAAAGGTCTTGAGGAAAACTATTTTAGTCAAGGGATAGAATTGCTAGAAAAGCGTTGGACTAAGTGTATTGAAGTTTCGGGAGATTATTGCTCTGTTCCAGAACCTGCAAGAAGCTACTATTTTTTACTACGATAACATTTTTTCCTTTATGTTATCGAAAAAAATAGTAAAAATTAGTAGATTCTTGCAGTACTGGAACAGACCATATATTGAAAAATAAATTTTTTTTTGAAAAACTAACTATTCTCTTTCATTGATAGGCTAAGAAGTTTCCGAACCGCCCTCGTAGACAAATTAGTAAATGCTGATAGTTTCTATTCAGCCAAATTTATCTAGTTGAAAATATCAGAAGAGACCGGAATTCAGCGTCACTTTTTTTAACCCTCCATTAGACACCTGAGTCTGGCCGTGCCTTTTTCATTTTATTTTGCATTGTAAACTGGGCTACAATAAAGCTATGGACCTGAGATTCCAGGTAGCTTCATGAAATTTTCTTACCTTATCAACGAAAGAAACATGAAGTCAAAAAGATCACCAGAAAAGGACCTACAAGGATTTTTTGACATACCTATCACATTCGTAATACATGAGTCTGACCAGACCCCACCCACTTTTTCTTAAAATAAAAAGGTCGCAAAAGGAGGATATGGATTTGAAATCAGTGAATGTACCACAACCTTACAAATAGGGTTACACTTTTATTTTAAAAAATTATACACATAACTGGTCAAATAAAACCCATTACTTAGCCTTTCTGCTCATTTGAGGGGTGGAGTGGTTTAAATATAGGATTCTCCATTGGAGTTAGAAGAAAATCCTTGGATATATTAACCTTTTTGTAGAAAATTTACTTATGCTGAAATTAAGGTATAGGGTATTGTAACTCGCGAACATTTGCACTATACCATAACTTGGGAATGCATTTCGGTAAAATAAACTGTTTTAGCCCGATTCACCGAGGGTTTTTCAAATAATAATTTGAGCGGAAGCTGTGGTCGTATTAATGTAAAAAAATCGGAAAAAATCGTTGAAGGAAACGAGTTTTTTTGTTAATTTCCAATTAGTAGTTTTACAACACAATGTAGAGCTTAATGCTCAAAGGAGAAGTTAAAGAATACACTTCAGAGATGAGGCTTCTAATGTATGATTTTTTAATACATCCACTGTATGTACCTCAAACGGACGCTGACGTTTTGAAGACTGAAAAATGGGATTTTTGAATTTTTGCTCTAATCGGGAAGCGTAGCCGGATTTCTCTAAGAGCATATCATGTGATTGTAGTACTCGTGATTTCGCATTTTTTAATGTATAACTTGCGCGTGTAACCTTCAAAGGATCACGGCAATCTGTGCTCAAAGTCGAAGTTTTTGTGTGTAAAATTTTCTAGAAAACCTGTTTTTTGAGTTCAAATTTTACAAATGTCATTCGATTTCCGTTGAAACTCGAGTAAATTTTTTTTTGTGTTATGAATCTAATAAACCATGGCACATCTAAATCCATTCACTACATCGGCAGATATGATACCCCTCAAACTTCGAAAATCTGCAAAAAATGCTTTTGAAAATATGGCGCATTAAAACGCGTTTTGGATATGTCAGTTCTACTTGATGAATAGAGCGATACGCCTGCTTAAAATGTGGGAAACAGATATTTAAAAACTTTCGCGAAACCGGGACATAATAGATTTTTTCTAAAACTTAAGTGAGATGCTACATCCATGGTCCTTGATGGATTGCATTGAAACTACATAGAGTGATGACTTTTTTATGGTGATCATTGAAATCGTATGCGCATAAAATGTAAATGTACTTCGTGGAAATTATGGGTATTTTACTGTGTTTTTGCACCCTAATATGTAAATGGAATGGAATTTCACAAAATGTCTATCAAATAAAAGGGATTATTTCGATGTGTTGAAAAATCGGATGCGCACCATGTCATTTCCACTATTACGCGTTTTATATGAGTTTCAAGTGTTGTAATATTCAACATAACTTTATTTTAATTTTATGTCCCAATAGGAAACCCTTCTGATTTAATATAATGATCTAAAAATGTTCCCTAATAGGAAAAATATAAGCCAACATTTGGTTGCAATGGAATATCTTCACTATTGAGCGAAAATTTGACGAACTCAAACATTTTAAAAAATAAAATTAGAATAATATGATTTTTATTTTTTCTTCTTCATATTTTCTTGGTATTTTTGCAAATAACTTGAATATTATAGCTCCAAACTTCACGACTTAGGCATCATTTTATTTCTCACAGTAATTTTTTAATATATTTTTTGTAAGTACAAGCTCCATTATTTTAAAAAAATATGTTTGTAAATACGTAAAATTTTGTAAGAAATTCGATTTTCGCGAATCCAGCTTATAACAGCTTATTATATTATTATTTTTAAGAAATTTTTCTAATTATTAAAATTAAAACGCCTATATCTTTTGCTCGTAACGTTCATGTACCTATTGATATTATCGTTATTGTAAAGTTATAAAATAGACACTATTCATTTGGAATAATACCCCAAAATAAAATATAGTGCGTCAAAATTATAAATAAATTGGATTTTCGAGCATAGAGACAAGAAAAATACAAATTTTTACTTCATAGGCATATGTCCGTTTTTACAAACTTGATAAAATAAATTAAATTTAGTGTTTTTCGGCATGTTTTTTGACAAATGATGATTATTTATGTAAGATTAGGATCCTTTAAACATAGTCTAAAACTTTTTATACGAAAATGTTAATTAGAAAGAAATATAAATAATTATATGGGTCTGGCCAGACTCATGTGTTACGGATGTGACAAACAATATGGGTACGGGAACTCTTCTTTCCTAGTACAAAGTTGAATGTATAGTACTGCACGTACTGGATAGTACTATCAAGTTGTTAGTCTATCCATTCTTTTTAATTGGCAACACCTATCTATACAGTTTCTATATATCGAATAATGCCTTAAAGTATGCTCCAATAATGAACAAAAAAACAAATGCAGCAATGTAGATTCTCATTTGACTATTTATTGTACAATGATATTCGTGGAAATAACTCTAAAGCCACACGTTGAAAGTTTCATCGGTGGCTTTAGTGTAACTATGCTTTCCGAAATTTTAAATTAAAAGTACATAAGTACATGCTTAATCCACTTAACACCACTGGTCGTTTAAACGCCACAAAAAATGGTTTCAAAACTTGAAGCAAAACTCGCATTTTGTTATAGTTTTGTCATTTGGTATTTGATAGATAAAAATGTGCCTCATTTAAATAATGGTTTTTGACCCGAGTATTTTTGGACGAAATCGTTTACTTACTAATTGGGATTCCATTTAACACTGTCCATTTGTCTGTCAGGCTGTCTGTTGTCCACGATGACTCTCGAACGAAACTAATTTTTATACCCTCAGCATCATCATCATCGAAATAATGGTTTTAGACCACAATTATGTTTGGACGAAATCCGTTTCAGTTAATTTGGAGTCGATTTAGCAATGTCCGTCCGTTTGTCAGCGCCGCGTGGCTGGTGCGCACGATAACTCTCGAATGGATAAGCCGAATTGGTCCAAATTTTGGCTTTCGTAATATTTTGTTCAAACTTAGTTAAAGTTCGTATATGGGCCATATCGGTCCACTCCTTCAGGTACCTCCCCCACAAAAGTTCGAAAATGTTTGGAAAATTTGTGCGCACGATAACTCTTGAAAGGAGTAACCTATTTGGTCCATACTTTGTACGTCGTGAAATTTCTACCAGACATAAATGAGGTTCCAATATGGGCTCTGACGGTCTCACACAAAATTTCGGGAAAACTTCAGTTTAGGACCTGCTCTCGGATCGCTTTGATTTTTGTTGTTGCAACTTGTATTTGCTGTCTCCATTACGAAGGTATAAGTTTTATCAGGGGCAAGTCCATACTTCCTGAGAAAATAGCAAGATAGTTGTAAAAATCCCCTATGGCTATGTGTAGTGGTTGAAGCGCACGATAACTATCTAACGGAACTGCCGATTCGGTCTAAAATTTGGCCATCATAATATTTTGTCTGAACTTAGTTTAAGTCCAAAGGTGAGCCATATCGGTCCATTCCTTTAGATATCTCCCCCACAAAAGTTCTAAAATATTCGGAGAATTTGTGGCCACGAAAACTCCTGAATAGAGTTGGGCAATCTCGTTCAATTGAACGATCCGGATTACTGTCCTCGTTCAAAGACGAATGAATAACATCATAAAAACCAACGTGTGAAAATAAGTATACGCAGTTTTGTCAAAGAAATTACCGGTGTCCATTGAACGAGATAGTGATCCGGATCGTTCAATTGAACGAGATTGCCCACCTCTACTCCTGAAGGCAGTAATGATTTGGTCCATACTTTGCACATCGTAATATATCTACGACACATAGATCAGGCATAAAGGCTTGAGCAAAAAATTTCTGATTACTGCACTTTAAGGCCAAGTACAAGTTTTTTCAGGGGCAAGTCCATACTTCCTGGGAAAGTAGCGCGAAAGCTGTAAAAATCCCCATGGCACACAATGTGTAGTGGTTGGAGCGCAAGAGAACTCTCGAACGGATCTGTCGATTCGGTTTAAAATTTGGCCATCCCAATCTTTTGTCTGAACTTAGTTTAAGTCCGAAGGTGGGCCATATCGGTTTAGGCACCTTCTAAAATATTCGGAGAATTTGTGTTCGGGATATCTCTGAAGGCAGTAATGATTTGGCGGAATGGAAGGTGTTACATCGATAACGATAATCGGACCATTTACCACACTAAACGTCAAAATTTGTTCACTATAAAGCACTGCTGTGAATTTCTTGTTTATCTTTTGTATGTAATTTTATTCACAATAATGTATTTTGACAACTAGTGTATTATTGTAGTAATAGTATTATTGTGCCATGGTCCATACTTTGCACATCGTAATATTTTTACGACACATAGATCAGGCTTGAATATGGACTACAGGTACCTCCCACAAAAAATTTCTGAAAAATGCTCTTTAAGGCCTGCTTACGAATCTCTTTTATCTTTGTTGTAACAACTTGTAACCGATGCCCCATTACGACGGTGCAAGTTTTTTCAGGGGAAGTCCATACTTCCTGTTAAAATAGCCCGAGCTGTAAAAATCCCTTTGGCACTATGTGTACGATAACTCTCGAACGGATCACCCGTTTCGGTCCAAAATTTGGCCTTCGTAATATTTAGTAAAAACTAAGTTTAAGTTTGAAGAGTGGCACTATCAGTGCGCACATTCCGGTAGCTCTCTCCAAACTCCAAAAGTTAAAAACTGTTTATAATAGCAACCGTCTAAACCTTGGATCTCCTAATATTTTGTCCAAATGTAGTTTTACTCAGAAATCAACATTTTTGTTTAAGCGCAGTTTAGAATCTGTTATACCGATGCTATTCTTTGTGGTCTTGTTTAAGCGATTTTATGTTTTTCGCGGGCAAGTCTATGCTTCCTGACATTGTGCCCCAAAACCTATAAGTCATGCAGTGACCAACTGAAATGACTGGTGGGCACAAAATCTATAAAAACGAATGAGTCCCAAAATAAGATCCAGTTCCAAAATGGACTATATCGGTCCATTCCTTCAAATACATCCTACGCAGCGCTTTTGAGCTTCAAACCAAATATATTTTGTGTCGGCAAACTTCAAAAAGGGCTACAAAATACGTAATCCGTAGATTTGATATTTTCAATGGATTTACATTTCAATTCACACAGGCTGCGGGTATATCTTTGTCTGCAAAGCCGACTGATACTTTTTTACTTATCAATTTAACACTTAACTTAACATTGTTCTTAGTTGTTTAAAATGTTTTTTGTGTTTATTTTAAAAGATTGGAAATTTCCAGTGAAACTACGGCCCTCCGATTCAATAACAGGTAGACATATTACTTTACGCAAAATAAATTTTAGAAGTATTGAAAGCTTTGATAACACTGTGCAGCAGCATTTTTGGGGGGTGGAAAATTTCTTTTGGAGATGAAAGCCCTGATGAGTATACTAAGAACCCAAAATGAAATTTCCGCCATAGGTCAAGTTTCTGAGATATCGCGCGATGAAGTTTTTGATTTTTTCCTATAATACTTGGGAAAATAGCTCAATATCTCTGTTTGGCGTTGTTGTAGCTTCGTTTTGAGGTGACATGTCTGCAGTGAAATCGATTGGCGAATTATTTTGTAGAACATTTAATTCTTCTAAGTCAATGCCTTTCATGTCCTTTTCGTTCCTTATTCGTTGAACCGTAGTGAAAACACCATTGAGCTATTTTCCCAAGTATTATAGGGAAAAAATCAAAAACTTCATCGCGCGATATCTCAGAAACTTGACCTATGGCGAAATTTCCTTTTGGGTTCTTAGTATACACAACAAGGGCTTTCATCTAAAAAAAAAAAAAAAAAAATTCCACCCCCCAGACTTTGAGTTCCATTTTGGGTCACAGTGTAATAAGTTTTATGAACCTGGTCCTTTTAATTTTATTTTACTCAACTACCATCCATTTATACTGAAAAATGATTTATGTTAATATTAAATTTTGTTCTTGAATTTTAAATTTCATATCAACTTCAGTTCACAAAATTTTTTAATTTCATAAATTCTTTTACAAATAACTAAAATAAAAGTAATTTGTTATGTCCTTCCGTTGCTGCAGGTTATGCATGTACATTCATGCTGCAAGTCCTGTTGATATCACTAACGTCTATTCACATTACATGAAATTTTGATTTTTTTATGACTCGCCAACATGCCAACGCCATAAAACATTGGTGATCATTTGCTCTTTTGTCTACAGAATGTTTGTTGAACGTACGTATGTATGTACGTTCCACCAACCATGAGCTTCCGATTGTGCTGGTACACAAATGAGAATGTCATCAACCCGCCCATCACTCAGTCATTCACTACAATCGACTTTCCGAAAACAATGCACTTTGTTATTTTCCTAGATGACTGGCTGGTTGGCTGACTGGCTGTTTGACTATCGGGCACATTAGTCACATGATATCGGTCGATGGACGAGGGTCTGAAAGTGTGGCCAATACCTTTGCTTCGGTTCACTGACAACGCATCAAAACTTGCTGCATGCAACGCAAAATATGTTAAATGCCCATAACTTGACGAATTATTTATGAGTGTAAAACACGTGATATGGCGACACTCACGTGTGTAAAATCCTTTTGTGCTGTGGGGGAAAACGATAACCGCACTTAATATTTATTTAACCAACAGTAAATATGAAAAAAAAACTCTCTTTCATACACACAAACATACACATAATTCTGTGTACAATACATGAAGGGATAAAGGACATGGCTTGTTGATATCCTGTAAAGTTTACATGCCCGTTTACAGTGTGGAAATTTAGCTTAAAGATGAGATTTTTTTGGATCGTTGCCCTATAAGAATTTAGGCGACTGCAAATCCCGAACGTAGCTACGCGTAGTTGAGCCAGAAGTTCTCTGGTTTGTCGTGGCAGCTGACACTACTCAGCTGCGATAGATGGGGGATGTACTCCGAGGTCTTTATTCACACTATATTTGCTTATGTCCTAAGCAACTGCGTCTGTGGGAATGCTATTTAAACTCGCTTGATATGCCTGTAGATCTAGGGGTTCTCTCCTGTATTGTTGTAACTCTTCCTCTACCTTCTAGATGTGCCTGGGTGTGTCGGGCCTACCCACCAGATGGTGATTGCATGCTATTGTGTTGCTGTACCAGAAGAATCTTTGCCTCCTCATGTAGATGGTCCACTAAAGACATGAGAAGGCAGCTTGTTGCTGTTTTCAGGGCGGCATTCTGACAAGTTTGAATCTTTTTCCATTGCGTATCACATAAATCCGGGTACCAAACTGGCGCCGCATAGCTTACCACTGACCGACGTATCACGTTATATGTGGTCAGCAAGGTTTCTTTATCTGCACCCCATGTGCTACCGGCCAGGGACTTGAAGACTTTGTTCCTACATTTCAGTTTGTCGCAGATAGCAGCGGCATGCGCGGATGACGTGAACGTAGTGTCGAATGTGACCCCTAGAATTTTGGGGCAATTTGTGGTCGGAATTCTGCAACCGTCCACAACGACATTGAACTCTCTTCTCATCTGTGTCGCCCATGTGGTGAACAGAGTGGCCATAGATTTAGTGGCGGATATTTTCATATTCCTCGAGTGGAAAAAGGTGGCCACGTACGACTGGCGTCCACATATATTATTGATTATACAACGTTTCAAGCTTGGACGGAGGGTTGTCTGCTCGATGTCCTCAAACAGCTTGGACTGCCTGACAATATCAAAGGGTTTTGGTAAGCGCCATCATCACTGTTCTATCACACGTCGGTCTCTGGTTGTGTCCTCGACAAATATATGTGGAGATGGCGTTCTTGCATGACTTCAGTAGTGGGACCACCCTGCTCATTTTCCAGACTTCGGGCACGGTGTAGCTTAAGAACTTCAATGAGATACTCAACTCTCAGCTCATCCAGCTGTTTCAGCATCACCATTGAGGTACTGTCAGGACCTAACGTTTTGGATGATTTAGAGTTCCTGATGGCATTTGCAACATCATCCAGTGCCAAATGTGGTGGTTTCTCCTCGGCAGGAAGAGATCTGATGAGATCTTTGCCGTGTCATTCACGGGGTGCTCGAAAATTGTTGATTTAGATAACTAGTTCACCTCTTCGGATCATTTTCTTCCTTTTTTTCCAGAGTTTGACAGTGACTTAACTGTTGCCCACAATTCACTAATTCCGCCTTCAATGCAGCTGGCGGATACAGCTGTGATGATGTCCCGGAACATTCTTTCTTCTACCCGAATATCAAAAGGCGGTGATTGGTAAACTCTCTGAAACTGGGACAATTAGCTTTCCCATGATTGATGAAAGTGTGGCGTTCAGTGGTGATGAAGTCTGGCGGTCGGCTATTGGTCACGATTATGGGGAGATGGTCTGACCAAAGACAGATAATAAGATGTTTACGTCTGGCGAACTATTGCACTCCGCAATATTTCTGATAGGAGCGTCCTTAGTGACCCTGCAAAACGTAGAGGTAACAATCTACTCTGCAAGCCCTTTAGCTTTCTGCTAAACTCATGACCAGACTCATGACACCAGTTCCACACCTGACTCCTGTACCCACACATTCTATGTAAGGGTCGTTAGAGCCTGGCTCAATCGAGTTGGGCCGGTATTGAACAGACTGATGCGACAGGAAAGCTAGTGCCCACCTCCACTTCTGGTGCGATCCTTCCTCAGTACGTTGTTAAAATTGTTGTTGAGGTTGTTCCCCTGCACCTGCACTTTATATTCTTCAGACTCATAAAGACCACTATTTCCTCGATCTTACCTACATATTAGGGATCGCTATTGGGCTTAGGTTAGGTTTAAGGATGCGCAGCCATCTAGTAGAATAGGTGACTGCTTCACTCGGAGACCGTTGGTCCATTGTGTTCATCCTGTGTAGACTGTTGTTGAAGATTTAGAGATGATAGAGATGTGAGGATGTTGATGCAGTATGGCGATGAGGGTGATAGTGTAGAGATTATGGTGAAGTGCAGGAGGTGATGAGTTGATGGTGTAGCGCAGATAGGATGGAGATGTAAAGTTTGATGCCAAGGTATATATGAGAATGTTCAAAAATCGCTATTGGGCTTACCAACGCTTACCTTTTCTTTTAAATAATTCCAAAGAAAGAAGTTCAGTATCAAATCACATAATCCTGGTGACCAATATACACCGGCACCACTTGAGATAGCACGGCTATTGCATTATCGCACGAACGAGCCATTGTGTCGTTAGCTGTAGATCCATTATACTGCCCCATTATTTTCCATTTGATCCAAAAATCTTATTTCCATATCGCTCTATTTGTTCTCCAATGGATGATAAAATTGTACCAGTCGGCCATATATGGAAGGAAATATGTAAATACGTTTTGTACGTTCTCCGGTATAGAAAAGTCTTCTTGACACTTCTTCACACAATGATTTTAAATGCAAGAATTTTGTGTAGTTCATATCTCATTTTTGCAGAGTGTATTTTCCGATACACACACTTTCAGTTTGTACGTGAGGTAAGGGAAATACCTTTATATCCGTTATAAGTAAAAATGTATTGATATATGAAAAAATGTACGTAAGTCTTTGCTCATGGCGTCTGTGAGGACACATAAGAAACTACAACCATTAAAATGTTACTTCCAGTTATGAAATGTCGTTGCGTTGCTAATATGCTAATATGAATTGAATTAATGACATCAACTTTCTTTCTTTCTCAGGCTAGATATGAAGGGAACAATGTATTCATTTATAAAAAGATAGATATACCAGGGAGTAAAAGGTAGAAAATAATTTAAATATGTGTGTTAACGTCCTTATAATAGTTTTAGCTAATTATGTTAGTGTGTACTTAATCAATATTTTCTTCAGTGAAATACTAAATAGAAGGCATGTCGTAGCATATAGGCGGTTTCTAGGGTTTTCGACCCGAAAGATTAAGTTCTGAAATTAATATTTTAATAATTTACAAATTTAGAAACACATTTCAATAATCAGAACTTTAATTTTCGTTTTAGAAGTTTTAAATTAATTGAGGCAAAAATGGGAAATTTGTTTTGACACAAATCGACAAAAATTCTATTTTTAAAAATGTTTCTATAACTTTTATATTTAACAGATGTTCCTCTATTTTTTGCAAATACATTCTATAATTCGAGTTAAAAATATAAATATTTTCTTCAGTCAGCTCCACGCAATCCGAACCCAAACTTTAAAATGCGATTATCGATGAGACTGACGATATGTATATAATAGTAGAATTAAGAATTGTAAAATATGGAGTCAGAATCAAAAAAATTGTTAAAATCAGTAAGGAAAGGATTAAATTCGGGCGGGGCCGACTATATGATACCCTACACCAACACGACTTCAAAATAATTTGGTGAAGTTTTTTTCTATACACACAATTATAAATGGTGGTGTTTTATTGAAAGGCATACAAAAGCAAAAGCACAACAGACACATAGGTACTAAAAAATTCCAAAGAAAGACAAAACAGACTTTAATAAAAGAAAAAAAAACTGACTGCAATAACTTATAAAAGAAAAAAATATATAGAAACATCGTTGATCGCTTCTCCTTAGTTGTGAAATAAAACGCGTTTTCTTTAAAGTTCAAATCATCAGCGCGTAATCGGCATCTGGAATCAAATGATTATATAATGTATTAAATAGGTACATCCATATTTCAAATATACATATTTATGTATGTATGTATATGAAAAATGTATTTATGTAATTACCAATATTAAATGCGATTTCTTCCTTGTCCAATAAAATATTTCCATTGGACATTTAATTTACTAAAAAGCACAATTTCTTTAAGAAAAGTCAAAACCCTGATTTATTCAATTACCATGGTGTAAGAAAGAAGGTGATACAATAATAGCAACCTATGTCTTCATTTGCTGTCAAAACATATTTTTAATCAAAAATAAATAACAAATATTTCGCTTCTATAAAAAATATCTGTGTACAACATCTTTGTTTAAGCTTCGCGAATAATATTTTAACGTTTTCTTCTAACTTTTGTGGATATTTCGCGCAAAAAAATTTGACAGCAAATGAAGACTACAACCTAACGTTAACTATTGGATCACCTTGTTAAATTCGCCTTGTCAATTACTTTACCGTCTTTACTCAACGAGGTTCTCTAGAACACTGAAGAAAAAGACCAACATAATTAATACCATTTTTTTCTTCGCTTGCTACGTTGGTTAACAACAACAAAGCACGAAACACACGTGTTTTACGCATACACATCACAAAACTTCTGCGTCTCCTATTACACCAACCGCGTGAGCTCTGTTGTCACTCTCTTTGACAAATATCATCTCTCCACCCATGAAAAATACATATGTTCTAACATAAAAAATATGTTGGTACCCAAACATATAAAATTGAAATATGTTGCAAAATGCTGCAAACATATATTTGTTTGGACCCAAACCATAAGAACGTAGAAAACTTGGGTTAGTTACTCCTGCCCTAGAAAAGGCAGCTTTCTATAAAAAAAAAACGAAAAAAAGATAAACAAACCTCTTTAAAGTCGACCAACCGCGCAAACGTTTTAAGGACCATGATCTGCGAATCTCTACCTTGAATGTTCGCATTCTTTTTAGAGAAGGTGCAGTTTACGCATTAGCAGATGTACTTCAAAAGTACAAGGTCGACATTACTGCCATACAGGAAATACGATGGATTGGCAAAGGCGTCACAACAGCAGCTAAAGGTGACACGCACTGTATTATAGCTACCATGCATGAGTTTCGTTG
Organism: Musca autumnalis; assembly: GCF_047663935.1. Lineage (NCBI taxonomy): Eukaryota > Metazoa > Arthropoda > Insecta > Diptera > Muscidae > Musca > Musca autumnalis. Next base: position 166,601,073 of record NW_027411644.1, on the reverse strand, counting down.
CAAATTTGCAAACAAGTAGATGACGAGATGAAAAGGCGTGGTATTCCAGAAAGCGAAGCAACAAACAGAGCGAATTGGAGATATTTTCTTAGTTCAGCTTATGGAACAAATGTTCTGTACTGAGCCAATGTGGTGTAGGATATACATATCTGTGGCACAATCTGCGTTTGCCGATGTACATATATCAGTGTCGAATAAACCAAGTATATGATAAATGTCAAATTTCTTTTTATATTGCATTAACAAATATACATTTTTGAAGCACATCAGTTTTTTGATACGTGAATTAAAAAGAAAATTATGTTTTCAAATCTGTTCGCGTTCAAAATTGTAAGCTGCACCCGAAAGTTTCTGCTTTTAAGCTCTTACAAAGAAAACACATTTTAATATTTTTTATTTTTTGTAATAAGAAAATATATTTATTAATCATTAACAGCAATTGACATATATCCCTAGATGCAAATTAGACAGACAAATTCGACTTTTGTTCCATTAATGAGGAAACCTCCATCAGAATTACGGCCAGATGTTCGAGCTCTCTGGATATTTCCATCGCCAGTCCCTCGCTCCTACCATTCACATCCTGGAAAACACAGATCGCACTAAATTCCGACCACAATCCGATCCTTTCCGGTCACGGTGGAGAAAACTAGCAATTTCGTTGAGCCCGATCAGTGCACATTCGATGATTATAACAAAGCCAACTGTCGACTACTTACGTCACTTTGGGCCGCTCTTATGTGGCAGAAAGATTGAGAAGAATTGCAGAGAAATTATCCTCAAGACGGCAAAGCGCTACGTTACAGCGTGCAGAATTCCTCCAATGAGACTTATACACAACATCGCGACCAAATACGTGCCACCGACACAAGTGAATAACATAGGCGTTCTAAGTGGCTACAAAATCTCGACCACTACACAATTAATTCTAGGCAAATTTTGTCCACAATTAAAGATGTATCTGGTTCCAATAAGAATGAAACTCATCCTGATGTAGCCTTCAATAATATTCTCCATTCAGATGCCAAAAATGTGCAACACAGTTCTTGCACGAATTCATTGAGCATCTTAAGAGGGATTTGCAGATAATCTCCTTCACACCCAATGAAGATGTGACAATTATATATAAACCATTCAAAGCTCTTAGTCCAGACGGCTCATCCATGGTAACGTCAAGAAGATGGAATCAGTTGGTTTGAGCTTCTTGGCAAATGTCTTGGAACTATCAATTTCCCAATTGGTCATTTCGGAATTCTGGAAAGTGGCTCGCATATTATCCATTCGAAAGTCAGACAAATCCGTTACCAATGGAGAATCATGCCGCACAATTTCATTCTTTCACCTGTATCAACGATTTTAGAATCTCTATTGCTTCCATCCCTGAAACAGCATTTCCACCTTGCTTCACATCAATATGGTTTCAGGGGAGCCCATAGGACAACCACGGCTTTGTAAGAGATAACCACAAAGATTTCGGATGGCCTAATTTAGCGACGACCACCCGACCGGACCATTGATCTGTCCAAGGCATTCGATACGGTCGACGATTGGATGCTGGTCTCCGACATCAAGAATTCCACTCTACCTAATGATGTCAAACGTTTAATTGTTAACTACATAAATGATAACCAAACTTTCTTAGAATTCCAAGAACCGCAAAATGGGAATAGTGAAGGGTATTCCATATAGAAAATCTCCCACATCCACCAGTCGATATTTCGGAAGTGTCATATTCAGATGCACTGCATTATAATTTCATCCGGTATCAACAACGATGACGTAGGTTTCTAAATGTTCAGCTATTTGGCCACAGTCACAAATTTTTTCCGTGTGCGTAATATTAAGTTAAGACACAGCTTAATATTTTCGTCGATGTCAGGTGTATCCCCACCGTACGTATTCCAAAGATGTTTGCGGTAGTCTTGGACAATCTTCTTCACTTAGCACCCACATCAATCAGAAGGTGAAATCCTAAAAGCATTAGCTGATATTGATTGCGACTTATAAGGCCATTGATCGCTTCGTCTGGACTTTCTTCGTGAGCGACATCATCATCATGAGGAGGCCAGGACTAGACAGTTCCTGCTGGTATGCTATTAGCCGGTTCACTCTAACCACCATGTTGTGATGAAAGATCTACCACCTAGACGTGCTATCGTGATGACATCCAAGAAGTCGTACGGTCTGGCGTTAACCGAATGCCGATAGCGAACTCTCCGAACACTGTGCAGTAACACGCGGTCTCTAAAGCTATAAATGTCAACAGATGCAATAAAGTCCTAAAGCAACATCCGCAAACAATTTCGGATAGTGAGCGGCTTCTTGCAAGCAAACATATTCTTTGTGATGCTTATTACAAATATATCATTTTTGTTTTATTTGTTGTATTTAGGTCTATTACTTCAGGTACAATAGTTCAACACTTTTAATTATATTCTCCACCATAATATAGAGGGTTTGTAACATATCGAAATATTCATCTGAGACGCTATAAAGTATATATATTCTTGATCAGCATAAAATTCTAAACTTTCCATATACCAAACTTTCCTTCAGAAATTTGTCATTCATTACAGGTCCACATTTTGATATAGTAGAACGGTACCCCTGATATTCGGTATGTTTAGGGTTTTAGTCGCATTGTTACACCGAAATAGCTGAACATTTTTATTTGGTCTTCTTTAGGACCACACAAAACTATTCACTAGAATTTTCTCAGTAGGTATCCAGGTTTTGATGTAGTCCCCGTAGAACGGTACCTCCCAATTTTCAGTATTTTGGAGGTTTTAGCATTATTATCACGCCGAAATTACTGTAACTTGGAATTTAGTATTATTTGGGGCCACACAACTTTTATTTAGAAATTTGGCAGTACAGTCGCATGTTTTGCTATAGCCCCCATAGACGGTACTTTCGTACTTAGTTGGCCCTCTACACAACATTTGTCCTATAAGCCGAACTAAGATTTCCATTCCTCTCTATTTGTTGCTTTATTTCTCCAATTTGGAATACCACACTTTTCAATCTCGTTTTCCACTTGTTTAATCCATCGAAGCATTAGCCTTTCAGTTTTGCGTGTACCGCTATGAGTCCCGCTTTTATACGCCTTTTTAGCGGGTTCAACATCACTCATTCTTATGACATGGACTAGGTAACGCAATCGTTGTACATATGTATGTATCTCGATACATTTAACTATTCTGATATTGTTCTATAGCAGATACAGCTCGTGTTTCATACGTCGCACAGTGGTTCAGAAATCGATTTTCCTGGCCAAAACCCGCATTTTTTGTTTGTTGTTAATTTCTATATGGGATTCGATAGTAAACATATTGAAACTAAGGAAAGCAAAAAATTAGATCAAAATATTGGAAGGTGTGTGCGTGTCGTGCTCCTTAATAAGAATAATGTTTCCCAATTTTGGAAAATACGTTTTTTTGCAAATTTGTGGAGAAAGAAGCAGCTATTTCTCAGAAACTAGGATTGTTAAAAGTCGTTTTAATAAATTACCGTAGCGTTTACACGAAGCGAGCTATTTAATTTTTCCTCAGGTACTAAATTTTAGTAAAATTCCAAGTTTAGTGGACTAGAACTTTTAGGGAACAGCTTGGAACAAAGTCTCGTTTCCATAGAATAATGCCCGAGAATGTCCTCTTTCTGTCTATATATACATTTGTACCCGTCTCGTTCCGTCCGTTTAACACTTTTATAAATTTTTTTAAATTACATGGATAAAATGTGTGTTTTTTCCATACCGTTTCCCATATAAATTATAGCTTTTCCACACAAATGGATTTTTTTTTTAATATATAAGTTCTTATAAGAGTTTTATGAAAACCCAAGGAGTATTTTTTCAATTTTGAAAAAAAATTTAAATTTTTTCCAAACATTTTTTTTTTAATTTTTTGTATTTTTATGGTTTGTTTATTGGGGTTTGACTTTTTTAAATAGTTAGAATATATGAAAATCCCAAAAACACTCATATTTTGATGCAAAATATGAAAAACCTCACATTTTTAACTTTGACATTGAATTCCTCTGCAACCGCTAGACCGAATTTGGTGACTTTTAATGTGTCGGAAAGCCGAAAGTGTTATCTATTCTGAACCACTGTGCGACGTCGATATTCACCGTCAGCGCATATTGGTCCGTAGATCTTTCAAAAATGCTTTACTCAACACGGGTTTTGTAAAGAGTTATTTTGGTATGACGGGATGTGGCTTAGTTCTTAAACTGCTTACATAAGCCACAGTCATGGTACAATAAAGTAGAGGTAGGCCAGGTATGAAAATCGGTGAAAATACAACCCTGCAGCCATGGCTTAAAGCGTCAAATGGCATGGCGCAATAATAAAGGTAGATGTATCTGCATAGTTAGCCCGTTTTACAAAAACATATGGAATGTAGAACTTCACAGTTTATGTGTTTAAATTACCAAATAGAGTAAAAAATAATAATTACTTTAGCTAGGCTCCAGAATATTGTTGCTAGAAAAGTGTTCCAAAAATAACAAAATCGTACCCAAACTTATGACAGTAAAAAATGTCATTCTCTTATTTTCTACTTGACAAGTTTTGCTGATTTAAAGGCCTAGGTACTTAAGCTGCCTTGCCTGCTTGCCTTGCTTGCTTCTGATAAAAGAATAAAAAAAGAAAAGGGCACCCAGTTTGGAATTTGTTCGGCAAAGGCAGGAAAGCAAGACAGGCCCAGGTCTTTACATCATGATTGATGGCATCCGATTTGCAGATACATTTCAGCTAGAATTTGTACAATATTTGTAATTTTTCCATTCTCGTACTTTTGGAACGAATTTTAATTAATATCAATATTTGTTCTATAGCAAGTATTTATTACCATTTAATAATAATAATTTAATTTTGCCATGCAAATAAAAATCGTTTACCCTTGTTTTTAATTTTTATACCCTCCACCATAGTATGGAGGGTATATTAAGTTAGTTTTTCCGTTTGTAACGCATTGAAATACTCATTTGCTACCCTATAAAGTATATATTCTTAATCAGGGTAAAATTCTGAGTCGATCTGTGCACGTCCGTCCGTCCGTCCGTCTGTGGTAATCACTCTAGCATCCACAAAAATAAAGATAGGACGCTGAAATTTTGGGAAAATGCGTCTTTTGTTTTTCAAGTTCGATGATGGGCTATATCGGTCCACGTTTTGGTATAGCCCCCATATAACGGTACCCTCCGATTTACGGTATTTTGACGTTTTTAGCTACATTTTCAGACCGATTTAGCTATAATTTGACATTTAGGGTTCCTAAGTGTCAATAAACTTATATAACAAAACTTGTGGACATAGGTCCACGTTTTGGTATAGCCCCCATATAACGGTACCCCCCCCATTTACGGTATTTTGACGTTTTTAGCTACATTTTCAGACCGATGTAGCTATAATTTGACATTTAGGGTTCTTAAGTGTCAATAAACTTATATAACAAAAGTTGTGGACATAGGTCCACGTTTTAGTATAGCCCCCATATAACGGTACCCCCGATTTACGGTATTTTGAAATTTTTAGCTACATTTTCAGACCGATTTAGCTATAATTTGACATTTAGGGTTCTTAAGTGTCAATAAACTTATATAACAAAAGTTGTGGACATAGGTCCACGTTTTAGTATAGCCCCCATATAACGGTACCACCGATTTACGGTATTTTGAAATTTTTAGCTAAATTTTCAGACCAATTTAGCTCTAATTTGACATTTAGGGTTATTAAGTGTCAATAAACTTATATAACAAAGTTGGGGACATAGGTCTACGTTTTGGTATAGCCCCCATATAACGGTACCCTCGATTTATGGCATTTTGACGTTTTTAGTTACATTTACAGACCGATTTAGCTATAAGTTGAGATTTAGAGTTCTTAAATGTCAATAAACTTATATAACTAGCGGAGATAGGTCCATGTTTTGGAATAGCCTCCATATAACGTTACCGCCCGATTTCAGGTATTTTGACGTTTAAATTCACATTTCTAGACCGAATTAGCTATAATATGATATTTAGGGTTCTTAGAGACCAAAAAACTTATATTCGAAATAATTATGAACGTAGGTCCATGTTTTGGTATAGCCCCATATAACGGTACCTCGGTATAACGGATTTCGGTATCCCCATATAACGGATTATCGGTATTTTGAGAGTTTTATCTACAAGTTTTAAGCGAATTATCTGTAATTTGAACATTTGACATTTGCAATTCTTAGTGGTCACCGCACCTCTCCACCAACAATTGTCAAGAAGGGTCGATGTATTGATAAAACTCCCATATAAAAGTACCTCCCGATTTTCAGTAATTTGATGATTTTAACTACAATATTAAACCGAAATAGCAGTAATTTGACATTTGAAGTTCTTAGTGGTCACAACAACTCTCCATAAAAAATTTTCAACATAGGTCCATGTTCGGATATAGCTCCCATATAACGGTACCTCCCAATTTTAAGTAATTGGCAATTTTAGCTAAAATGTTTAACCGAACTAACTTTAATTTGACATTTGAAGGTTGTAGTGGTCACCACACATCAACAATTTTCAACATAGTCCCAATATAACGATACTTCCCGATTTTCGGTACTTTGAGGATTTTACTTAAAATGTTTAACCGAACGTAGGTCCATGTGTCCATAGGTCCATATTTTCGTATAGCCCACATACCTCCGAACTAGCTGTTAATGACATTTGAAGTTCCCACGTTATGTACCGATTTTCGGTATTTTGAGGATTCTAGCTAAAATTTTTAACCGAATTAGGAGTTATTTGACATTAAAGGCTCCCATCAAAAACTGTCAACATAGGTCCATGTTTTATTATAACCCCTATATAACGGTACCTCCCAATTTCTAGCCCACCAAAAATTGTCGACCCACTTAAAGTTGGGGACAGGAATGAAAACTAATTATTCCATTTTAGTTCAGAATATTTTATGGTGGAGGGTATGAAAAGTTCGGCCCGGCCGAACTTAACTCTTTTTTACTTGTTAAGATATAGTGTTGCAGCAGAAGTTTTTTGTTGGAAAAATTCGCCGATGCATCTACCTGCATTATTGCATAATGTCAACAACAATAAAATATGTCAACTCTGCTTTTGACAGAATAGGCCATAATAAAAAAAAACAAGTAAGCAAAGGTTATAGTCGGACGGGGCCGACCATGTGATACCCTACACCACAACCTCTAAGAATTAGCTATGTGCAACCACTTTGCACGCTGAATGTCCGGGTTTGATTCCCAAGCGTGGCTACATCAAATTTTCAACGGTGGCATAATACCCCTTAGTAATGTTGGCGGTATTTCCTGAGTACTTCAGCCATGAAAAACTTCTCTACAAGTGGCAACTTAGGGCACGGCTTTCGGATTCGGCGCTAAAAACTACGTCACATATCAATGAAATAACATGAATCCATTGATATAAGATAAGTCTAACTTGTCACTACTGGGATATTTGTGGAACAGTTATATAAATTATACATTTCTAAACAATATGCCAAAATTGTGAATTTTCAAATGGATTAGCATCTCCTGCAACATCTTTAAATTGTCTTTATTATCAGGTTCCTTTTTGAAATGCATCTAATATAAATAAATATATATAAAATGCAATTTGTCATATCTCTGATATTTGTCAGTAAGAGAGACAGATGAACGGACAGAGCTAAATCGACTTCAAATTGTCTGAAAGGAATTTCGTCCAACCATACTTGGGGTCTAAAACCATTATTTCGATGAGGTACAGCTTTGGTCGTATTTTGTATATATTCCCTTTATCCTAAAGGCTGTGGGTATAAAAGAGGTGGCGAAGTGACCCCATGCTGCAGTATTTGTATAAAAATCCAATTGGGCAACTGAACTAAAAATTTCTCTGTCATGATAGAGGCAATTTGTAGTATGGGAGGAAATTGTGGTTCTCTACACAAAACCCATTATATATTAGGCAGTAGGCCCGTTATCTAGCAGACTCATTATTGCAATTTGCATCATCGGAAATATCAGTAGTTATTTTTCCATATGTAAGCTACTTTGCCGGTATATGCCATCCAGGAAGTAAAATATGGACCAAAAATAACATTTTTATATTTTTCATAAAAAAGTAATGGTCCATTTAACCCACTGGATAATATGCGAGCATCATTCAAAATTGTAGGCATGTTCTTAGACCTAAACTCTTACATCGTGCAAAATTACGTGACTATTGAGCTATAATTGCGACCTCTAGCGTGATTCTGATTACATTACAAACAAATAACTGCATATATTAGGCTGTAACTCTGTTTTATGAGCACGTAAATCAACTTAATTGACATCAATGGAAAGGTCAAGAGATCGTCTTCCAAATGTAGCTTACTTGCCCGGAATGTCTCTTCCAGGAATAAAGATATAAGCTGTATATTAAAATTTTTCACAAATTTCACACAAAAGTTTTGCTCCATTTAACCCTCTAAATATTATCTGATCGCCATCTCAAATTTCAACCTTCTTCTTTGTCATATACTCTTATATTATTTAAAATCTCGAGGCGATTATTATTGCGACCTACAGAGCAGCTACAAAATCGGATAAAAACTATGTTTTTGGTCCATTTCACCCGCTAAATATTTCATTCGATCTATTCTGATGTGAAACCGACCTCCGTACCAAATTTCGTGACGATCGGTTCATAATTGCGGCCTGGAGTTTGATTACAATTTATAATGGACAGACGTACACACGGACGGACGGACGGACACACATCTCAAAATCGCTTTATCTCGCCGAGATATGAAGATTGGTATACCATATTTCACGGTGTTACATGAATTTTTACCAAACCAAACTTATAATACCCTTTCCACATAGTGGTGTAAGGTATAATTAAAATCAGCTGTTAGCTCTGGCCTACCTTATAATTATTTTACCATGGCCACAGTAGCATCTGTTAGCCAGTGCTATTCTTCGTCTTATTTCAAAACTGTTGTTGTTTGTTGTGATTATGGCGGTGCCGAAGTAGACGAAGTCTTTATCTACCTCAAAACTAACTGAAACAAATTCTACAGTTGGTCCGAATTCTGTGGACGCATTTCGTGTCGGTACCATCAGCTTGGTCTTGTCGCCGTTTGCTGCCAGACTCACATTAGCAGATTCTCCTTCAACCTTCTTAAAGTTAGCAGATACTTCTTTTACTGAACCACCCATTATGTCAATGTCGTCAGCATAAGTATGTAATTAACATGTGACTATTGATGTACATATATTATGTCATATTTTTGACATTTGCATCTTGTATAACCTTTCCAGCAGAATGTTGGAGAGATCACACGAAAGGTTGTCTCTTTGTCTGAAACCTCTTTTGGTAATGAACTGTTCGGATAACTTTGCAGAAGATCAGAAATTGTAGGAAAAAATTTTCCAGTATTTCGTAACACTTCATCGTCCGCGTAGTCCACAACTTTTGTGCGCCGATTGTCCAATTTCATCAGGATATTATTGATCACAAGAACTCACAGCTATGGTACCCCCGCCAGCAGTACGTCACGTTTCTGTTTATACCCTACATCACCTTGTGGTAAGGGGTATTATATCTTTGTGCATTTGTATGTAACATACAAACGGAAAGGAGATAGACCCATAGTTCCTTCTAGGGATATACATAAAATCATTTTCTGAGTCGATTTATGCTTGTCCGTTCGCTACGTACACGTCGCATTTATTATCAGATCCAGCTGAAAATTGGGGAATATAATTTTTAGCAGATTTGGATATAGCTCTCATATATATTTTCGGCCAATTTTAGGTATTTGGTGCACGAAACACGCTGTATATGTCCGATTTCAATGAAATTTCTGGAAATAAGTGCGCCAAAGTATATCGAAATTGGTTCAGATCTGGATATAGCTCCCATATATATTTTCGGCCGATCTTAGGTATTTGGTGCATGAAACACGCTGTATATGCCGGTTTCAATGAAATTTGGAATGAGGTCTAAAAATAAGTGTGCCAAATTATATCGAAATTGATTCAGATTTGGATATAGCTCCAAATATATATTCAGCAGATTCGAGGTGTTTGATGCACCAAACACGCTATATGTCTAATTTTGATGGAATTTGGTCTAGAAATAAATGTGCAAAATTATATCGAAATCTGTTCAGACTTGGATTAAGCTCCCATATATATTTTACATATGCACAGTGGTCGGGATATATGCCTCCCTCTCAAAAGTTCAACAGTTTCGTGTAGGTGGAGTTTAAAGGCATAGTTTTGAAAGTATTACGGAATATGTATATATACTACTTTTGGCCCTGTTTGAGTGAAATAATATGTTTCGTGGAATGTCTGTGCTTCCAGACGTAATGATCCTTAACTATAAAACAAATCATACGATGACCCACTTAAGTGTCTGCCGGGCACTAAAAAGCGCTGTAGTTGGTCCAACCTTTGCACAACGAAACATTTCTCTTAGACTTAAATTCAAAGACGAAATACATTAGACCACTCTTCCCACACAAAAGTTCAGCATTTTCGCTTATGTGCAGTTTATGGGCTGTATAAAACGTTAATTAAATACTTTTTAGCTCGGTTGTTTTCTAGCTCATCTCCTGGTAGTGGATGGATGGAATGTATAACTAACATTAACATTTAGATTCCATTACAACTCCACTCTCTTCCGTATCAATATATTTTCCTTGGCTTCTGGAAAATAAAATAACAATTTCTTATTCCTACCGTAGGAACAACTTTCTCTTATAGTGTCAGTTTCGCCTAAATGTACATTTCTACATTAAAACATACCAAACTATTCCATTATTTCGTGCTTATTTCAATTATTATGTTTAAGCAATTCAGCCGACGAAGAGAAAAAATGTTCAATTATCAAAGAATTCAGTTTTGGTATTACCATTTACCTGTTCAAATGAAATAAAAAACTTTAGTCTACATCGACCATCCATCAAATTTGAAAAGTTTTTGGTTGTTTTTCTTCGCCGGTTTCAACACCAATGGGCAAAAGGGCACCAAACCAACAGCAGTCATGGAACTTCTTAACGTTGATTATTGTTGCCGTTTGCTTATTGTATTTTGGCCACGTATTCAAGTAGAAGTGTAAATTAAAACCAATGAAACTTAAGTTTTCCATTTCCTTCCTTAACCCAAATTTGTTTCGAAATGAAGAAAACAAAAAAATGAGAACGAACAGAAATTGTTTTATAACTACTTGTGCGGACCACATTGCTTTTCTCCCGTCGTCTCTATAGTTTTTTCATATAAATTTTCTAGCGGACAGGGTTGCCATTTAGTCATCTTAGAGATGAACTAAGGGGAACATAAAACTCTGACTTCCGATATTATGTTTTTAATAGCTAAAATGTTAAGGTACAAAATGCATTATGTTTTTTATGTCACAGCCATTTTCAAAAGGCTTTGTCGGTTAGCAAGTTCCTTTTTTCGTGAATAAAATTACTTTGTAACATCCCTAAAATGCCTTATTAGGCTGCCGAACCTCTATAACGGCTTTCAAACAACTACTACTTTTCCTAGTATCAAACATCTTACGAACTACTTTTTACGAGCATAAGACTACCCCCGAAGTAGGTTTTGAGATATAAAAATACCTTCAAACTTCTTTATTGTGTATCAAACTGTCTTCAAATTATTTTCCAAGTATCAAAAAACTTTCGTGGTACTTTGGTTTGTATTAAATTTTCGTACAGGTTATCGCACTAGCGTCAAACTATTTTTCTAGTATCAAATATCCATCGATCAACGTTGATGGGTATCAAACTACTTTTTCGAATGTCACACTATTTTCGTACTTCTTTCTTGGCCATCAAACTCTGATACCATATATGGAACCACATTTAAACTACCTTTACTAATATCAGAAATCCCTTGAATTACTCTGGCGTGTATAAAACTATTTTTTGTAGTATCACACTACTCTCGAAGTACCTTGTGGGATAGAAAACTATCCTGGAATAATTATGTGTCAAACAGTCTTCAAATTATGTTTTAGTACCAAACATCTTACGAACTATGTACTTTTTCGAGTATTATATTACCCTTAACGCTTTTGTGGGATATCAAGTCATATCAAGTTTCTTTACTGCGTATCAAGCTGCCTCCAAACTATTTTTCCTAGTATCAAACATCCTTTGAACTACTTTGGTGGGTATCAAACTACTGATTCACATATCAGACTTCCTTCGAAGTATTTTGTGGGATATAAACCTAACCTCAAACTTCTTTATCTTGCACCAAACTAGCTTCCCTATTATCAAGCTTCCTTCAAACTACTTTGGGGGATATCAAAATACTATTTCGATCAGGCTTCCCTTGAAGTATTTTATTGTGTATTAAACTACCGTCAAACGTTTCTATTGTTTATCAAACTTCTTTCAAACTAGTTTTCCTAATATCAAACATCTTTCAAACACTCTCCCAATACTTTGTGTCATTTCAAACTCCATTGAAATTTCTTTACCATGTATCAAACTGCTTCCAAACTTTTTTTTCCTAATATCAGACAACGTCTTACGATCTACTTTTTTCGATTATTATATTTCCCTTAAAATATTTTGTGGATATCTAACTATATCAAATTTCTTTGCCGCATAACAAACCGCCTCCAAACTATTTCCCATACATAAACTGCCCTCAACTTCAAACTAGTTTTCCTACTATCAGACATCCTTCGAACACATTTTCAAGTATCATACTACTCTCGATATACTTAGTGGAATTTTAAACTTCCCTCAAAGGTATTTATCGTGTATCAAAGTACATTCAAAATACTTTCTCTAGTATCAAACATTCTTGGAAGTACTTTGGCACATTTCAATGCAGCTTCAGACCTGGTAAATCCATTATTGATCAGAGCATCATAAAAAAGATGCAGATCTACCATTAATATATTTTGTTCATTAACAGGCAGTCTTCGGAATCTTTATATGTACATTCAGATATATTAATTGTCATAAGGGTTTTAAGACTGTATTAACTGATAGCACCCCAGCAAAATGTTCGATGCCAAAGATGCAATTCAATCATGGGTGATAGTGATCTGGCATGTCATCTTTATAGCATCTTCATCGATGAATTTTATATGAGCATGAACCCCAAAAGATGCTATTCATTTTTGGATCCAAAGCATGCCATTTTCACCAATGCTTTGGCAAGTAATTTTCACCAACCCTTTACAATGACATTATCATTACGACGAGAGTTTTAACAACGTTGATTGTGGTTTCGAGTCTCAAGCCTATTTTAAATAATTAATCTTATATATGTATAAATAAAAACACAAAATTCAACTCTATTGGATCGGTGGAATGGGTTCAAATACTGATGAAAAGGTAGGATCTTTCACGACTTCCTTTGCATGGGTTCAAATGCTGATGAACAGATCGGATCTTTCACGACTTCCTTTGCATTGGTTCAAATGCTAATGAAAAGATCGGATCTTTCAGGACTTCGTTTGAACCAATGCAAAAGATGCCATGGAATCACGTCATCGCATGGGTCTGGTTTTCATACAAGATGACAGTTATTCGTGTGATCTCGAACGATGTGTGGCTATTGAACGATACACCCAATATCTTGTGGTAATTTTTGGTCTTAATCAGGACATCATCGGCTCAGCGGGAGCCTCATTTTGGCCGTTCAGGTGGTGAATGAGGACGATGAATGACATTTGACTTTTTATATATGTCATCGACGCAAGATCGTACAATCAACCGCATACGTTATCCAATGTTTCAAGCGCGGCTGGAGGGAAGTCTTTTTCTATGTCCTCGAATAGCTTTGCATGGTTGACGGCATTTATGGCCTTCGATAGGTCATATGCCGCCATGACTGTTTGGTCGCACGGCTTGTAATGCTGTTGTGATACTGTGCATTTTCCGGAATGCACTCTCGGGGTCCGTTTTGGTCCAATTTCGGGTATTCGACCAACAAGTATGTAGCGCTACAGCCGCGGTTAGAGGTTATGAAGTAGGGTGGTCTGTTAGCGTACACAATAATAGGAAGATGGTCTGAGCCAAGCATAATGATGGGATGCCAGGACACATTAGACAGAGTGCCATAATGATGATATGTGGCGACTGCCAAAATCTCCTCTTATTCTCTCAGGAGCGTGCAAAACGTGGAGATATCAATTTGCTCAGCCAATGCTGTACCCCTCTGGTTATTATCTTCGACAGAATGCCAAAGGTCATGATGAGCATTGAAGTCCACTAGCACCAGACAGTTATTGCATTCCAAAATCAAACTAATTTCAGGCATACATATAACGCAGGACAAAACTATTCATCGGCGGTATGTTCCTATTAAATAACTCTGCTTTGGCATTTCCACACTTTACTGCTACCCGCATACATTCCATGCTTGGGTGACAAGAGTTAAGGTACGCTTCTTGTGCGATCTTTCTGCAAAACGTTGTAACCTTCACCACTTTGCAAGCTACAGCTGACGATGATCTTCCTTTTTTGGAGAATGGCGACCATGATGGTGCTTCGATTAATAATGGCCGTTGCAATTCAATTGCAGGAAAGATCCATTTCCAGGGCGGTGAACAACAACATGGCGTGTAAGATGCTGCGAAGACTGGGGGTGTCTCGAAAATCCAGAGATGGCAAAAGGAATAGATCTATTTCGGGGTTCGTCTTTTTCCCGACACAGAACAAAAGTACATACCTCGGATCGTTTTGACTTTTCTGCATCAGGGTGTCCTTGCGGCCCCTACTACCTGCAATTGTGTAACTATAGTTGTGTTGCTTTACTTACCTGAGGTTACCATTTTTACCCAAAAAGTGGTAAAACTACTAGCAATTTTTAAGAGAGTGAGAGAGGAGAGAGAGCTACAATGTCATTGTCTTCTACCACAGGCTACCAGACAAAACGGTAGAACTGATTTTTCGACATTTGTTTGACAATGAAGAATAAAAATGAACAAAAACAAAATTAAAAAAAAAAATTGACAATTTTTAGCCTAAGCGTACTCAGGACAGTTTTACATACGACCATGTGTTGAGTTGTTTACAGTGACTTAAAATAATCGCTTTGCAAAAAATGGAATTTACTTGTGAACATTTTCGTCCGATGATTTTTCACATTTTTCGACGTGGATAATCACGGCAAAACTGCATCGATCAAATTAAATCTTTGTATGTCGATAAAGGACCATCCTATACCACTATGAAAAACTGGTTTAATGAATTCAATCGCGGCCGCACTCTCCAAAGAACGAAGTTCGTCAGGTCGTCCAAACGCGGCCGCTGTGCCAGAATAATTAAGCCGTGCGTGAACGGATAATGCAAGAACGCAGTGCAGTGAAACAGAGACATACTTGGGCATTTATCATTTTCCATCAACTAACATTTGATATTGCATGAACACTTCGCAGCAAAAATGGGGTTTTTCTCGTTAGATACCCTGTCGATCGGTGCATGAAATTTTGAAAAAATACGATCGCGGCTCTTCAAAAGACGTTTATAAGATGGATCCAGGTGACGAATCATGGAACTATGCGTATGAACCCGAAAAATAGCTGCAATCGCTAGGAGATGCTGTAAAAACGTTGAAAACCCATATTTTGGAGGTGTCTCAATCAAGCCACTGTAAACAACCCAACACATGGTCGTATGTCAAAATGTCCTGAGTACTCTTAGGCTAAAAAATGTCAAACGACGCCTGGCGGCACTGCGTGTTGCCTAGGTCAGAAGGTTTTTAGTGACCCTCGTATATACGCACAGAGGAAAAAAGGCCTTTCTAACATATGCCCCAAAAATATTTTGCAGCAAACATATATTTGTGTGCAATCAGTCCCAGACATAACATATGCTTGGGTCCTGCAAACAAATACATATATATTTGGGTGCAAACAAATTATATGTTTGGGTGCAAACAAATATTTGTTTGTGTGCAAACAAGTTAAATGTTTGGGTGTAAACAAATAAAAACCCAAAAGCCACAAAAAAAAAAACAAACACATGCACCATTGGGCGCTTACTGAGAGCAAGGGAGCGTAAATTTCAATGTAAAACACATTGAAATGTATGTTCACTTGCTCTCAGTAAGCGCTCACTAGCTATGTTTAACATATACACACATTTATAACTGGTGGTGGTTTATTGAAGGGCATAGAAATACCAAACACAAAAGCAACAACAGATACATACGTACATACAAAATTCCAAAGAAATACATAACAGACTGTAATAAAAGAAAAACTGAATGAAATAAATTTAGAAAGTCACTCTTTTAAAAAGAAAAAAATATATAGAAACTAGCTGACCCGGTCCGCGTTGCTGGCCCGTTTTTAGTTTTCCGTGTAAACATTTATAACCCATATACATATTTATATATCTACACCTTTTCGGATTCAATTCGAATCATTTTAGTTGTAATTCGAGAATTCCATTTTTAATCGTAACATTTTATTTGTAATTCGATAATTGCAATTGTAATTCGAATTATTCCACTTGTAATTCGAATTTATATATTTGTAATTTGAATTATTATATTTGTAATTCGAATTATTCCATTTGTAATTCGAACTATTTTATTTGTAATCCGAATTATTCCATTTGTTCCTTTTTGTTCCTTTCCTTTTTATAAATGGAATAATTCGAATTACAAATGGAACAATTTGAAATACAAATAGAATAATCGAATTACGACCGAAATGTTGCGATTTTCGAACCGAATTGACGTAACTATGCATTCCTCTTGAAACTTCATAAAATACAAATTTTAGCAAAACTCTCATGTAATTGTATCTCCAGATTTAAAATAGAAAATTCTTTTAATTATACCCTCCACCATAAGATGAAGGGTATAACTAACTTTTTGTTTCCCTTTCTAACACTTCGATTTTTTTTTGATCAGAATAAAAATGAGCTAATATAGCGATGTTCTTCAGCTGAAATCGAGATACAGCCCGCAATATTTAACATTGAACTTTGTAATGAATTTCTCCTACGATGTTTAGTATTGGAAATGGGTTATACCGGTCCACGTTTTGCTATAAACCCCATGGGATTTAGTCTTCCTTGGGGTATAGGCATTCCCATTTTATGTCCAGTTTTTGATAAAGCACCCGATTATTAAACTGAAATGGCTATAATTTGGTTTGTTGGGGGTCGTAAATATTTCTGCAGAGTATTGTCGCTACAGGTCCACTTTTTGATAAAGCTCCCATAGAACCTCATGAATTTCTATAGTAAAGAGGTTTTGGCTAATTTTCCCACCGAAATGGTTGTTGTTGGTCTCCGTCGGGGGTCGTAAACATACCTGCAGAGACTTGTCGGTATAAGTCAACGTTCTGATATAGGTACCATAGAACAGTTTGGAGGTTTCCCACCGTCATTGCTACAATTTGGTATTTAGTCCCTACTTTCTGCATTACCAGTAAGCTGAATAATAATGGGTTACTTCTTAAAATTTGTAAAAGGAAAAATTACGTTGTGATTAGGAGTTCGACTGTAGTCCTTGGCAATATTTGGTTTTCTACGTCATAATTGTTCGTAAAGAAGACCTGCTCACCTAGGGACCTAGCTGACCCGGTTCCGCGTTGCTGGCCCGTCGTTTTGGATTTCCAAGTAAGCATTAGTAATCTATCAACAATTTATCTATCTAATATTGATACCTCTAGATTTTCAAACCGAATTGACGATATGTCAATGTTTTGGTATAACCCTCATACAATGGTATCTCCAGATGTAGAATAGAAAGTTACTTAAATTATAGCTTCCACCATACGATGTTTAAGGGTATAATTAACTTTGTGATTCTGTTTGCAACACATCGGAATATTCGTCGGAGAACCTATAAAGTATGTATAAATTTGTGGTCAACATAAAAAATAAGTCGATATAACGATATCCGTCTGTCTTTCTGTTGAAATCAAGATACAGCTCGCGATATTTAACATGGAACTCTTCAAATTGGAACAGAAGTTTCTATTTATTACTCGTAGCTTGTTTGGTATTGAAAAGTTATTATATCAGTCCACATTTTGATATACCCGCCATACCACTGACCGCCCGATTTGTAGTATTTTCAAGGTTTTAACAGCATTATCTTACCGAAATTACAATAATTTGGTATTTAGTCTCCCTTGGAGGCATAAAATATTTCTGTAATAAATTATCGACATAGGTCCACGTTTTGATAGAGCTACTCTAAAACGGTACCTCCCGAGTCTCGATATTTTGAAGGTTTTAGTGTCAGTGTGGCTATAAAATATAGAATATTAGGTACAGGTCCAGGTTTTGTAAATAGTCATCGCTAGATTTCTAATTTCGGTATTTATATGTGTATAGCCACATTATTCATACGAAATGGCTATAATTGGTACTTAGTCTCCCTTGGGGATATAAAACATTTCTGCAGAGAATTATTGGCATAGGTCCACGTTCTAATACATCTACCATAGGACTGTACCTCCCGATGGAGTTTTTAGAGTCATTATTCCACCGAAAAGGCTACAATTTGGTGTTTAGTCTCCATTATGGGTATAAAACATTACTGGTAGAAGTTGTTATGTGGCCTCCATTGAACGACACCTTCCGGTTCTCGGTATTTCCAAGGTTTTAGCGGCATTATTCAACATTATTTGGTATGTAGTCTCCTTTAGAGGTATCAAATATTTTAGCGGAGAATTGTCGGTAAAATTCACGTTTCCATATAGCCCCATAAAACGATACCTACCGATTTTTGGGGATTTTTTTTTTCAACCGAAATGTCTGAAACCTGATTTCAATATAATTTATGCTGGTGGGTAACGTCGTTTTTACTTGTTGTTAGCAAAGTGCTGTTTCATTGAGCACGTTATTATTTTACACTTTTAAACATGAAACATCGGTGATTCATAAAAAATGACTTCAAAATGCTAGTTGAAATTATCTAGACTCTGCTGTATTTCAAGCCCTAAAGTTAATGTTCACGGCGTGTTTGCTGCCCCCTTATTAAATTAGTGAATCTGATCAGAAAAAATAAAGTTTTCAAAAATTGGACGCAATCGCGATATTCTGATTCAAAAAACCCATTATTGACAGACGCCACAATTACTATTGTTTTTACTAATACGTCTAATAATCTCTGAGTTTCGCGATTTGTTAAAACCTGTTATGGGAGAGGTCCCCCATCCCCTCCATTTTCTGTATTCTACCACCTTATGAACCTGCACACACGTAAGACTAATTTAGAACATCATGTCAGTCTTAAAGAATTTATATACATTTATATAGATCATAGCATAATTTACCCGTCGTTTTTGTGACCATTTCACATTTTTAAACGTTCCAGTTTTTTAACCATCTTTGAAATTACGTTTTGCCTGATTTCTCAATCATTTTTGTTGGAATTTCGATCACGCAGCATTTTACATTATCGAGGTTGTACTGTATTCCAAAATGTGGGTTGATTGCGCTTTCCCACTTATTGAAGCCAGTGTTTATAGCGTTTGTGTAGTCACGCTTACTAAAATTAAGGATATTATCTATACATTTTTGAAAAATCGGGCTGACCGCGATATTCCACTTCCGAGATGACCATTCAGGATCGAGGCAGTATTTACCATAGTATTGCAAGTAATTTTTAAACAATACGTTCAAAAATTTCCTTATTTTCACCTTTTCTTAAAAAAATTTGTGGGGGAGGTACCCTGGTCACTCCCCTGACCAGTCTGAAATGTAGCTAAAAACCT
Organism: Musca autumnalis; assembly: GCF_047663935.1. Lineage (NCBI taxonomy): Eukaryota > Metazoa > Arthropoda > Insecta > Diptera > Muscidae > Musca > Musca autumnalis. The sequence continues at coordinate 166,581,372 of NW_027411644.1, read as the reverse complement.
ATTCTCACACCTAAAAACTCCACATACAAAATTTCATCGAATTCGGTCCAGCCGTTTCGGAGGAGTTTAATTTCGAACATCATGGCAGACTCGAAGAATTTTATATATATATAGATATCGTTGAACGCTTCTCCTTAGTAGTGAAATAAAAAAAAAACATTTTTCTCAAAGTTGAAATCATCAGCGGGAAATCGGCATCTCGAATCAAATGATTATATACAAATATACATATGCATGTATTGATGTAATTACCAATATGCGATCTCTTCCATGTCCAATAAAATATTTCCATTCACCTTTTCAATTCAATTATAAAATGTATTGGACATTTAATTTACTAAAACGCACCACTTCTTAAGGAAATGACAAAACACTTCACTCACTTTGCCGTCTTTACTCAACGATTGTATTTAGAAAACTGAAGAATAAATAATAACATAATTTATACCATTTTTTTTCCTCTACGCTTGCTACTTTGGTTAACAACAAAAAGCAAGAAACATGCGTTTTTGACCGCATACACACCACCAAAGCTTCCGCAGCCGCGAGAGCCCTGTTATTACTCTCTTTGACAAAAATCCTCTCTCCACCCATAAAAAATATGTTCTAACATAAAAAATATGTTGGTACCCAAACAAATAAAATTGAGATATGTTACAAAAAGTTGCAAACATACAAACAAATTATGTTTGGATAAAAACATATATTTGTTTGCAACCAGTCCCAAACAAATATTTGTTTGGATCCAAACATATTTCGAACATAAATTTTTTTGCGTGCGGATGTATAACAAAGTGGACCCGTGCAATACATTTTTAATTTAATAATTATGCAATTTTGTAAATTCCTGTTCCTGCGGCAACACTGTTTTTGTAATATGCCCAGGAAACCTTTAAAGCAAGGCAAGCAAAATGCTAATATTCTATTTCTATGTATGCCAAAGTATGGAGTGGAAGCAAGTGGAGAAAGTGTTACCACTTGAATGGAATTTAGCCTAAATACCAATGAAATTATATGCAGTTTACATGGAATGAAATTTTCTTATGCTGAGCAAAAAACGTCTTGAAACTTGTTTATGACACGAACACAAATATTCACATACAAATAAATAATATTCTTGCATGTTCTTTTGAGCTATTGTGTTGTATAGAAATGTGTGTATGTGTCTGTATATGTTAGTGCATGCGTGTATGTTGGAAAATATCTTTAAGAATTTCCTTTGGGCAAAAAGGTAAAGTAATCGTGTAATGGTATGCATATTGCATTTCCTTTTTGCTTTTTTCCTTTAAAGTCGTTTTCTCCCTTTTTCCTTCTTTCTAATACACAATTTGAAATGTTTACATTGTAATCTAATATTAAAGGTAATCACATTATATTCGTAATGTCACACTTATGTCAAGTCAAAGGAATGTATGTAATTCTAATTCTAATTTTTAGTTTATCTGGAAATTACAAAAGAAAATACAACAGTTATGGAAGTTGCTTGCTTTTGTATTGTTACACAGCTTTAAAGCATGAAGTTCTGGATATATGTGCATGAATATTGATATATTTATTCGATGTGGCTATTTCAGTATTTGTTATCAGAGGAATAGTTCCTAGCTACGCCGCGATGCACATCCTTACAGAGAATTTTGATCGGTAATAAATTACTTCGAATCCGAAAAAATGTTATACCTAAAAGCAAACCTACATTGATAATCTGACTTTTAATACTATATTATTTATCTAGCTGTCGTCGTTTTTCTTTGAAGTTGAGGCAGAGTGAACTTTGTAAGACAATTCTGGTACTTAAACTATTTACCATGCCACTCAATATTATTCTTCTTTAGCATACACATGTTTATACAAAAATTTTACACTAATAAAATTTGTTTATTCGGAATATTGAAAGGTTATCCGTTTCTGAATCCATTTTTAACAGAAAGAGAATTATTGGTATACAATTGACAAGCCAGAATAAATTCACAAATGGCCGGATGAAATGTCCAAACAGATGTATAATATTTATTTTAAATACTGTTCTAGAAGACGTTGGAGGAACAACGTGCGATGCCATATTCACAAGGAATACTCACAGTAATGGTTTAATATTAATTTAGCAACTAATTTTTCTGCATTTGTGTAACAGAAGGATTAGACTTAAATATTTCATGGGCATATCCAATCTGGTAATCATTTCAAAACGATTCCAGGCCACCCCTGGCTACGTCGCACTGTGGTTAAGAAATCGATTTTCCTGGCCAAAGCACCAATTTTTTGTCGTCGCCTGTTGTTAATTTCTATATGGGATTCGAAAGTAAACATATTGAAACTAAGGAAACTAAAAGTTGAGTCAAAATATTGGAAGGTGTGGGCGTGGTGTGTTCCTAAAAACGACAATTTTTCCCAATTTTGGAAAATACGTAATTTTTGCAAATTTCTGGAGAAAGAAATTGCTATATCTCGGAAACGATAACAGATATTGCGTTCATTGTTTCTTTTTGTTAGGTGGGTAGGATTGTTGTCTTTAAGAAACGTTTCAATAAATTACGATAGTGGGTTATTTTTTTTTCCTCAGCTGCTTAATTTTAGTGAAATTCCAACTTTAGTGGAGTAGAACTTCTAGGGAACGATATGGAACAAGGTTTAACATTCACAGGAAGATGCCCAAGAGTATCCTCTTTCAGCCCATATATACTTTTTCCGTCCCGTTCCGTCCGTTTAACACCTTTTTGTACCCTCCAACATATTATGGAGGGTATAATTAAATTTGTCATTCCGTTTGTAACACACCGAAATAATCATGGGATGCCCTATTTACTTAGCTGACCCATTACAGAACATTTGTTCCGTAAGCCGAACTAAGAAAAGATCTCCAATTCTCTCTGTTTGCTGCTTCGCTTTTTGGAATACCGCGTCTTTTCATCTCTTCATCCACTTGTTTGCTCCATCGAAGCTTAGGCCTGCCAATTCTGCGTGCACCGCCATGTGGCACGTATTTATACGCCTTTTAAGCAGGTTCATCATCGCTCATTCTTATGATGTGGCCTAGCCAACGCAATCGTTGCATCTCGATACGTTTATCTATACGGATGTCGTTGTATAGCAGATACAGCTCCATAGATCTTACGAAGAATTCTGCTTGCGCAAGTACCCAGACTTCGGAACCATAGATCAGCACGGTATCAGTGTTTTGAAAAGCGTTGCTTTTGTTTAACGACATGTGGATTTATTCTTAAACTGCTTACTTAAGCCAAAGTAGCATCTGTTGGCCAATATAATTTTTCTTTTTATTTCACAACTGATGTTGTTTGTTGTGTTTACGACGATGCCGAGGTAGACGAAGTCTTTTACCACCTCAAAATTATAGGAACCAACGTCATCAGTTCTCTCTCGGGTCTCTATGGACGCATTGCGCGTCGACACCATTAACTTGGTCTTCTCGCCGTTTACCGCCAGACCCACTTTGACAGATTGCCTTTCGACTTTTGCAAAGTATCAGTTACGTCCTTTACCGATCGACCCATGATGTCAATGTCATCGGCATAAGCAAGTAACATATGGCTGTTTGTATATATTGTGCCACTTTTCTGACCTTCGCATCTCGTATAACCTTTCCCAGCAGGATATTGAATAAGTCACACGAGAGGCCGTCTCCTTGTCTGAAACCTCTTTTAATACTAAACTCTTCGGGAGAATTTTAACTGAGGACTGAGTATTACTTAATGTCATTCTACAAAGCCGAATGAGCTTTGCAGGGATACCAAATTCAGACATGGCTTGGAATACTTCAGAAAGTAGGGAGCTGTCGAAGGCTACTTTATAATCGACAAAAAGGTGGCAGGTGTCGATCTGCATCTCTTTGGTCTTCTCCAGGATTTGCCGCAGGGTAAATATCTGGTCAATGGTGGATTTGCCAGGTCTAAAGCCGCATTGGTATGGTCCAATTATATTATTGACCATAGGCTTTAGTCTTTCGCATACAGTCTTATCTCCTTTCTTGTGGACAGGTCACAGGATACTCAGGTTCCAATCGTGGAGTGGAGGTTGCATGGAGTGGGCAATATTTTGCCATTGTCCTGATATTTTATCGGGACGAGGAGTGCTTTGATTAAGCAATTGGCCAATTGAGGGGAATATGCTGTTGCTATATGTTGTGATTTCAGCTTACCGATGTCCAACTTCCGTGTTGTGTCTGTACGCACTTTGTTTAGTACGTTTAATCTGGTACGTACCTTTGTGGTCCGAGTCTATGTTTGCACCTCGAAATGATCGTACATCCAACACGCTTGATGCGTGTCTTCCATCTATCACAACGTGATCAATTAGATTTCTTGTTCTTTGATCTGGCCACAGCCAGGTGTCCTTATGAATATCGAGATGCTTAAATCTGGTCTTGCAGCTGCAAAGTCAAGCAGCCTCATACCATTGTCAGATGTTTCGCTGTGGAGACTGAATTTCCCGACTGTTGGGCCAAAGATATTCTCCTTTCCAATTTTGGCATTAAAATCGCCTAGTATAATTTTAATGTCATGGGCAGGGCAACGGTCTGTTCGTCCTTGTCTTTAGTGGGAGCATGAGCTCAAATAAAACTGATGTTGAAGAATTTTGCTTTTAATCGAATTGCAGCGAGTCTTTCATTCACTGGGGTGAAGCTGGCGACCAGATGTTTTAACCTCCGACCAACTACAAATCCGCAGCAAAACTCATGCTATGTGTCATGGCAGCTATAATACAATGTGTCACCTTTAGGTGTTGTTGTGACGCCTTTCCTAATCCATCGTATTTCCTGTATGGCAGTAATGTCGGCCTTGTATTTTTCAAGTACATCTGGCAATGCGTAAACTGCACCTTCTCTATAAAGAATGCGAACATTCCAGGTGCAGATTCGTGTGCGGGGTTCGTCAACTTTAGAGGGATTTGTTTTTCATTTCTTTCGTTTTTTCATAGTAGGCTATTTTTTCTAAGGGAGGGTTACTAACCCCGAAGAGCGGCACATTTTAATAACATTTATGGTCGTATAAATATATTTTTTACATTTATACGACCATAGGTTCCGCTTAAATCGTGCTACTCGGTGAATCGTGCTAAAACAGTTGACTTTACAGAAATGCGTTCAAAACTTCTGGTATAGTACAATTGTTCGCGAGTTACAATACCATATACCTCAGTTTATACATATGTTAATTTTCTACAATAAGACCCATATATTGATTTGTCGACAAAGCCTTCTGATAGTCACAACTTACAAAGCACTCTATAACCAATTTATAAATGCACTAAAATTTATAAGAGAAGATGGCGTATACACTCTGTAAAAACTCATTCGCCCCGTCGGGCTATATGCCTTTCTTATTTGTTTGTAAAATGGTTGTATTTCTTTTATTCATATCGATTTTAATATAAAAAATAATTAAAAAAAATTAAGTTTCAGGGTTTTATTTAGAAATGCACTTAAAACTAGGAAATAATTTGTCGCTTAGCCTCAATGAATATATTCTTTCTCATGATGGAATCTCTCAAATAAAACGCTTGCATTTAAATTATAAATGGTGGCGAAATTAAACGGCAAGCGTTTTATTTGAGAGATTCCATCATGAGAAAGAATATATTTATTGAGGCTAAGCGACAAATGATTTCCTAGTTTTAAGTGCGTTTCTAAATAAAACACTGAAACTTAATTTTTTTAATTTATATTTTTTTATTTGACTACTGAGAACAAAATTATAATCAATTTAAGCCGAAAATTTAGATAAAAACTTTAAAACGCCTGACATCGTGTTTGAAATCGTGTAGTACCGTTATATAAAGTCTATATCAAAACCTGGACTTATGTCCATAATTTTTGGTGGGGAAGTTTCTGTACCATTGGGAACTCCAAATACCAAGTTACAGCAAATTATGCCTAAAATGAAGATAATGTCAATAAAACACTTGAAATCGGGTGGTACCACTATATGGGGGCTATACCAAAACCGGAACCATACGATTGAGGACTCCAAATGCCAATTTACAGCCAATTCGGCTTAAAACTAAGATAAAATCTTTAACACACTTTAAATCAGGTGGTACCGCTGTATGTGGGCTATACCAAAACCTGTACCAATGTCCATCATTTTTAGTGCGGAAGTTTCTGTACCAATGGGGGGTCCCATTGCCAAGTTACAGCCAATTCGGGTTAAAAATTAAGATAAAATCCTTAATACACTTTGAATCAGGTGGTACCGCTGTATGGGGGCTATACCAAAACCTGTACCTATGTCCATCATTTTTAGTGAGGAAGTTTCTGTACCAATTGGGGGTCCCATTGCCAATTTAATTAATTTAATTTTTTTTTTTATTGAGTCTTTTCGAAAAATATTAATAAGTTCACAATTGCATAAAAAATAATAACTTAAAACTATTACGTGTTGTTTTAATTACAATATGTGAATGTAAAATAATCATTACAGCAACTAGCTTATTTTATAAACTGGGGAAACATGTTAAATAGAAACTGTAATGGTATACCGAGCTTGCTCCCGGCTCTTTCATATCTAGAGAGCGTGTCTCAATTTAATTGACTTATGCTATCCCTAACCTATCTAAATTAATATAAAAATCATTAAAAACAAAAATAAACTAAATAAATAAAATAAAACACAAAATCCTATGCAATTAATTAGGATTTTAGACAGAAGGAACCGTAGGAAGGATTTTTATCCTCTATGAATTCCAGGAGAAACATGTAGGTAGAAATCTGGACACGCAACTGAAGCTAAATCCAAAGTTAAATCAATGCCGACAGCTGAAATATAATTAGTATTGTCCCATGTAAAAGTGGATTCAGATCGAACAGTTTCTTGAACTATGGAGTTTGAATGTCTAAGAAGTCGATTGACATAATTCTTAACAGCTTGCATGGCATACACCGAAATGGGGGTGACTCCCGCAATGCCGTATATATAGTTGTTTGAAAAGCGTTTATTAAAGCTTTGAAAAATTTTCCCTACACATAATCTAAGTATTTTCCTTTCAAAAACTTCCATTTCTTTCATCACCGTTGGAGAAATTTGGAACCAAATGGGAAAGGAGTATAGTAATACTGGCCTAATGCATGTTTTGTATAATAACAATTTTGTTTGAACAGGTAATGTTTTACTATTAAATAATCCAATAAATGATCCTTTTATACGATTTGCCTTTTTTATGAAATTTCGAGCGTTCTCATTAAACTTTACTAGTTTATTAAATTGCACACCCAAATACTTTATACTATCTCTAAATGGTATTTCTGTTCCATTTAAAACTAGTCTTAAAGATTTGCTCTCCGGCACAACCCATCTCTTACATTTACCCGAAGCGTTTCTCAAGCAAATTGCCTCACTTTTGGAGGAGTTAATTGTTATTCCCCATTGGTTATAAAACGTCACCACAGAACTTAGGTGATCTGAAACATAGTTCAACGCCTGCGCTGGAGATTCTGCATGAGCATATAAAAGGCAGTCATCAGCATACAACACTCCTAATGAATTATTTGTTTGATGAGGAAAATCGTGCATATAAATGTTAAACAAATGGGGGGATAAAATCGAACCCTGTGGAACTCCACAAGATATATTACACAAATTAGATTTTGAATTGCCAAGTTGGAGATAAAATTGTCTATCGGTGAAGAAATTTTTAAACAGTTTTACTATATGAACAGAAAAGCCTAACTGGATCATTTTAAAAATAATTCCATCTTGGTAGGTGCGATCAAATGCTTTTTCGACATCCAGCGCTACTGCGACTGTGCACGATTTTCTTCTTAAGTTAGAAACAATGTCACAATTAAATTTGGTCAAAGCGTCAGACGTGGAGTGTCCTTTCCGAAAGCCAAATTGAAACGAAGGGATATAATTTAATTGCATGTCAAAATCCATTTTTTCGCGCAAAATTTTTTCAAATAATTTTCCTAAGTTAGACAATAAGGAAATGGGCCGTAAGTTATTGACATCTGTAGAGTTTTGTTTCTTTCTTATTGGTATTATTTTTGCAACCTTCCATATTTTAGGGAAATAACAATTATTAAGACAATTATTATAAATAACAACTAAGTATCGAATAGCCGTATCGGGAAATTTTCGAATCAAAAAGTTTGATATACAGTCATTACCAGATGACTTTTTATTATTTAATGACGTAACTATCGATCGGACCTCTTGAACAGTAGTAAATCTGGACTCCGCAGATATATTAAGTGACGTTAAATCTTCACAAAAGGTTTGTAAATGGTCAGGAACTTGGCTTATTGCATCACTAATTGAGCTCTCAATTGAAGAGACATCTGTATTTGGAGTTGGGGCGTTATACACAAGTTCGAAGTGATTTCTAAGGCAATCTAACTTTTCTTGTTCGTTAGACAACGGGTTCCCATTTACTGAAATATTAATATCACCTGCCTTTTTTGACTTCCCTACTACACTGTAAATTTGTCTAAATGCATTTGGACCTGGGTTTATATTGCTTAACCTATCATTGAACAATTGGGCCTGTTCAATTTCTACACGTTGTTTTATTAGAATCTTTAAAAGTTGAATTTGCTTAGATAATGATATATATTCGGGGTTATGTCTATTCATATGTCTATGAAACAATCTTTTAAGGTCTCTTTGCATTATATGTTTTATTTTATACAGCTTTTTTGTATCTTCTGAAACTACGTACTTACGATTTTTATACCCTCCACCATAGTATGGAGGGTATATTAAGTTTGTTTTTCCGTTTGTAACGCATTGAAATACTCATTTGCGACCCTATAAAGTATATATATTCTTGATCAGGGTAAAATTCTAAGTCGATCTGAGCACGTCCGTCCGTCCGTCCGTCCGTCCGTCCGTCCGTCTGTGGTAATCACTCTAGCATCCACAAAAATAGAGATAGGACGCTGAAATTTTGGGAAAATGCGTCTTTTGTTTGCAGGCAGGTCAAGTTCGATGATGGGCTATATCGGTCCACGTTTTGGTATAGCCCCCATATAACGGTACCCCCCGATTTACGGTATTTTGACGTTTTTAGCTACATTTTCAAACCGATTTGGCTATAATTTGACATTTAGGGTTCTTAAGTGTCAACAAACATATATAACTAAACTTGTGGACATAGGTCCATGTTTTGGTATAGCCCCCATATAACGGTACCCCCCGATTTGCGGTATTTTTACGTTTTTAGCTACATTTTTAGACCGATTTATCTATAATTTGAAATTTAGGGTTCTTAAGTATCAATAAAATTATATAACAAAAGTTGTGGACATAGGTCCACGTTTTGGTATAGCCCCCATATAACGGTACCTCCCGATATACGGTATTTTGACGTTTTTAGCTACATTTTCAAACCGATGTAGCTATAATTTGACATTTGGGGTTCTTAAAAGTCAATAAACTTATATAACAAAAGTTGTGGACATAGGTCCACGTATCGGTATAGCCCCCATATAACGGTACCCCCCGATTTACGGTATTTTGACGGGTTTAGCTACAGACCGATTTAGCTATAATTTGACATTTAGGGTTCTTAAAAGTCAATAAACTTATCTTACAAAAGTGGTGGACATAGGTCCACGTATTGGTATAGCCCCCATATAACGGTACCCCCCGATTTGCGGTATTTTTACGTTTTTAGCTACACTTTTAGACCGATTTAGCTATAATTTGAAATTTAGGGTTCTTAAGTATCAATAAAATTATATATAACGGTACCCCCCGATATACGGTATTTTGACGTTTTTAGCTACATTATCAGACCGATGTAGCTATAATTTGAGATTTAGGGTTCTTAAGTGTTAATAAAGTTATAAATTGAAAGTTGTGGATATAGGTCCACGTTTTGGTATAGCCCCCATATAACGGTTCCCCCCGATTTACGGTATTTTGACGGGTTTAGCTACATTTTCAGACCGATTTAGCTATAATTTGACATTTGAAGTTCTTAAATGTCAATAAACATATGTGACAAAACTTGTGGACATAGGTCCACGTTTTGGTATAGCCCCCACCAATTTGCGGTATTTTGACGTTTTTAGCTACATTTTCAGACCGATATAGCTATAATTTGACATTTAGGGTTCTTAAGTGTAACTAAACTTAAATAACAAAAGTTGTGGACCTAGGTCCAAGTTTTGGTATAGCCCCCAATATAACGGTACCCCCCATTTACGGCATTTTGACGTTTTTATCTACATTTTCAGACCGATTTAGCTATCAATTGACATTTAGGGTTCTTAAATGTCAATAAACTTATATAACTAGTGGACATAGGTCCATGTTTTGGAATAGCCCCCATATATAACGTTACCGCACGATTTCAGGTATTTTGAGAATTTTACCAACAAGTTTTAACCGAATTATCTGTAATTTGAACATTTGATATTTGAAATTGTTAGTGGTCACCACACCTCTCCACCAAAAATTGTCAAGAAAGCCCCCATATAACGGTACCTCCCGATTTTCAGTAATTTTATGATTTTAGCTACAATATTAAACCGAACAAGCATTAATTTGACATTTGAAGTTCTTAGTGGTCACAACACCTCTCCATCAAAACTTGTCAACATAGGTCCATGTTTGGATATAGCTCCCATGTAACGGTACCTCCCAATTTTCAGTAATTTGGCAATTTTAGCTACAATTTTTAACAGAACTAACTGTAATTTAACATTTGAAGGTTGTAGTGGTCACCACACATCTGCATCAACAATTTTCAACATAGCCCCAATATAACAATACTTCCCTATTTTCGGTACTTTGAGGATTTTACTTAAAATGTTGAACCGAACGTAGGTCCATGTTTTTGTATAGCCCCAAAACAAACCTCCCGATTTTCCGTACCTTAGCTTTATTTTTTGGACGAACTTTCTGTAATTTTAAATTTAAAAGTCAACAAAAATTCTGCAACAAAAATTGTTCATTTAAGTTCATATTTTCGTATAGCCCAGATACTTCCGAACTAGCTGTTAATGACATTTGAAGTTCCCACGTTATGTACCGATTTTCGATATTTTGAGGATTCTAGCTAAATTTTTTAACCGAATTAGGAGTTATTTGACATTAAAGGCTCCCATCAAAAACTGTCAACATAGGTCCATGTTTTATTATAACCCCTATTTAACAGTACCTCCCAATTTCTAGCCCACCAAAAATTGTCAACAGTTAGATATAGGCACCATAAAAAAGGGCCTCCCGAATGAAGCGTTTTATGTACATTATCTGATATTTTAACGTACTCACTTAAAGTTGGCGACAGGAATGAATATTTTATGGTGGAGGGTATGAAAAGTTCGGCCCGGCCGAACTTAATGGTTTTTTACTTGTTTATGTTTACTCTTTCCGAATGTAAAGAAATCACAAAGTTTACTGTCGTTGTGAATTCATCTATATAATGATCAATGTCTTCGTCTGACAGATTACAGTTTTGAGGAGGAAAATGCGATTCAAGTTCGCAACTTAAGTCCTGTTTAAATTGATTCCAATTAGTATTTTCATATGAGATGAATTGTGTTGGACTCTTAATAATCAATTCAACGTCAGAGAAAGCAATTTCTAATTTTAATGCAAAGTGGTCAGAAAACGTCGGCAAGCTTTTGACATGATAATTTTGAATCAATACATTGACGATGTTTGGAGTACACAAAAAATGATCTAGAAATGAACCACCATTAGCGAATGATGGAGTAGTGTCACTTAATCTCACAATTGAGAAGTCATCTATAAATGTTGAGAGTGCTCGGCCATTTACATTAGTGTAAGAATCGCCCCACACTGTATTTTTTGAATTTAGATCACCACCTATGATTATCCCATCGTAATTTTGTCCAAAGTTATTGATAAGTGATAGATTACTGTAAACACAAGATTCCGCTGTGTTATTGTAAATGTAAATTGACCCTATCAGAAACCGCATCAATTGCCCATTCACTGACATATTAACTGAGATGAATACGTTCGGCAATTGAAGACCAGAAATCATAACTCGCGTGTGTTCTAAATTATCTTTAAGAGCCAAACCAACCCCAACTCCACTTCTATCTTCCAAAAATTTATACTCCCCTAACAACATTTTGTGATTTTCTTTCAGGTGGGTCTCTTGAATGAAAGCAAAATCAATTTTATTAGATTTTAATATGTTTAATAGATCTATTCTTCGGCTCACGTTTATTAGTGACCTAACGTTTAGTGTTAAGAAATTCATGTTTCTACGGACCATGAGAGCGGTTTAATTCGTCTAATAAAGCCAAACACTTTTCTTTAGCTTCACTTAAATTCATTTTCTTATAGCCTTTAATGAAGTTTTCCATTTTCTGCTCCAAGGATAATGCTTCTGTTTCGCATAAAATGTGTGCAATTTTTAGGAATTCTTGAAAAGTCGGGGATCCGGTCGGAGAATTTTTAGGCTGTGTCTGAAATTTTGAAAAACAGCTTGCAAATGGCTTTCCTTGTTCGATTAAATTGGCACCATTTATAGCATCAAGTACCCCTCGGGAGACCTGAGCCTTTTTAATTCTAGCATTTGTCTGATCTATTTCTTTAAATTTCAAATATTTTAAGTATGACGGACATTTTCTGTAACTTGAAGGATGGCCAAAATCCTTACAATTTACGCAAAATGGTTTGTTATCCTCTTTCTGAACATATTCACACTGACCTGGCTCATGGGATTTCTCACATTTAACACACGCACGTTGTCTACTGCAATTTGAGGAAATATGCCCCCATTGTTGACAACGCCAACACTGTATAACCTTCATCTTAGATTTAGGTGCTTCAAAATAAGCCCTCTGTTTCAAAACGTATCTTATATGTGAAATATCCGATATGGCCTTACCGGGAAATAATGATAACAAAAAGAGACCAGTATCATAATTATTCTTTTTAGAATGTGGAGTACTAAATTTTGAGACCTTTTCAACAGTATTCGGAACTTCCCTATCTAGGATTGACTTAAGTGTTTCTAATGATGTACCATGACATAGGCCCCGTAAAACGACATTCACATGTCTCAATTGTTTAGGGGTGTACGTATAAGCATCAAACTTGCCCTCCCTCAAAATCTCCATTATTTCTGCATGAACCAGAGGATTCTGGACGTAAAGTTTGCTTTTAAACCTATTCTTGTTAACAATCTTGTATACAACATTCTTAGTATTCAACTCCTCGATCAAGCGATTTATATTTATTCTAAACAAAAATATAGGAGGACAAAATTTAATATGCTCAGGAGGCAGTTCGACGCGGACCGGAGATCCACCAATGCCACTCCTGGAATCTACAGGTTCCTTCTCTAAATTTAAGGACCCTAAAATTTCAAACCTATTTTGTGAAGCATTAATTTGTGAAGTGTGTGGATGAGATTCCGGTGTATTTATGGATGGTAATTTTGTTAAATCAACAATTTGGTCGTCAATATGCTTTTTCTTACATCTCTTACGTTGAAAAGATTGAAACCCATCAGTGTCATCATCCGGACCAGAGGAGGAATTCATATTTATCTCTGCGGCATCTTTTAAGGGCTCAACTTCATTGTTGCAGGCCAAATTTTCTTGTGACGGGGATATTATATTGGAGGAAGCCATGTAAGACAAGGAATCTTGCGCTGAACTCGACACATCGGAGTTCGACAAATCATAATTAGTTTTTTGAATATTGGAATCAATTTTAACATTATTTTCCAAAGCGCTTTGGCCAAGCGAATCGACAACAAAAATCGTATCAGATTTCGAAAATATCTTGTTTGCATTGTTCATGTTGTCCTTAATGCTAGCGCCTTCACAAACCAGGATGGTATTAGCGTTTGGAATTTCCTTCACAGAGGATAGCTTTTGCTTATTGGTTCCAATGTTGCCTTTTTTACCTTTAGAAATGTTATTTACACTATTGAACGCCTTTTTATCTGGAGGTTTCTTCTTAATAGTGCCACTTCTTAATAAGCGAGGGTCCATTGTTGTTAAAGAAAAATTCAAATCAAAATCTCCCTTTTTTATATGTATATAATTTTTTAATTTTTTTTTTTTATTTGTTTGAAAAAGTACGTCTGCTCTGGCAGAAAATTCAAACCAAGTTACAGCCAATTCGGCCTAAAAATGAAGATAAAATCCTCATAATATTTGGAATCGGGTAGTACTGCTATAAGGGGGCTATACCAAAACCTGGACCTATGTTCACAATTTTTGGTAGGGAAATGTCTGTATCATTGGAAATCCCAAATGCCATGTGACAGCTAATTCGGACAAAAATGAAGATAAAATTCTCAAAATACCTGAAATCGGGTGGTAGTAAAAATGAGCCCATATTCATGTATTGTCATCCAAATCTGAAAAGTGTGCAAAGTTTCAGTTCGATTGGTCAACTGCAACTGCGTTAAAAATGAGTTACTAGATTTGAACTAAATCGGGTGGTACCGCTATATGGGGGCTACAGGAAAAAATGGATCCATATTGGATTTGTTTTCATATTCGTGTATTGTCATCTAAATCTGAAAAGTGTGTGCAAAGTTTCAGTTCGATTGGTCAACTGCAACTGTGTGGAAAATGAGTTACCAGATTTGAAAAGCAAGTTAAATAAAACACCGTAAAAATACTGTAAAATGGACCAATCTTTGTTTTAATTCCATATTCATGTATTGTAATCTAGATGTGAAAAGTGTTCAAAGTTTCAGTTCGATTGGTCGACTGCAACTGTGTTAAAAATGAGTTACCAGATTTGAACTAAACAGACACCAAAGCAAGTTAAATAAAACACTGTAAAAATGAAGCAGATGATACACTTACTCGAAAATTAGGTTACTACATGTTCGCGAAGTTAACATCACATGAATGGCTAGAAAGCTTTCCTGCTAAACCCTTATAAGATGTGATCACGATTTGTTGTACTCACATTTATATATTTTTTTTTTAATTTTTAAGTTTGTTATACAGCTAATAAAATATATGTACATAATTTTTCTTCTCGGTATTGCAAATATCTTTAATTTGATCGAAAAGTTAAGCAAAGTCACCATACAGACATTAATCATCCCTTAATGATACATATTAACATCCAATTACACGCACATTACCTCGTCTATGTTGAATCGCGGATATCGGAAGTTATTGACATCGATTTGTGGATGTTGTGGCATGTGATGTGATTATTAACTTAATCATAATGGATTATGGCCTTCTAATGTGCTATGTTACAAATTAACGGAAGGAAGATGGTCAATACGAGACATTAGGAGTGTAATGTTTAACACTTGGGTGTGCAATATAAATAAACCACACACAATGGCGCACATATACATACACAGAAAGTAAAGTGATTGTAAATAAAGCTTTAATAACAACACTTGATAATGATGGCCTTTTGACTAAAACACTACCCAGCAAAATTTGAAGGAAGGGGTTCCATTCGATGACGTGATTTCATGGCATCTTTTGCATTGGTTTAAACGAAGTCATGAAAGATCCGAACTTTTCATTAGCATTTAAACCAATGCAAAGGAAGTAGTGAAAGATCCGATCTTTTCATCAACATTTGAACCCATTTCATTGATCCAATAGAGATGAATTGTGTTTTTGTGTTTTTATTTATAAACATTTTTTAAATATATAAGATTAAATATTTGCAATAGGCTTGATGTGGTCGGAAACTCGAAATCGCAACCAACATTGTTAAAACTCTCGTCGTAATGATAATGTCATTGCAAAGGGTTGGTGAAAATGGCATACCAAAGCATTGGTGGAAATGAAATTCCCAAGCATTGGTGTAAATGACATGCTTTGGATCCAACAATGAATAACATCTTTTGGGATCAACGCTCATATAAAATTCATCGATGAAGATGCTAAAAAGATAACATGCCACATCACTTGCGCCCATGATTGAATCGCATCTTTGGCATCGAACATTTTGCTGGGTAAACATAATTTTTGTAATAAAAATTCGGAGAATTTTGTTATTTTAATAAAATACAGGGTTTTGTGTTAATTTGACAGTCGTGTAACCCGTCAGTAGGTTTACGTCAGCATTTCACATTTAACTGGTTGTCATATTGTCTGCAAAAGGTGATTTGATATGAAGATCTGGTCGATAGTGGTATTTCCAGGTCTAAAACTTTATTAGTACGGTCCAATAATTACACAGGGGACACGGCTCTCCCATGATAGTAAATTTTTAGAAATAGTTTAAACTTTCTGCATAGGGCGTACTTTTTATCAGCATTTTACCACTGGGCTTAAACAGTTCGGCTGACGGCCAGCCCAACAGCTCCTGCTACCTTATTGTTTTTCAGACGATTAATTACAATCATGGCCTCACCTTGACAAGATGGTATACATGCAATGCCTTCGTTTTGGATTGGTTCTGGGGTATCTTCATCTCATCCTATGTTTCATATCAAAAGCTTGATTAATTTCGATACAAGCTTCCCTATTTCCTACAAAACATATAAATGCAATGCGTTGGTCCCACAGGGAATCTCACGGAAAATGGTTTAGCAATTGCACTCTATTGTAATCCAATATTGTAAGTGCAGCCAAGAAAGTTGCCAGGGTTTCCCAGGTATACAAACTAGGTAAGAATGCCATGCGAATCGTAAAAGACGATTTCCCTTCAGAACATATCAGTCGAAGACTGAACCAGAACAGGCCATGCCATAGAAAACTCCTGGCGGCTCCTGACTTTCCATGCCAAGCTATTCGAGGACATAGAAAAACAACCACCAACCATGGTGGCCGGTTCTATGCACAGGATTGACTCGGAAGAATCTTCCATCAAGAGCAGTCATGCACAGTTCACATGATATTCACACATATCAGTCGAAGACTGAACCAGAACAGGCCATGCCATAGAAAACTCCTGGCGGCTCCTGACTTTCCATGCCAAGCTATTCGAGGACATAGAAAAACAACCACCAACCATGGTGGCCGGTTCTATGCACAGGATTGACTCGGAAGAATCTTCCATCAAGAGCAGTCATGATTGTGTTCGTGTATTTTTTCACCATAGGAGCGGCAGTTTATACTGGAATGCGTGTTCTGAGCCGGTATAGAGATCAACGCGGGCCATGGTTCTGCTCCGTTTGCCAGATCCGCATCCACCATATGTCAATATCGGTGAGATGAAATGGATGTAGGGAACGGGCGCACTTCCGAGGCGGCTCTGACCTTAGTCGCCCCCAGGATTACGGCGATATGAGTTATGCCGCTGCTTGTTGCATCCGATTCTTCGTTGACGTCGGAATGCGAGACACCTCCGCATTCTCCCCAACAACAACAAACGCAGCATCTAACAACACAAGTTGTAATTCAGCGTCCCGAAAACGAATCGTTCCTGGAATTCAATTGCAACGATCTCGCAACAACGTCAGCGAAATTGTAGATTTTATGAGTCGAAAAAAACATCATGGTCGCCGCGATCAAGGAAACAAAGCTCACCGTTACCTGTAGTTTGCATTGTCGAGGATTCAGAGAATTTGCCAATCACCGCTTCAGAAAACTTTCATTCCCTCAGATTCTTGGTTAGCTGAGAGAACTTTCCGAGACATCATCACTGCAGTACCCGCTCGCAACATACCTGCTAGTCGAATACCTGAAATCAGACCAAATTTAGCAGTAGAGGCGACGGGACTACCAAGTGGGCGTTATGAGTTTCGTCGTACGAACCCTTAAGACCCAAGAGTTATACAACTTACTCCTGAAGTCAACAGCCAAACATAAGCGGCAAAGGTGGCTAAACCAGCCGAACCAATGAAATAATGGTACAGAATTGAATAATTTGTGGGGGAACGCTTAAATCACTCTCGAATCCGGGAAAGAAGGATGATAGAACCGATGTTACTTTCAACGCTGTGACAGTAACTGATCCGAAGTGGTGCACGTGTTATTTTAACCAGCAGTTTACAGAGAGTGAAAAGGCGAAGAGGAGTGTGCTACGCCGTATAAGAAGATCCGTCCCAGCCAACTAGCTGCACCAATATTTACGATGGGCGATGTTGCAGACGTCATCCGAAGCGCAAAATCATCCGAAGCATTGAGTCCACACGGAACATCAATGGCAATCCTTAAGCAACTGGATGAACCAAGTGTTGAGAATTTATCAAGTGTCCTCAATCTATCGTTAGCCAGCCTGAAAGTTGAGGGTGCTCCTCTCCTCCCTCCTAACGCTGGTAGCAAAATTTCAAGAGACGCTTCTCTTCCCCTCCATGAGAAGCTGTTTTATATTTGTCCAACATTAACGTGGATTCCGGAAAATTCATAGTACTACAACAGCATTACACGCCGTGTCCGCACATATCAGTAGGGGTCTGAACCAGATCTTGATCCATCGAAATCCTTCGATACTGTTAACCATGCCAATCTGATCGAGAACATAGAGAAGACTTCTCTTCAGCGGGTTTTGAAACGTTTGTTAATATACTATATGTGTGGACGCCAGGAATTCAGAAACAAGAAGTCCAAACCCCGTAGAGTGAAACAGGGAGTTCCACAAGGCGGGGTGATATCTCCGGAACTGTATAACCTCTAACTTTCCTACCGTCGATGACATATGTAATAGGTTAAATGTCTACCTAGCTGACCTAGTGCAGTTCTTCCATCTGAGGAATATGAAAATATCCGTGTACGGCTGAAATGAGGCTCCTCCTAAAAATATTGGTCGATAGTGTACTAATTCCGACCACTTACTACCCTAAAATATAGGGTGTAACATTCGATAGCATGTTTCAGTCGTGGCGTTTACGACAAGATCAGTAGTAGGAACAAGGCCCTCATGTCATAGACCGACAGCCCTTAAGGTGCAGACAAAGAAACTTTGTTGGCCTCTTACAAAGCAATAGTTCCGTATGTTGTAAGCTACGCGGCGCCAGCCTGTCACGATTTGGTGTAAAGGCTTCCCCACTCAGGTACGTCAGGAGATATCTTCATGATCTAGAGAGGGAGAGAGGTCCAAAGGGACAAACGAGAAAGTTTAGATCAACGAACCTATCACGCAGGTATGGATGGCATACACACTGACGATGCAGTTGCGCAGGCATTACGGACATGCAGTGTGAATGCTGTACTTGGAGACCACTTTCCATTCATCGCCGCAGAAGAAAGACAGCTGCCAAGGCAAACACCAGTGGTTTTAGCCCAGTGACATTAATTAATGACACTATACCCAACACATGCCCTGCATTTGGATAGGGACCTCACGACAAGCTTTATTTGTTTAGCTGTCCAGAAGTGGAATTTTTCGAGTTACTGTCAAATATCGGTAATATTAAAATGCTTATAATTTCGGTAATTAACGAAATTTGTCGGTAAGTTAACAACCAAAATAAAGCTGTGGGTAACCACTGCCGATACAGCAAATGTTGTGTAACCATTGCATTTATTTCTTTTTATTTAACTTTGTAGTCAACCCACCTCATTATATGTCCCACCTTAATGTACATATTTCTATGAGTCCCGCTATTTATGAAGTTACATACTTTTCTCTCGTCATAGAATATCATTAGTTCACAACATTCGATGTAACTGAATTATTTTAGTTTAGCGCAAACAATGAGAATTATTTTTGAAGTGTGTGAAAGTAATTCTCATTCACTTCTTTTTGCTACCCGAATAAGCATTTTGGTTTTCAACACCAGTGGGCGTCAGGTACTGGAGATAGACCTAGGATACATGAAGTTGACGTGTAACAGTGTCCGCAATCATCCTGGTACCCAACATAGCCGAAGCTTCCTGCGATTCGTTCGCTTCCGCGATTCGTTTGCTACCGCGACTCGTTCGCTTGAATAAACCAAAGGGACCCAACAACGAGAATCACAAACCCGACAATTACACCCGAATATAACAGCCGAGGGTCGCAATACGAACAAACCGACGATACCTAGCCGAGGGTCACAACACGGAAACATCAAGCCGAGTATATATTCAACCCGAGTCGCTTCAACACGACTACACTAAGCCAAGTATCATCAACCCGAATACAACAAGCCGAGTCGCTTCAACACGACTACACCAAGCCGAGTACTATCACCACGAATACGACAAGCCGAGTCGCTTTAACACGACTACAAGCCGAGTACTATCAACACGAACACATCAAGTCGATTCGCTTCAACACTACTACACCAAGCCGAGTACTATCAACACGAATACCACAAGCCGATCGCTTCAACACGACTACACTAAGCCGAGTCTCATCAACCCGAATACAACAAGCCGAGTCGCTTCAAGACGACTACACTAAGCCGAGTATCATCAACCCGAATACAACAGACAAGTCGCTTCGTACGAGTACTATAGCCGAGTATCAACACATCAACCACTACCACTGGGTATGAGTGTTTTCACTTAAGGTTTCGTGGGTCCTTGAGCTGACCCTGGCTGCGATTGAACTTACCTCAGCCTTAGATAAAACCCTCGTTATAGTCGTCAACTTTTATTTCAACTTTTCATTCATTATTTTGCGTTTTTACCGATTTTTGTCGATAACTGAAAAAAATGAGTTACAGAATTCCACTACAGCTAATTCCACTAAAGCTAATTACTGAAATATCGAACATATTTGCGTTGCTACAACAAACGTTGGAAATCGAATATCTTAAGCTGGGTACACATTGCCAGTTTTGAATGACAGCTTTGTTGTTGCTTGCTAGTGTGGCCGTTCATTTTTGTCATTCATCATGCAACCACAAAATATTTTGTGGTTGCTGGACGGTTGGACAGTTATCGATAATTGCAAAAAATCGTCATTCAAAACTGACAATGTGTACTGTACTTTAGTGTGAGACAAGGTTAATATCTCCCGAACGCTTTAACCATGGGGTCCAATCTTTTTTAGCACACCGTCTAGAAATTTGAGCTGAGCTAGGTACTGAAATTATATACGAACTTCATGGCACCTACAGGGTGTCACTTTTAGTTCCCAGTCTGTCAGACTTCCAATAAGTCTAAATATGCACAGGTGCACAATGACAGATAATGTTCCTTAGAAAGTCGGGTCATTAAAGGTTGAGGCAGAGGCGGGTCACTGTACTCTTCAAAACAAATTTAAATGGAAGGTGCTTACACCTGCGGATTCTGAAACTACAATGTTCATAGATGAGAAAAATCTAAATCAAAAAGAAAATCGAGGGAGCGCTTTTTAAATAAATCGCGATTTAAATTTATATTTTTAAGGGTTTTTTTAAGTTTTTACGATTTTGCTTAGAAACCGCAAGTCCTATCTAAATGAGAGTAAAGAATATGTTGTAGCTATGAAAATTCTCTACAACATTGATTTTTTTGATAACTTCGTAGTTTTTACCGTTATTAAAATATATAGTCCAAATTAGGACAATGGATTGACTGTATCGCCTCCTTATATTACAATGTTATACTCAGTGCACCTTAACTAACTTCGAATGAGAACCGCTTACACCAGTGAATTTTGTAGAGCATTTTCATAGCTACAATATTTTCCTAAGTCCCATTTCGATAGGACTTGCGGTTTCCAAGCAAAATCGTGAAAAAATTGATTTTTCTCATCTATGAACATTGTAGTTTCAGGATCCGCAAAACTTCCCAGATGTAAGCACCTTCCATTTAAATTTGTTTCAAGAGCACCGTGGGGTTTCGTCGTTCACTTCGTTTGTAGTAAATATTTTCAAAATTAAGTACTACACATAAATCTAGTTGTTTATTGTCCGTTGCATCTGTAGCAGGGTGAGGTTAGCGTTCACTAGAGATTAAAGTGGAACAAAGGTAGACTATTTTGTTGCATATTTCGAAGTACCTAATAGAGATTTGTTTTTAAATCACTTCATTTCTGAAACTTTTCATCAGCTTAATTAAAGTTAAAATTTTCAGTTTTTGGTATTATACAGAATTTCTATGAAATCTATTATGAGCACACATGCATTCGCACATCCGCATATAAATATATACACATGCATACATATATTGATATTATTGCAGGTGTTCGTTAAAATGAAGTGGTTGGCTATTTCATACTTAATTTGGGGCCACTGAAGTGTTGACACACATGCAATGGCTGTAATGGCCGTGTTTTTGCATTTGCCGACTTTCATATTAACCCAGCAAACCAAATGTCGTATGTCCAACACGTCTGAACAAATTCGTAAGCAACGTCGTTCAGATTTCGTTCCGATTTTTTGGAGCGGAAATAGCTCAGATTTTGTACCGATTTCGTTTCGATTTCGGAACTAATGTCGGAAAGAAATTTCCTTTCCGAATTTCCCAAGGATTTTCTTCAGAGTTCGTTAAGAAATCGGTTCGAAATCGATACGATGTCGCTCCGACATTTCGTTCCGAAATTATGTCAACCAATTCATACAACTTTCGTTAAGATATCGTTACGATTTCGGATCAGACATCGGACGTATCGTCCGAATTTTGTTCCGATTTCGTTAAGATGTCGGTACGATTGGTTTGCTGGGAAGCTTCGAGTGCGTTTGTTTGTGTGTGCCTGTGCGTTTATTTAGAGAGTGTGCACCCGTTAATGTTAAGGTTTAAGTTTACGAACTACTGCAGTTTAATGTAATTAATTTAATTATAATCAATTACTGATTACTGTGTATTTTGTGTAACACCGGCAAAACTATAAAATGTTACATTCGCCGATTTTCCGTGAGGGTCGACGTTGTGGTGTTTTACGGTGCGTTGTATGTTTTACGATTGAAAAAAAAAATTGTTTGTGTTGAAAAAAGTGAAGGAAAATTAACATTTTTCTCCCTAACCAACTAAATAGGGAGTTTTTATGGAAAATTGCATTTTAATAATGTAGAATATAGCCTGTTGCGGTTAAACATACTCACACACATTCACACAAACATAAATAATTTTTTTTATTCTTCCAAGGTTTCAGTTTGAGAGTAGCAACAAACGCATTGCGGGTCATTATGAAATATATTTATTTATTAACATGTAAACCAACCCACAAGAATAGGGTATTGACAGGATTTGTGATTACAACTTTATGCTTATAGTGAATGGTATGTACAGTTGCGTTCAAAATAATAGGAGTGCCCATACGCAAAATGGAAAGGTCCAAAAAACATGGTTAAACTTCTCCATTTTGCCCAATTCTGTATTTGTTTAACATTGTTAGCATCCCAACTGTAAATTCATTAGCAGAAATGTGGCAATTTGTTTTAAATTATTTACTGTTTACACCAACATTATAAATCGCCTTCAACTTTTTTGTTCAAAAAAATAGGAGTGTGGAAGAAAGAGTACAATAAAAATATATTTAGTTGAGTTTACAACCAAAACTGTAAATATTTTAGTTAATAGTAGTAAATTCAATAGATTTGAAGTTTGTTTGAAAACAAAAATCCTTTGGGGGTACCCAAAAACAGGATATTGTCCTTGTGGCTATTTTTCCCATAAATTGAGCAATTATTGGTCAATTAAATGGATTTTATAGGCAAAAACTTTAGTGATTAGAGTTCTTTAACACTCTGGATGTTACATCGAACAATATATAATGATTATTATTCCATTAATTTGTGTATTTTGATCTTGAGCCCCAGTTAAGTCAATTTCCATTAGACTTTTATGTAAGGATCGGCTAAAAAAGCATATCTATAAGGCATTTATTCCTCCACCAAATAATATTTTGAGGTCCTTAGGATGTAAGCTTTGTGTTCACAAACAATTTCGCTTCTATTCAAAAAATTGTTAAAATGTGATACCTTGAAATGTAGTTATACCCCATTTTGTGATAGGCAGACTTTGACTACACTAAGTTTGGTATACATCGTACTATATTTTTCTACATAAACTTACGTTTTTCATTCAAAAATACTTCATTTAGATTAATTCCATCAGAAAACTGTGTTTTATACGATTCAAAACCTAATAAACGTATTCGTAGGGCAACTTCAAAAGTATTTCTTTAAAGTTTGCTTTTTAAGAAAGCGTGTAAAATAATGTATCATATCTGCCAATCATCCAATTTTTCAAATATGAAAAAACGAATTATTCGGGGGGAAGATAAGATGTTGAAGGCCTCAAAACATTCTTTGGTCGAGGAATAAATGCCTTATAGGTACGCTTTTTTGGCCGATCCTTACATAAAGGGGTAGTGGAAATTGACTTATCCTGGGCTCAAGGATCAAAATACCCAACTTAATGGGGTACTAATCATAATATATTGTTAGATGTAACAGTCAGAGAGTTAAAGAACTCCAATCTCTAAAGGTTTTGCCTATAAAATGCATTGAATTGCTCAATTTATAGGAAAAGTCGCCACAAGGACAATATCCGGTTTTTGGCTACCACCAAAGGATTTTTGTTTTCAAACAAACTTCAAATTTATTGAATTTACTACTATTAACTAAAATATTTACAGTTTTGGTTGTAAACTCAACTAAATATATTTTTATTGTCCTTTTTCTTCCACACTCCTATTTTTTGAACAAAAAATTTGAAGGCGATTTATAATGTTGGTGTAAACAGTTAATAATTTAAAATAAATTACCATATTTCTGCTAATGAATTAACAGTTGAGATGCCAACAATGTTAAAAAAATGCAGAATTGGCAAACATTTAGAAGTTTAACCATGCTTTTTTGGACCATTCCATTTTGTGTATGGGCACTCCTATTATTTTGAACACAGCTGTATGTATGTGCTAATGCATATGAATAATTGATAAGGTTTGAATTTCTAAACGACAAAAACATATTAAAGAACAACAGAAAGCTATGTGTACTTTTACAATTAGGCTTGCACATTTAAACTGGTTGGACCTTTTTTACATGTTTTTGGACATACAGCTTAGTCGATACGTTCATCCAACTTGTGGAATTTAATACATCCATATGTTCCCTTGCTCATTCCCGAAGGGACAATGGAGACTTCTATCATATCAATGAGTGCACGCTGATTCATATTAGCTCAATGATATGGGTTCTACTTTTTTTCGCCGAGTCCGAACTGCGTGTCATACGACATCACTTATACGAGTGGAGAAGTTTTACATGGCTGTAATACTCAGGAAATGTCGCCTACATTAATCTGAGGGTTTTTTTTGGGAACCGTTGGAAAGTGTGATATTTTTGGGATTTTGTCGAAATCACCTGTCCACCTATGTGGATGTCAAGTTCGCTGTTTAACTTTTTTCTCCAAGATAGTATTAAATTGCCGGTTTGTTTGTAGAAGGGCCTTATACGAGGGGAACTAAAAAAGTTCCTGGCCTAGTGTTGCCAGACATAATTTGACATTTTTTTGGAAAGTTAGACTGTTTTTAAGCTAAATGTACTCCGGACAGTTTGACATACGATCATGTGTTGTGTTGTTTACAGTGGCTTGATTGAGACACCTCCAAAACATGGTTTATGAGCGCTTTCACAGCATCTTCTGTCGATTGCTGCTATTTTTCGGGCTCGTACGAATAGTTCCATGATTCGTCACCTGGATCCATCTTATAAACGTCTTTTGAAGCACCGCGATCGTATTTATTCGGAATATCTTGAACCGATCAACACGGGATCCAACGAGAAACACCCCATTTTTGCCGCCAAGTTTTCATGCAATATCAAATATATATAACGCACGGCTTAAATTTTTCTGGTACTCACGACCTTCGATTTTTAGCGAGTGTCGGCTTTGACTGAATTTATTCAACCAGTTTTTCATAGTGCTATAGGATGGTTCTTTATCGACATACAAAGATTTAATTTAATCGATGCACTCTTGTCGTGATTATCCACGTCGAAATTTGTGAAAAATGATCGGACGATATGTTCACAAGTAAATTCCACTTTTTTTTGCAAAGTGATTTTTCAAAGTCACTGTAAACAACTCAACACGTAGTCGCAATGTGATTTTTCAAAGTCATTGTAATCAACTCAACACGAGGTCGTACGTCAAACAGTACTAAGAACGGTTATGCTAAAAATGTCAAACTTTTCAATGGAAATGTAAAATGGCGTCTAGCAACTCTGCGTAAAGCATAGGCCCGAAATTTTGGTTTCCCTCGTATATGTAGATATGGAAAAGTAGGAGTGTTTGTTCTTTCTATTAGAGAATTGGTGATGGTTCAGCCTTTCGAAGGATTTCGAGTACCACTAGTATTGTTCTTTTATGTGGTCTTGTACTAATTAGCCCATATTTACTTTCTGTTGAAACCAAGATAAAGCTCTCAACATGAACAAATACTGAAGATTCTATTACTCCTAGAATGCTTGGTATGGGGGCTATATCGGCCCATATGTAGCCTCATTATCACACCGAATTGTTTTAAATTTCGTATTTAATCTTCGCTGCTAACATAAAATGGGTTAAATTTCGTATTAATTCTTCGTAAGGAGCATTAAATTTTCCCCAGAATCATATTGGTATAGGTCCTCATAGCCCCCATAGAATGGTTCCTCCCAATTTTCGATACTTTTAAGGTTTTAGCTTCTTTATCACACCGCACAGTGGATGCGCCTAACACCAGAAATAAAAAAATGAGTTTTTACCTTTTAAGGGGCGAAGGCCATTATTTGAGAGATCGCCGCTATGCGACGATTGTTTCGGTTTCAGGTTAGGTTAACATCATCAGGCATATTATATGTTGTTGTTGCTAGACAATTTTCGGCATTTGGAGCCTCAATATTGCAAATTGCATTTGCGAATTTTAAATTGAAGCTTTTTATTTCCAAAGACCAGTGATTTGCCCCTTCGTTTCTAGAAGTACATTTTTCAATATTACATCATATACAGTGCGCCTTAACTAAATTTAAATGAAAGGTGTTTACACCTGGGAAGTTTTTGCGGTTTCTGAAACTACAATGTTCATAGATGAGAAAAAAAAAAAATAAAAAAAAAACGAAAAATCGCCGGAAGGATTTTCAAATAAATCGCGGTCAATGTTCCCATTTTTAGGTTTATTTTAGGTTTTCGCGATTCTGCTTGGAAACCGCAAGTCCAATCGAAATGTGGCTAAAGAAAATTTTGTAGCTGTGAAAATTTTCCAGAGGATTGACCGTTATGATTTGTTCCTAGGTTTTTTTTTTTGTAGGTTTTCACGATTTGTTTGAAAATGGTAAGTCTTATCGAAATGAGACTAGAGAAAATCTTATAGCTGTGAAAATTTTCTATAAGATTGGTTTTCGTAATTTTTTCCTAGGTTGTACCATTTTTGAGATATATAAGTTTAAGTTGGGAAATTGCAGTCATGACCTTGTTTTATAAGGAGACGATACAGTCAGTAAATTGTCAAAATTTGAACTTCTTTATCTCAAAAATGGTAATACATACCTACAAAAACGTCATAAAGGACATTCTTGTAGAGAATTTTCACCGCCAAAACATTTTTTAATCCCATTTCGATAGGGTTTGCGGTTCCCAAGCAAAATCGTGAAAACTTAAAAAAGCGATTTATTTGAAAATCCCTCCGGCGATTTTTTGTGTGTTTTTTTTTTGATTTTTCTCATCTATGAAAATTGTAGTTTCAGAAACCGCAAAAACTTCCTAGGTGTAAGAACCTTTTATTTAAATTTAGTTAACGCGCACAGTGCATATCGATCGATATTTTTTTTCCATCGTAGATTATAGTATGTTTTTCATATCGAAAGATTTTATTTTAAGTGGATTGTGGTCAGAACGCTAAGACGAAGGCCATTATTTGTGAGAACTGTATGACCTTAGGAGATTATATTAAAAAATTGATATCTAGCGAAGTCCTACACAGTTAACGAAACGATAGTCGCATAGCGCTAGATATTTTTCAATATAAGCCCCTTGGGTCATATAGCTCGATTTATAATTTCAACAAATATGTCATCATAATTTAAAAAATTTAAAGATGCAAATCGCTTCTAAACATGACAAATTTTTGAAACTTAACTTATTATTGCCATTTTTCGCCGCTCTTCAGAAGAAAATTTCTTACAAACATCACTAATTTGGAAGAAAAACTTATTTAAAATTGAGAAAAAATAGTGATTTTATAAGCTTGTTTTTTTTGTACACAAATGACTATTGTTCACGCTTTAAATTAGGTTGAATGATTCCTCTAATTTGCAAGGTTTACAATATATATTTTTAGCTATAATATTGGTCAAAATTAAAATATTTATTATATGTAGGTGTATGTATTTCCTTAACATTTTTTATTACCTAAATGATGCCAAGGGTCTGTAGATTAGCGGTTTGGGCAGTTATGATCAAAATTTAACTTGGTTTTTTTGGTGCTGAATTTATATTTTTTGGAATTTTTAAGTAATTTTATTATCCTTTCTTATATGTATGTTCAATATAATGTTGTTTGTGATATTAGCGATTTCTATTGTCATGGTAACTTAGAGCCACACTGAAATCTCGTAAAAGGAAAAGATATGTTGGTATACACTTTAATACATTTTTCTTTTTTGGGACACCCTATTGTTGGAACACTACGTCGAGATTTTCCCCGCACTGACAACCAATTCTGAAAATATTAAAAAGTACCAAAAATTGATGTTAACCCCATATAGTGGCTGTGGTAAAAAATGGAACGATATCACATTTCTGAACTCTGAGTTCATTATTAAATCCTATTCCGTTTGAATATATGGTTAACATCTGCCGAAATAAATCGAGATATATGTAAATCATAAAGAGAGTATAACAATACTGACATGGACCAAAACTGACAATTTTTTAATGGCATTGCATCAAATTCGGAACCTAAAATACTGCAATTCAGGATGATTCGTTACGTGGAAACCACTCGACTGCAATATTTTTGCGAGAATGCTTCTAGTTAACTAGTACCCATTGATACAATTTCAGTTCGATATATATTTATTACAAGAAACCCCGCACAGATTATGAAAGAGGACCGAAAAAAAGAAGACACGTGTATCGGCGTTTTGAAAGTTTACGTCGGGAAGTAACCTAAATAGGCGTGGCAAGTTCCGCCCATTTCTACAGGTTTTGAAATATTCGACATCAAATTCCTTGGAATCCTTGCATTTTAGGTATAAAGTGTCTTTGGCAATATTGCTGACAACAATGCGGGGTATCTTTTTTTGAAAAAAAATTAACCCTCATGCGAGTCACAAAAGGGGTCTTTTTGGTCACTTTTTTCAAAAACTATTAAAAACTCCTTTAAAATGTGATCGTATCAGATCAAAATATTCTACAAAATTATTTGCCATAAAATTTTACTATAGGTCCCCGAATACGCCAAAACTCTAAATCGTACCTAAACGCCAGGAATCTGCCAAAAGTGAAATCACGTTTTAGGGTTAATGTTGTACTTTGTCTGAGTTTATTAAGTTTTGTCCCACAAAAATTCATTCTAGATAGAAGACGTCAAAGACAAAAATAATCTCCATCAAATTTCAATATAAGTCGCCGAATAAATGAAATATGTATTTGCAATATATATCGCTAAAATATATACATCAAGTTTGCCAACAAAACACCCAAATATTTTTTTAATAAATTTGTTTTATTCTTTTTTTGAGTTGATGCATGAAAGTAACATGAAATTTAATTCGAGACGAAAGGTGTTAAAAGAAGAAATTTTTCTACACAAAATTTTATTGTAAGTCCCAGAAATCATGGACGTTAGGACTCGTATGTCAGATATATTCACTGGACAATAGCCGTAGACTATCCCCGCATTTTCACATTCAATATCAGGAACCTATGACTTATCCTGATGACGTTATTTTAGTTTATGGTACTAAAATACGTAATTTTTCAAAGTCCGATCTGGGTTATCAATATTTTCCCTATATATATTCACCATAGATATTTCAGAAACCGTTTGGATCGAGCACACATAATCTTCTGAAAGAATTTATTATCAAAAAACTTCAATAAAATATATTTTGTGACCGCAGATAACGAAAATGTGAATAAAAACGGTAGAATATGGTCCTAAATCATATATAAAATGCGAAAGCTTCTGGAGATGTTAAATATTATAGCTACAAATTTCTTTTGTTCAGAGACTCATAATGAAATTTTATTCGGAACATTTCATCTTTTGACACAACCCCCAAAAAGTGAGGTATTTTAGGAGATTTTGACTCAGTATGGAATAAATTTTAATTAAGAGTCTAAAAGGATAACAAATAATTTCTACCTACAATATCTAATTTTGTAACGTAATTTTCTTAACAAAGTATTTTACTCAGATATCTAGTTTGTTCTGAGACTTACAATGAAATTTTGTGTGGAATATTTCTCCTTTTAACACCCTTCGTCTAGAACTAAATTTCATGTTACTTTCATGCATCAACTCGAAAAAAGAACAAAACAAATTTATTCAAAAAATATTTGGGTGTTTTGTTGGCAAACTTGATGTATATATTTTAGTGATATATATTGCAAATACATATTTCATTTATTCGGCGACTTATATTGAAATTTGATGGAGATTGTTTTTGTCTTTGACATCTTCTATCTAGAATGAATTTTTGTGGGACAAAACTTAATAAACTCAGATAAAGTACAACATTAACCCTAAAACGTGATTTCATTTTTGGCAGATTCGTGGCGTTTAGGTACGATTTAGAGTTTTGGCGTATTCGGGGACCTATAGTAAAATTTTATGGCAAATAATTTTGTAGAATATTTTGATCTGATACGATCACATTTTAAAGGAATTTTTAAAAGTTTTTGAAAAAAGTGACCAAAAAGACCCCTTTAGTAACTCGCATGAGGGTTAATTTTTTTTTTCATAAAAAGATACCACGCATTGTTGTCAGTAATATTGCCTAAGACACTTTATACCTTAAATGCAAAGATTCCAAGGAATCTGATGTCGAATATTTCAAAACCTGTAGAAATGGGCGGAACTTGCCACGCCTATTTAGGTTACTTCCCGACGTAAACTTTCAAAGCGCCGATACACGTGTCTTCTTTTTTTCGGTCCTCTTTCATAATCTGGTCGAATTATCTTGTAAGTATTTTTTGTGTTGTACAGTGTTATCTAGCAGCACACACCTCCCCATGTAAATGCCACCACTGTGCTTTGCGTGTTCATTTAGAATGGTTGCAGCTATTTTGGAACATGTGGAATATAATAATTTGGGAGAAAATTGCTTTTTCCTTTCGCGTTATCCCATACGATTGTTATGTTGACATGTGAAACGTGTTTGATAATTGAAGGCATGAACAAATCGTTGTTAATGATGGCGGCTTCTCGGAGTATATTTTAGAATCACATATTTAGATGACCCACGCCGAATAGTTTTTGTTTTAAGTTTGCTATTATACCCTCCACCATATGTGGAACTTACAATTAAATTTGTCATTCCGTTTGTAACACATTGAAATATTCGTCGGAGATCTTATAAAGTAGGATGTTTGGTCTTGAAAATGGGCTATATCAATCCACGTTTTGACATAGCCTAAATAGAACGGTTCTTCCCGACTTTCAATATTTTGAAGGCTTTAGCCACACTAAAGTGGTCTTTTTGGTCACTTTTTTCAAAAACTTTTAAAAACTCCTTTAAAATGTGATCGTATCAGATCAAAATATTCTACAAAATTATTTGCCATAAAATTTTACTATAGGTCCCCGAATACGCCAAAACTCTAAATCGTACCTAAACGCCAGGAATCTGCCAAAAGTGAAATCACGTTTTAGGGTTAATGTTGTACTTTATCTGAGTTTATTAAGTTTTGTCCCACAAAAATTCATTCTAGATAGAAGACGTCAAAGACAAAAATAATCTCCATAAAATTTCTTGAAAATGGGCTATATCAATCCACGTTTTGACATAGCCTAAATAGAACGGTTCTTCCCGATTTTCAATATTTTGAAGGCTTTAGCCACATTATCTCTAGAAAATTTGTTATTTAGTCTTTTTTGGGGCTACAGTACATCCTCCAGAAATTTAGCAGTATAGGCCACCATACAACTGTACCTTCCGATTTTAGGTATTGTTGAAAGTTTTAGTCACATGATCTCGCCGAAATGGCTCAAATTTGGTATTTATTCTTCTTTGGGGTTACAACACCTTTCCCCCGAAATTTTTAAGTATAGGTCCACGTTTTGATATGGCCCCCCGATTTTCGGTATTGTGGAGGTTTTAGATACTTTATCTTAGGGAATTAGGTGTAATTTGGCGTTAAGTCTTCTTTGCGGCTACAAAGATTCCCCTAGAAAATTTGTCAGTATAGGTCCACGTTTTGATATAGCCCCTATGTAACGGTATCTCCCAATTTTCAGTATTTTGAAGGATTTAGCCACATTTTCTCACTTAAATTTGTTATTTCATCTCTTTTTGGGAAATTGCATTTCCCCTTAGAAATTTGGCAGTATAGGACACCACAGAGCGACACCTCCCGATTTCCGGTATTTTAAACGCTTTAGCCACATTATCTCACCGAAATTTGTTATTTAGTCTTCTTTGGAGTTATGGGCCTACGTTTTGATATAGCCCCCGTAGGACGGTACCTCCCGATTTTCGGTATTTTGAAGGTGGTGGCCTCAATATCGCACCGAAATGACTGAAATTTGGTATGTAGTCTTCGATGGGGATATAAAACTTTTCACCTGTAATTAATCGACATATGTAGGTCCACATCTTCACAAAGCCCCCATAAAACGTTTCCTCATGATTTTGTTTATTTTCAAGGTTTCAACATTTTTATAAATCTTAAATAAAATTTGGTATTTAGTCTTCGGTGGGGGTATAACATATTCCAGAAGAGAATTATCAGTATAGATCCACATTTTAATAAGCTCCCATAGAAGGGTATCGCACGATTTTTGGTATTGTGAAGTTTTCAGCGTCATTAGTCTTTGTTGGTGGTATACAACCTTTGGCCAACCAGCCCCCATAGAGCAGTACTCCCCATTTTCGGTGTGTTGGACAATTTAGCCACATTATTCAACCGAAATTTGGCAGTTAGCCTTCGTTAGGGCTACAAAACATTACAACAGGTACAAAACATCAAACTATATAGGTCCACGTTTAGGTGTAGGCCCCATTTTTCGACCGAATTGGCTCTTAATTGTCCCGAGAAGACAGTAAACTTACTCGCAAAAAAAGCAATCCATATCTATCCAGGTTTCAGTCTAACCCCCAATTTTATGTATTTCGAGTTTTTTTTTGCTAATTTTCGAACGGAGATTGCTTTAATTGTCAGTGTTGTCAGAGGATATTAAAGCTCAATCCTGAAAATAGTAAATATTGGTCTATGCTCTGGAAAGAACAATGATGTGAGCTCTTTTAAAGGGTTTGGTTAGATTTTCCTTTTGATTGGTATTTTGGATTCTCAATAGGTAGAAAACCTCCACACAGAAATTTATCAACATAAAGAATAACCTTAAATGTATAGGAAGAGCTTAGTACTTTCATAAACGGAAGGAAACTAATTGTTCCTACTTACGTCAATGCAATTCGCTGTGGAGGGTCGTTCTTACTTCTTTTTTTTTGCTTCGTAGGTTTATTGTATGTATCCATGTGGTACTTTTTAAAATTAATTCAAATTTAATTAATTCAATTTAATTAATTTCAAAAAAAATCAATGTTTCATTAACTATGCTAATCTGTGCTAAGCTTTAGACCTAACAAACGTTATTAATTGATGTGTTGTTTTGAAAAATCGTAACCACAAGTGACGTTAAAATTGAAATGTGGTCATATCAAAGTACATACATATTGTTATATACAGTACACCTAACGGTTATTAAACTTAGCTAAGTAAACAATTTCTGAAGAGAATTTAAACGATATTTGCATGTATGAAAATCCATAAATTTACACATATACGTAAATGTAGACACATACAAACATACATACTTATGTACACATGTTTGTATATGCGTGAGGTTTCTATAAAAATTACTTAGATTAACGAGTAATACGGCTTATTTCAATTGTAAGCTATACTAAAGACTTTTCAGGAAATAAAGCATACATACGTATGTATGTACGTTTATATAAACACCAACACACATTTTTATTGGGCGTTTTCTCAATTGCAAGTGTATTTAACCGCGGTTTATGTTGAAAGTGCCTAAGGCGATTTCGTTACTAACTAGATATTCATTTCTATAGAATTATATGTTCTCTACTTTTTGGTGTGTCAAACACTACATGTCGTACATTAATCAAAATCTAATGGCAACTATCGTCTAGAAATTTGGACTACAGTTTGCAATCTGTCCCGACGGGGAAATTGTTTGAAGATGAATTGCTGCAAAAACATATATTGGTACAGATTTTGATTTCACTCTGTACATAACCCGTGTGTGTGAAGTTATAGCACCCTCCTTTAACATTTCTAAATGGTGGTTTTCGATACTCATGTAAGCATTTAAACGACCCTTAATGTTCGTACGTGTGGCATAGTGTCTAGTGTGGTCGGCTACAAATCAGAAGTTCGCATGATCAAATCCAGCAGAGAACGAAATAAAGCAAAATAAAAATATCTAAAAAAATATTGTAGCTTATTTTTCAACTTCTAGTGGCCGCAGATAAACTACCCAGCAAAATGTTCGATGCCAAAGATGTCATTCAATCATGGGTGCAAGTGATCTGGCATATCATCTTTTTAGCATCTTCATCGATGAATTTTATATGAGCGTGGACCCCAAAAGATGCTATTCATTTTTGGATCCAAAGCATGTCCAACACCAATGCTTTGACATTTCATGATTTGGCATGTCATTTTCACCAACCTTTGCAATTACATTATCATTACGACGAGAGTTTTAACAAATAGTCTCCGACAACACCAAGCATATTATAAATAATTAATCTTATATATTTAGAAAAATGTGTATAAATAAAAATACAAAATTCATCTGATGAAAAGATCGGATCATTCACGACTTCCTTTGCATTGGTTTAAATGCTAATGAAAAGATCGGATCTTTCACGACTTTGTTTGAACCAATGCAAAAGATGCCATGAAATCACGTCATCGCATGGAACCCCTTCCTTCAAATGTTTCTGGTCTAGTTATTCTAGTGGTCATAGAATAACTAGTAATTCAGTGCGACATGCCTTTGTTATATTAATGGTTTTTGTAAGTAGTTACTGACAGCTAGCAGTCTTCACAGAATAAAATGTTAGCATGGTAACAAAGAGTCCCTACCTGAGAAAGTACTACCATCCCCTAGCAAAATAAAGGTCGGCTAAGTGATACCCTACACCACTACTCCTGTGCATAAGTTTCTCACTGAATTTTGCAATAATTCTGATATTTTACCATCAATGACAACACATTTTGTATTAATTTATAGCTCAGATGGTCTAGTTTCACTATCAAGCTTTACTCTTGTCCAACAGAAGCAGAGATATCCGCACTCGAAATAAAATTCCACAAATTGGAAATTGTGATATATGAGCGTCCTTTTCTATATCTTTAGTATTTGACCATCAATCAGATCAATTTAAAGTTCATTACAATTCAAGTAAAAATGGTACGTCAACCTAATTTATGCTTTGGTTTTGGAATACTTCTATTAGAAGCGGAAATATTAGCATAAGAACAAGTAAAAAGTATCAGGCGGCTTTGCCGACAGGGATATACCCTCAGCCTTTTTGAATGGTAACACTTTCTTCCAAAAAACTTTTGTATTTAGTAAGTTTTTAGATTTTTTGGCGCATGAACTTGAATCTCAAAAGTTTTGCGGGGGAGGTACATACCTTAAGGAATGAACCGACATAGTCTATTTTAGAAAGGGGTCTTATTTTGGTAGTCATTCCACCAGTCATTTCAGAGTTTTCCATATAATTTAGAGCATTTGGACCATTATATTAGCAAACAGGACCTCCAGTAGTTCCTTCGGTAAAAATTTCCAAAGGATCCTCGAACAGACCCTTAATCGCACTTAAACAAAAATGTTGAACATTTGTGTGGGTGGTACCCCAGGAGTGGGCTGATAGGGCCCACTTTTAAACATAAACTAAGTTTGAACAAAGTGGACCAACTCAATATTCGGTTCGAGAGTTGTCGTGCGCACCAGCCATTGCATATGCTGGCAGCTTTTTACAGTTTCGGGTCATTTTCTCAGGAATGATGGACTTGAGTGCAACCTGTTTGAAGAAAATTCAAAACTTTCCGGGAGGAGGTACAAAACTGAATTTTTCCGAAATTTTGTGTGTAAGGTACCCAGAGGAGTTGATACTATATTGATACTATATATATTCTAACTGGATATATATTCTCGTAGAGATATATATACATATATATATATATATATATATATATATATATATATATAAGTAGTGTACCGATATGGCCCATCTTAGAACTTGTCTTAAGTTTACTTACTTACTTACTTAGTTGGCCCATTTCAGAACATTTGTTCCATAGACCGAACTAAGAAAAGATCTCCATTCCTCTCTGTTTTTCGCTTGACTTTTTGGAATACCGCGCCTTTCCATTTCTTCATCCACTTGTTTGCTCCATCGAAGCTTAGGCCTGCCGATTCTGGGTGCACCGCCATGGGGCATGTATTCATACGCCTTTTTAGCGGGTTCATCATCGCTCATTCTCATGATATGGCCTAGCCAACGCAATCGTTGCATCTCGATACGTTTAACTATATTCATGTCTTTGTATAGCTTATATAGCTCGTGGTTCATACGACGTCGATATTCACCGTCAACGCAAATCGGCCCGTAGATCTTTCGAAGAATTTTCCTCTCAAACACACCAAGCACTGCCTTATCTGCTTGCGCAAGTACCCATGCTTCGGAGCCATACATTAGCACGGGTAGTATCAGCGTTTTGTATAGTGTTATTTTTGTTTGACGAGATGTGGTTTTGTTTTTAAATTGCTTACTTAGACCATAGTAGCATCTGTTGGCCAATACAATTCTTCTTCTTATTTCACAACTGATGTTGTTTATTGTGTTTATGGCAGTGCCGAGGTAGACGAAATCTTTAACTACCTCAAAATTGTAGGTACCAACTTCCACAGTTGGTCCGAGCTCTATGGACGCTTTGCGCGTCGACACCATCAATTTGGTCTTTTCGCCGTTTACCGCCAGACCCACTTGTGCAGATTCTGCTTCGACCTTCCTAAAGGTATCAGTTACTTCCTTTACTGATCGTCCCATGATGTCTATGTCATCAGCATAGGCAAGTAACATGTGTCTATTGGTGTAAATTGTGCCATTTCTTTTGACATTTGCATCTCGTATTAAATTTCCCGCAAAATTTTGAATAGGTCACACGAAAGCCTGTCTCCTTGTCTGAAACCTCTTTTGGTACAAAATTCTTCGGAGAGGTTCTTTCCAATTTTAACTGAGGACCTAGTATCAGTTAAAGTCATCTTACAAAGCCGGATGAGCTTTGCGGGGATACCAAATTCAGACATTGCGTGGAATACCTTTGTGGAATACGGAGGGGACTGTCGAATGCTGCTTTATAATCGACAAAAAGGTGAAATATGTCGATCTGCATCTCTTGGGCCTTCTCTAGGATTTGCCGCAGGGTAAATATCTGGTCAATGGTGGACTTGCCAGGCCTAAAGCCACATTGGTATGGTACAATTATTTCGTTGACCATTGGCTTTAGTCGTTCGCACAATATCCCTGACACTATCGTATAGGCAATAGGGAGAAGACTTATGCCCCTATAGTTTGAGCATACAGTCTTATCTCCTTTCGTGTGGACGGGACATAGGATGCTCAGGTTCCAATCGTCGGGTACGCGTTCTTCCTGCCAGATGGTGCTAACTAGCTGATGCATACACCTTATCAGCGCGTCGCCTCCGGTTTTAAACAGCTCGGCTGGTAAGCCATCGGCTTCTGCTTCTTTATTATTCTTCAGCCGGTTGATTGCTGTTTTTACCTCATCTTGGCCGGGCGGTATACTTCTATTCCATCTTCTGGGGTTGGATCTGTGGTATCATCGTCTTCGCAACTATTGGATACCAGCAGATTGGAGAAATGTTCCTTCCATATCCTGAGCACGCTATCTGTATCTGTTACCAGATTACCTTGCTGGTCTCTACAGGAGGATGTGCCTGTACCAAAGCCATCTGTTTGATGTTTCACTCTTTGGTAGAATTTTCGGACTTCATTCTGGCTCCTGTACATCTCGATTTTTTCACACTCCCGCTTTTTCATTTCTCTCTTTTTCTTGCGGAAAAGACGTTTCTCTTCTCTCCTTTTCTCCCGATATCACTCTCGCGCGGTAAGCGTTGCTACTGATTGCAAAGTAGCTCTATATGCCGCATTTTTCTCTTCGGTAGCAGCACGACACTCCTGGTCATACCATGAATTCCTTTGTGGAGGTCTCTGGAATCCAAGTATGGATTTTGCGGCTGTTTGCATGGAGTGGGCAATATGTTGCCATTGTGTTGTTATGTTATCGGGACAAGGAGTGCTCGCGTTAAGCAATTGGGCTAGTTGAGTGGAATATGCTGTGGTTATCTGTTGTGTTTGCAGCCTATCGATGTCCAACTTCCGCGTTGAGTCTGTTCGTGCTTTATTTGCAACGTTTAGACGGGTACGTACCTTTGCTGCAACAAGGTAGTGGTCCGAATCAATGTTTGCGCCTCGGAACGATCGTACATCCAACACGCTGGATGAATGTCTTCCATCTATTACAACATGATCAATTTGATTACTTGTTCTTTGATCTGGAGACAGCCAGGTGCCCTTATGAATATCGAGATGATTAAATCTGGTACTGCTAACTACCATGTTTTTTGCAGCTGCAAAGTCTATCAGCCTCATACCATTGTCAGATGTTTCACTGTGGAGACTGAATTTCCCGA
Source organism: Musca autumnalis (assembly GCF_047663935.1). Taxonomy (NCBI): domain Eukaryota; kingdom Metazoa; phylum Arthropoda; class Insecta; order Diptera; family Muscidae; genus Musca; species Musca autumnalis. The sequence goes on along the minus strand of NW_027411644.1, from coordinate 166,542,721 downwards.
CTGTTGGGCCAAAGATATTCTCCTTTCCAAGTTTGGCATTAAAATCGCCTAGAATGATTTTAATGTCATGGGCAGGGCAACGGTCATATGTTTCTTCTAAAATATATCTTTGGTCTGTTCGTCCTTTTCTTCAGTGGGAGCATGAGCACAAATAAAGCTGATGTTGAAGAATTTAGCTTTTATTCTAATTGCAGCAAGTCTTTCATTCACTGGGGTGAAGCTGGATACCAGATGTTTTAGTCTCCGACTAACTACGAATCCGCAACCAAACTCATGCTTTACGTCATGGCAGCTATAATACAGTGCGTCACCTTTAGGTGTTGTTGTGACGCCTTTCCCAATCCATCGTATTTCCTGTATGGCAGTAATATCGGCCTTGTACTTTTCAAGTACGTCTGCCAATGCGAAGACTGCACCTTCTCTATAAAGAGTGCGAACATTCCAGGTGCAGATTCGCAGATCATGGTCCTTAAAACGTTTGCGGGGTTCGTCAACTTTATAGGGGTTTGTTTTTCTTTTCTTTCGTTTTTTCATAGTAGGATGTTTTTTCTAGGGGAGGGTTACTAACCCCCAAGTTTTTAACGTTCTTATGGGTGAACGCGCGGCACATGTTAGCTCACTACCTTTAACGGGTGTTAAAGGCAGTTCCCTAGGTGACACCACGGGGAGGTCAGTGTCCACTTGAGATAAAAGAGGGACCAAGATAAATCCTGGGCTTTGCCATGTTAAAGCCGGTCAAGACTGTTGCTTGGTATCATTCATCCCCTACGTCACCCCTTGTCTTAAGTTTACGCAAAATATTACGACTGCCAAATTTGGGTTTATCCGTTCGAGAGTTGTCGTGCGATCCATCTACTTGACTTTCCCCTGAAAAAGCTTGTACTGTCGTAATGGCGGCATGGAATAGACGTTGTTACAACAAAAACCAAAATTATTCCAAATCGGTTATTCCCTTCAAAAGTTATTGTGCGTATAATTTTTGATCTTTTGTGGGGGAGGTACCCGAGGGAGTGGACCGATATGGCCAATCTTCGAACTTAAACTAAGTTTGGACAAAATATTACGAATGGCAAATTTTGAACCAAATCGGTTAAATCCTCCGTGCGCTCTAGCCAGCCAGACAGACAGACGGGCGTATATTGCTAAGTCAACTCCAAATTGTCGGAAACGGGTTTCGTCTAAACATACTTGGGGTCTAAAACCATTATTTTGATAGGCGTATTTTGCCCGTACGATAGTTTATATACCCTCGTTAGCATAAATGCTGAGGGTATAATAAAACGTTGAATTTTCCTCCACATATGTAAATACGGTTTTTGCCTAGTTCATAACAGTTGTACATTAGGGTTATAATTTTTTTGTAATTTTTGCAAATATCACAAATACCACCACATAGCCATGTAGAGCATAGAAAACTCCTATGAAATACGGTGTAATTTTTTCTCTATCGCGAAAAAAGATTCCGCACCAAATGCATTGATGTTCAGTAATGTATTATTTAGTTATATTTGTTATAACGACATATACGCTTTTCGTAATAACTCATTAATAGCTTTAATCTAATTTAAAATCAATATCATACCATTCTGGACCAATTTGTTATCAAATCGCAATATTTCAGAGCATTTAATGCACCTATGTCAATATTACAATTTTTTGTTTTTATTTGCAAAATCGCGAAATTTATGTTTTTATTTATTGTACCTATCGGACAAGAGAATATGTGGTCATTTCCAATGAATTCTCGAAAGTTACACACTATTTTTAATGACTTTGCCTGTGAGAATCGTAGTTGTTTTCTATAAATATTTACACTGTGCAACATTTTTAAGGTGATCTTATGCAAACAATTTGAACTGAGGATTTTTTGAAAGTACAGAACCAAACGACGAAAACCCTACTTGGATTTTGTTGTGTCAGATCCAGCTCGGATTTTATCGCCCCATCTAAACATGGTTAAATATTGAGTTTTTAAAGAAATTCGGAGCTATATCTCTGAAACCCATGCGAATCTTCTTCTGACCTCTGAAGCAAATTTTTAGATAAGGACAAGAAAAAAATATTTGGAGAAATGAACTCGAAAAACTACATTAATTGCCTCAAATTTCAAAATATGTATATGCAAAAATTCTACAATTTTTATACAATTTGGCACCGTATCTCTAAAACCTTTAATTTTTCTGAATATTTTTTTTTGAAAAATATTCCCTGGAATGTAATACACAACTCTTCGGAACATGTCATTGTTGTAAAATGCCTCTATGCCGTTGTTTTCAGTTCAGAAATGCGAGAATAAACTGTTGGTGTGAACTGTGTGTGAAACACTTGTTGTAAAAGATAGGATGCAAAATACCGCTGAAACAACATGAAGTAAGCATTTTAAAGTTTCAGAATGTTCTAAAGAGAACTTTATTTGGAAGCTTTTTGCAACAGGTTGCTAGGTTCAACTCTCAATAGTTTAGCCGATACTGACCAGAATTTCAGCAATTATGTAAAATTTTCTATATTTTATAGATTTTGATGCCCTAGACGGAGATTTTCTTATGTGTTTTTTTTTTTTAAAGATAAGTTCTAGTAGTTTAATTCTACAATATTGCTAAAGACAACAAGGCCAAATTCCTATTCGTTTCTGAGATAAAGGCCTGATAAATTCCAAAAAATGTATATTTAGCTCGGTTTAGATGAGGCCATAAAACCCGAACTGGATCTGACAGGAAAAAACCCTACTAGGGCTTCTGTAGTCTAAATATGCACTTTCAAAAAATTCATACTAGAAGTTGTTTGCATTTTCAGTGTTGCATTGAAGTTGTATTTAAGTAAAATGGAATAATTAATTTCCTGTCGTGTATGAAGAAGACTTAATACTAAATTTCAGCAATTTCGGTAAAACAATGTGAGGCACCGTTCTATGGGGGGCTATTTCAAAACGTCGATCTATACCGACAAATTTCTGACGGAAAGTTTCTAGACTCAAAGAAGACTAAATACCAAATTTTCTATATTTCGGTAAGAAAATGTGGCTAAAACTTAAAAAATACCGAAAATCAAGAAGTACGCTCTTATGGGGATATAGGAAAACGTGGACCTATACTGATAATACTCTTCTGGAATATTTTATAACTCTTGGAATAGTAAATAACGAATTTCAGGCATTTCGGTGGGATATTGACGTCACAATCTTCAGTATTACGAAAACCGGGATGTGCCGTTCTTAGGGGGCTATATCGAAACGTGGACCGATACCGACAAAATTCTTGGAGAAAGTTTTATACCCCTAAAGAACACTACGTACCAAATTTCAGCCATTTTGGTAGGATAATGAAGCTAAAACCTTAAAAATACCGAAAATCGGGAGGTACCGTTCTATGGGGGCTATATCAAAAGGTGGACCGATATATCCCATTTTCAATATCAACCACTCTGCAAGTAATAAAAACTTCTGTACCAAATTTTCTATTTCTCTATTTTTAAAATTGCGAGCTGTATCTTGATTTCAACAGACAGACGGACATGGATAAATCGATATAGAATTTTAAGCTGATCAATAATTTATATACTTTATAGGGTCTCCGACGAATATTTCGATGTGTTACAAACGGAATGACAAATTTAATTATACCCTCCATATGGTGGAGGGTATAAAAATATATATCAAAAGAGCGTTAGTAATGGCAGTCGGTGCGGAAACCTTTTTCACCAAATCGAAGTAAAACATGCATTTTCGTTATCAGGACATTATTCCGCACATGGCACTGGCGTGGTATTTTTTTGGTTTTTTTTTACCGACAATTTATAGAGCACTCCGAGAGTGATTGGATGAAGAGGAGTGTGTTATAAGAGACACTCAGCCGAGTAGGTACCACCACATCTATTGATGAACGATGTTATAGTTTCCATCCAAAATGCGAAATCATGCAAAGCGTTAGGTTAGCAGGAAATCTCATTGGTGATGCTTATGCAACTGAATGAACACGGAGTTGAGTACAAGCGCACTGTGGTTCCGCCCGTAGACAAAAATCGAAAAAATAATGTCGACAAATTTTATTGGGATTGAAATAAATATTCTCTGAAAACATTAGATTTTTATTATCCAGTATTATTTTTGCCAATTTACAGCGGTAATATGCCAAGTGAAGTCGAAGAAGTTGAGATTTGTATGTGGTACCTTAAAAACGAAAAAAAAGATACGCAAAGAATTCGTAGCTTATGAGTGAAATTATAAAAAAAATAAGAGGTAAATGTACAATGTACGGAAAGAAACATCATGGATTGACAATATTCTGAAATGGACCGGCATTGAAAATTTCTCATTCCTACTGAGTGAAGCCAGAAATAGAGAAGCTTTTATGGAGATCACGAATAATATATGAATATACCTTAAAATTTGTAACAAATAATGATATATAATTGTATTGGTCGCTTATATTCGGAGATCGAATATGCAAATAAAGAAGAAGAAGTACAATTTCGAAAATGAAGCTTATAGTTGATGGCATTGACAATATTCTTACGGAAAAACAAATTCAAAATTCGTTTTCTAAGTTCTTTAAAAATAAATTCTTTGTAAATGACCTTTTGTGCTATTTTTAATATCATTGCTATAAATTTATGTTGAGTTTTACTAATATTGGTCCAGTAATGGCAAGTCCATAATTTTTTAAAATACAGGGGAAAGTCTCTTGTTTACGATAAAATAAAATCCAGCTGTCACCACCTGCCACCCTGTAAGCTATTCCCCTTATACAACGCCTGTAAAATCGCCAAAATTCCGAAAATCGGGAGGTACGTTTATATGGGAGCTATACCTAAACGTGGACCTATATTGAACATTTCTTGCAAGGTGGTATGTTGTTACATCAGAACACAAATTGCAAAATTACAGCCAAATCGACAGGAAAATTTGGCTAAAATTGTCAAAATATAAAAAATCGGGGGGTACCTATATATGGGGGCTACATGTGGACCTACATCCATTCAATTTGTTTTTCTCCCTTTTGGGCTCGTTATAAAACAATGTTTTATATTTCGAGGCGTTAACTCGATTAGAACTATTTTTGGTACTCCTTTTCATACAAGTGGGACCACTGCACTATAGGTCAAACGGGCAATTTTATTGGCCAAAAGTCTTAAAGTTAAAACAAGTATTTGGTTTATGTTAATATAGCGTTTTTAGATTCAGGGAGAAAAATGGAACAACGTGGGCCAAAAAATTAACCCTTTATGGACCAAATACACAACTGGTATCTTAACCCTTTGGGGGCAAAAACTGGAAGGTCTGTTATTTGTCTACAGAATTGAAGGCATTGACATCCGATAAGTTCAGAAGCTTTTTTGTAGTGTTTCGTATTAGTTTTAATGTGAATATGCCTTAAAATTATTACCTTGAAAATCCCACAATATGATGTGACATATTTTGACTATAACTGTATATATTTATAAAAGATTTGTAAATAACTTGACTTTAGAATACAGCAGAATGCTGTAGACTCCAATTTGGCTAACATTATTTGGTAAGGGGTTTAACCCTGACTTCAAAAAAATCAATATTATGGAAAACATGGTAACCAAAAAAAAGTTGTATAATTCTTGTTAAGCAAATTTACGCAAAATCACATAAAATTTTCTGCATTCGGCTCGAGTTAATGAACCAATTTTAATTTTCACTTTCATTGCCGAACGTTGCCGAGACTTTAAAAGCATACATAACCTCAAAATGTTCTACTTTCTTCGACAATTCAAAGTTAACACCCATTTAATAACTATTTATACACATAAATGATGATAGGAGGGCATTTTTGATAAATAGATATCGAATACTTTCTAATCAAATCGTTACTTATGCTAATATTGTGATTTTGTTTCATCCTGAATGTATACAAGTAAATATATTTCGTTAGTAAGTTTTTTAAAGATATTTGGATAATACATATTTGGCAGCCTGCCATGTAACGGTATAATTTCTCATACAAAAACAAACTTTATTTTTATTATCTTTGAAGTGTTTCTTACAAGAAAGTAACACAAAATAAGTGAAAATACAAAGTGCGAAATCTGACTTTTGGCCAGTAAAATGGGCTGTTTGACCTATAGTGCACTGTGAAGTGTTGAGTTTGAGACCAGTGTCCTCAACATATAATTTACCACCCATATTGACCAGAAGGCGGGAAAGTTGACAAGGATGCCAGCAAAGGCGTATCGTACAGGTCAATTTCCATTCTGCCGGTAGAAGCGTAGATCCATGATGAAAAGCAGTTTCCCAGTTGCTCAACATCAGCATGGATTCCGAAAATGCACAGTACAACAAATAAATTACACGCCATATACACACATACATATCAGTTGAGGACTGAACCAGAACAGCCCTTGCAACAGGAAAGTTATTGTGTAAATCATACTAAGCTGTTCGAGGACATAGAGAAGTCTGAGAAGACTACTCCTCCAACAGAATAGTTTCTTCCTCAATTTACGATCGAGGAACTATAACCCTAGGTGAATTCTGCTAGTCATGTTCTATCATTTTAGAATCTGCTACAATAGGCAGGTCTCGATGACAACATTTTCATATTTAAATTCTTCGAGAAAAGAATGTGGAAGAAAAATTATTCGAGCAAATCTGCTTTACGGTAGATATCGCGCTATCAGTCGTTTTAGTTCGTCAACGTATAATTTAGAGCTTTTGGACCACTATGTCTGAAGCCTGGACTTGCGCACGAAAAACATACCATCGCCGTAAACAGGATCGCAAGGAGTACGTTCAGTAGGTTCCTCGAAAAGACCTTAAACTGCAATTAAAAAAATGTTAAACTTTAGGAAGTTTGAATAAAATATTGCAGATCCAAAGTTTGGACCAAATCGGTTGCTCCAATCAAGAGATAACGCGAGTAATATTTTCACAAAATATTTGAACTTTTGTGGATGTGATAACATAAGAACCATTGTAAATCATGGTTACGGTTGGAAATCGTTCCTTATTTCGGCTTATAGTAGAAACGCTTTGTACACAGCCACCCATGTAAAGTATGTGGTAATGTCACATATGAAAACCCACACACTAATAGTAATCAAGTTCTCATTACTACCGACGCCTTTATCAATTTGCATGCCTTGTAAGCACACAAATAAAATGTCTCTTGCAACAACCTTTGGCGTGTCGTTGTTCAACATTAGCGATAATGTCATAATTTTTATTTTAATTGTTCAATGTTTCTTACATTTCTATACACTTCTTCGCTGCAAACAAAGACTTGTTATAACTTGACAAGAACATTGGAATATGCATATGCTTTGAACCATGGGATATGGGGGGTATGGGTAAATTGTAACTCTTATCAACTTGTTTTTCCTTTAATTCCGTAGAAGTAAATTTCTATACGAGTGAATAAATGTATTCCACATATGAACGTAGGTACGGTTAAGGTTTAGGTGCTAAACACATATTTAGCTTCACTTGGTGTTTAGGCAAATAGGAATTTTGTAACACGTGATTTTTTTAAGTTTTACCAATTTCGACAATCTTTCAACGTTTTCGAAATCATGTAAATAGATGCCCAATTGTAAAGGCATCATCTGAAACAGAACGTAACCACTTTTTCGAAAATATATCTTAAATGTCACCACTTTGGCGGTGGTAATTACAATTAATATTATATTGAGTACGCACAGACTAATATCATTCACAGACAGGGATTTTTCTGCTAGACTAAATTTGGTTTATATTTTTACCTTTTATTATTTAGGAAATACGTATACAAAAGTGGTTTACTGCCAACAATTCATAAAGTTTTTTCTTATTACTTTTTTTATTTAGAAATAAAATCGGTCAAAAACCTTATCATACATAACTTAAACAAAGTAACTTATATGATTGTTGGAACATCATGAATGTGTGTGCATTTAATAAAGCAATAAAAAACACTTAATGTGTCCACAAAGCCGTCGTCATGTAACAACTGCAAGATTATGACGGCTGTAAAAAATGGTCATTGTAAAAATAACGATTAACGCCTTATTTGCAAACTGCAAATCGCGTGTCAAAGACTTCGCGGTGGTGGTAACATGTTCTTATTTTGCGGAAAACCTAATAAAATTATGGCAAAATATTGCATTTAACTGTGAAGAAAATTAAAATGGAAACCAACAAGCATGTACTATGTGGAGAAGGTAAACTGTTAATATTTCACAGAAGAACATAATCCTATAAATATTTACATGAGCAGCGGCCATTGAATTAACATTAAGAAGTAACACAAACTGAAACACTGCGCAGCTCTGGGCATTCAGTTAATCGTTTGCGTTGACAATTATTCTGACAGACATATATAGACTCTCTTCTATACGTCGGCGTGTTTCCGCTAAGTTATTCCCTCCACAACTGAAAACCTCGAAAATATGGCGAATTACTTTAAAATATGCCATTCAAAACTTTTTCTATAATTTCAGGACAGAAGTGTGAGCAGAGCCATAAGTCCGTTTAGGCCAGCCAAGATCATCTATATCACTGTTGGGCAGAAATGATCGGCCTCATACACAAAAGTGTAAAAAATACATGAGTCTCTCGCAATTTGACCACCATTGATCTATATACGTTAACGTGTCTACAACAACAACACACGTTCTCTTTTTTTCTCATCTGCCGTGGTTTAGCAAAGGAAAGACACTCTCAGAGAAACAAATGAACAACATAATTTGAGCATCAATGGTTTAGGCATATACAGAGAATCACTTTCTTTGTTTGCAAGGTACCAAACACGCTACATATGCCCGATAATATGTACCAAATTATATTGAAATCGGTTATTATTTGGATATAGCTTCCAAATACATACACACAGAAAAAAATGGCCTCTCTAACATATGTTCCAAAAAAAAATTTTTGCAGCAAACATATATTTGTGTGCAAGCAGTCCCACCCAAATGTATGTTTGGGTGCAAACAAATACAAACCCAAAAGCCACAAAAAAACAAGTAAAAAAGCATTAAGTTCGGCCGGGCCGAACTTTTCATACCCTCCACCATAAAATATCCATTCCCGTCCCCAACTTTAAGTGAGTACGTTAAAATGTCAGATAGTGTACATAAAATGCTTCATTCGGAAGGCCCTTTTTTATGGTGCCTATATCTAACTGTTGACAATTTTTGGTGGGCTAGAAATTGGGAGGTACTGTTATATAGGGGTTATAATAAAACATGGGCCTATGTTGACAGTTTTTGATGGGACCCCTAAAAACTCCTAATTCGGTTAAAAAATTTAGCTAGAATCCTCAAATCCTCGTCCAAAAAATAAGCTAAGGCACGGAAAATTGGGGCTATACAAAAACATGGACCTACGTACGGTTAAACATTTTAAGTAAAATCCTCAAAGTACCGAAAATCGGGAAGTATCGTTATAATGGGGCTATGTTAAAAATGGTTGATGCAGATGTGTGGTGACCACTACAACCTTCAAATGTCAAATTACAGTTAGTTCTGTTAAAAATTGTAGCTAAAATTGCCAAATTACTGAAAATTGGGAGGTACCGTTACATGGGAGCTATATCCGAACATGGACCTATGTTGAGAATTTTTGATGGAGAGGTGTTGTGACCACTAAGAACTTCAAATGTCAAATTACTGCTAGTTCGGTTCAATATTGTAGCTAAAATCATCAAATTACTGAAAATCGGGAGGTACCGTTATATGGGGGGCTTTCTTGACAATTTTTGGTGGAGAGGTGTGGTGACCACTAAGAATTTCAAATGTCAAATGTTCAAATTACAGATAATTCGGTTAAAACTTGTTGGTAAAATTCTCAAAATACCTAAAATCGGGCGGTAACGTTATATGGGGGCTATTCTAAAACATGGACCTATGTCCACTAGTTATATAAGTTTATTGACATTTAAGAACCCTAAATGTCAATTGATAGCTAAATCGGTCTGAAAATGTAGATAAAAACGTCAAAATGCCGTAAATCGGGGGTACCGTTATATGGGGGCTATACCAAAACGTGGACCTAGTTCCACAGCTTTTGTTATATATGTTTAGTTACACTTAAGAACCCTAAATGTCAAATTATAGCTATTTCGGTCTGAAAATGTAGCTAAAAACGTCAAAATACCGTAAATCGGGGGGTACCGTTATATGGGGGCTATACCAAAACGTGGACCTATGTCCACAAGTTTTGTCACATAGGTTTATTGACATTTAAGAACTTCAAATGTCAAATTATAGCTTCATCGGTCTGAAAATGTAGCTAAAAACGTCAAAATACCGTAAATCGGGGTGTACCGTTATATGGGGGCTATACCAAAACGTGGACCTATGTCCACAACTTTTGTTATATAAATTTATTGATACTTAAGAACCCTAAATGTCAAATTATAGCTTAATCGGTCTGAAAATGTAGCTAAAACCGTCAAAATACCGTAAATCGGGGGGTACCGTTATATGGGGGCTATACCAAAACGTGGACCTATGTCCACAACTTTTGTTATATAAGTTTATTGACATTTAAGAACCCTAAATGTCAAATTATAGGTACATCGGTCTGAAAATGTAGCTAAAAACGTCAAAATACCGTAAATCGGGGGCTACCGTTATATGGGGGCTATACCAAAACGTGAACCTATGTCCACAAATTTTGTTATATAAGTTTATTGACACTTAAGAACCCTAAATGTCAAATTATAGCTAAATCGGTCTGAAAATGTAGCTGCAAACGTCAAAATACCGCAAATCGGGGGGTACCGTTATATGGTGGCTATACCAAAACGTGGACCTATGTCCACAACTTCTAATATATTAGTTTATTAACACTTAAGAACCCTTAATGTCAAATTATAGCTACATCGGTCTGATAATGTAGCTAAAATCGTCAAAATACCGTATATCGGGGGGTACCGTTATATGGGGGCTATACCAAAACGTGGACCTATGTCCACAACTTTTGTTATATATGTTTACTGATACTTAAGAACCCTAAATGTCAAATTATAGCCAAATCGGTCTGAAAATGTAGCTAAAACCGTCAAAATACCGTAAATCGGGGGGTACCGTTATATGGGGGCTATACCAAAACGTGGACCTATGTCCACAACTTTTGTTATATAAGTTAATTGACATTTAAGAACCCCAAATGTCAAATTATAGCTGCATCGGTCTGAAAATGTAGCTAAAAACGTCAAAATACCGCAAATCGGGGGGTACCGTTATATGGGGGCTATACCAAAACGTGGACCTATGTCCACAAATTCTAATATATAAGTTTATTGACATTTAAGAATCCTAAATGTCAAATTATAGCTACATCGGTCTGATAATGTAGCTAAAAACGTCAAAATACCGTATATCGGGAGGTACCGTTATATGGGGGCTATACCAAAACGTGGACCTATGTCCACAACTTTTGTTATATAAGTTTACTGATACTTAAGAACCCTAGATGTCAAATTATAGCTAAATCGGTCTAAAAATGTAGCTAAAAACGTCAAAATATCGCAAATCGGGGGGTACCGTTATATGGGGGCTATACCAAAACGTGGACCAATATAGCCCATCATCGAACTTGACCTGCCTGCAAACAAAAGACGCATTTTTCCAAAATTTCAGCGTCCTATCTCCATTTTTGTGGATGCTAGAGTGATTACCACAGACGGACGGACGGACGGACGGACGTGCTCAGATCGACTTAGAATTTTACCCTGATCAAGAATATATATACTTTATAGGGTCGCAAATGAGTATTTCAATGCGTTACAAACGGAAAAACAAACTTAATATACCCTCCATACTATGGTGGAGGGTATAAAAAAAAAACAAACACATGCAACCGTGGGCGCTTTCTGAGAGCAAGGGAGCGTATATGTCAATGTGAAACACATTGAAATGTATGCTCACTTGCTCTCAGCAAGCGCTCACTGGCTATTTCTAACATGTAAACACATTTATAAATGGTGGTGTTTTTATTGAAGGGCATTAAAAAAAAAAGAAACAAAGACAGGGTACATACAAAATTCCAAGGAAATATATAACACAATTTAATAAAAGAACAAGTAAAAAAGCATTAAGTTCGGCCGGGCCGAACTTTTCATACCCTCCACCATAAAATATTCATTCCTGTCCCCAACTTTAAGTGAGTACGTTAAAATGTCCTATAATGTACATAAAATGCTTCATTCGGGAGGCCCTTTTTTATGGTGCCTATATCTAACTGTTGACAATTTTTGGTGGGCTAGAAATTGGGAGGTACTGTTATATAGGGGTTATAATAAAACATGGGCCTATGTTGACAGTTTTTGATGGGAGCCTTTAATGTCAAATAACTCCTAATTCGGTTAAAAAATTTAGCTAGAATCCTCAAAATATCGAAAATCGGTACATAACGTGGGAACTTCAAATGTCATTAACAGCTAGTTCGGAGGTATCTGGGCTATACGAAAATATGAACTTAAATGAACAATTTTTGTTGCAGAATTTTTGTTGACTTTTAAAATTCAAATTACAGAAAGTTCGTCCAAAAAATAAAGCTAAGGTACGGAAAATCGGGAGGTTTGTTTTGGGGCTATACAAAAACATGGACCTACGTTCGGTTAAACATTTTAAGTAAAATCCTCAAAGTACCGAAAATAGGGAAGTATCGTTATATTGGGGCTATGTTGAAAATTGTTGATGCAGATGTGTGGTGACCACTACAACCTTCAAATGTCAAATTACAGTTAGTTCTGTTAAAAATTGTAGCTAAAATTGCCAAATTACTGAAAATTGGGAGGTACCGTTATATGGGAGCTATATCCGAACATGGACCTATGTTTACAATTTTTGATGGAGAGGTGTTGTGACCACTAAGAACTTCAAATGTCAAATGTTCAAATTACAGATAATTCGGTTAAAACTTGTTGGTAAAATTCTCAAAATACCTGAAATCGGGCGGTAACGTTGGGGGTTATTCCAAAACATGGACCTATGTCCACTAGTTATATAAGTTTATTGACATTTAAGAACCCTTAATGTCAATTAATATCTAAATCGGTCTGAAAATGTAGATAAAAACGTCAAAATGCCGTAAATCGGGGTACCGTTATATGGGGGCTATACCAAAACTTGGACCTAGGTCCACAACTTTTGTTATATAAGTTTAGTTACACTTAAGAACCCTAAATGTCAAATTATAGCTATATCGGTCTGAAAATGTAGGTAAAAACGTCAAAATACCGTAAATCGGGGGGTACCGTTATATGGGGGCTATACCAAAACGTGGACCTATGTCCACAAGTTTTGTCACATAAGTTTATTGACATTTAAGAACTTCAAATGTCAAATTATAGCTAAATCGGTCTGAAAATGTAGCTAAACCCGTCAAAATACCGTAAATCGGGGGGTACCGTTATATGGGGGCTATACCAATACGTGGACCTATGTCCACAACTTTTGTTATATAACTTTATTGACTTTTAAGAACTCTAAATGTCAAATTATACCTAAATCGGTCTGAAAATGTAGCTAAACCTGTCAAAATATCGTAAATCGGGGGGTACCGTTATATGGGGGCTATACCAATACGTGGACCTATGTTCACAACTTTTGTTATATAAGTTTATTGACTTTTAAGAACCCCAAATGTCAAATTATAGCTACATCGGTCTGAAAATGTAGCTAAAAACGTCAAAATACCGCAAATCGGGGGGTACCGTTATATGGGGGCTATACCAAAACGTGGACCTATGTCCACAACTTCTAATTTATAAGTTTATTAACACTTAAGATCCCTAAATGTCAAATTATAGCTACATCGGTCTGATAATGTAGCTAAAAACGTCAAAATACCGTATATCGGGGGTACCGTTATATGGGGGCTATACCAAAACGTGGACCTATGTCCACAACTTTTGTTATATAAGTTTATTGATACTTAAGAACCCTAAATTACAAATTATAGCTAAATCGGTCTAAAAATGTAGCTAAAAACGTCAAAATACCGTAAATCGGGGGGTACCGTTATATGGGGGCTATACCAAAACGTGGACCTATGTCCACAAGTTTTGTTATATATGTTTGTACCGTTATATGGGGGCTATACCAAAACGTGGACCTATGTCCACAACTTCTAATTTATAAGTTTATTAACACTTAAGATCCCTAAATGTCAAATTATAGCTACATCGGTCTGATAATGTAGCTAAAAACGTCAAAATACCGTATATCGGGGGTACCGTTATATGGGGGCTATACCAAAACGTGGACCTATGTCCACAACTTTTGTTATATAAGTTTATTGATACTTAAGAACCCTAAATGTCAAATTATAGCCAAATCGGTCTGAAAATGTAGCTAAAAACGCCAAAATACCGTAAATCGGGGGGTACCGTTATATGGGGGCTATACCAAAACGTGGACCGATATAGCCCATCATCGAACTTGACCTGCCTGCAAACAAAAGAGGCATTTTCCCAAAATTTCAGCGTCCTATCTCTATTTTTGTGGATGCTAGAGTGATTACCACAGACGGACGGACGGACGGACGGACGGACGGACGTGCTCAGATCGACTTAGAATTTTACCCTGATCAAGAATATATATACTTTATAGGGTCGCAAATGAGTATTTCAATGCGTTACAAACGGAAAAACAAACTTAATATACCCTCCATACTATGGTGGAGGGTATAAAAACTGAATGAAATAAATTATAACAAGTCGCACTTTTAAAGAGAAAAACATTATATAGAAACATCGTTGAACGCTTCTTCTTAGTTGTGGAATAAAACACATTTTCTTCAAAGTTGAAATCATTAGCGGGAAATCGGCATCTGGAATCAAATGACTATATAATGTTATAAATAGGTACATCCGTATTTCAAACATACATATGTATGTGTGTATAAGAAAAATGTATTGATGAAATTACCAATATTAAATGCGATTTCTTCCCTGTTCAATAAAATATTTCCATTCACCTTATTGATTCAATTTTAAAATGTATTAAGCATTTAATTTAATAAAAAACACATTTTCTTTAAGAAAAGACAAAACACTGATTTATTCACTCACTTTACCGTCTTTACTCAACGATGTTCTCTAGAACACTGATGAAAAAAGACCAACATAATTAATACCATTTTTTTCTTTTCCTCTTCGGTTGCTACGTTGGTTAACAACAACAAATCACGAAACACACGTGTTTTACGCATTACACCATGCACACAGCTCTTTTTTATAAACCAGAATTCCGCAGCTGCGAGAGCCCTGTTGTTACTCTCTTTGACAAAAATCCTCTCCACCCATAAAATACATGTTCTAACATAAAAAATATGTTGGTTCCCAAACATATTAAATTGAGATATATTACAAAAGGTTGCAAAAATATATTTGTTTGTACACAAACAAATTATGTTTGGATCCAAACATATATTTCTTTGCAATCAGTCCCAAACAAATATGTGTTTGGATCCAAACATATATTTTTCTGCGTGTATATATTTTACATATTCACATGATGTGTGATGGCTTTGGTACATGCACATCCTCCTGTAGGGACCAGCAAGGTAATTTGGTAACTGATACAGTTAGTATGCTAAGGCTATGGAAAGAGCACTGTTGGTTGGCACTGTTGGTACCCAATAGTACTGAAGACGACGAACATACCACAGATCCAATAGCAGAAGATGGTATTAAATGTATACCACCCGGCCAAGATGAGGTAAAGACATCATTAGAATAATAAGGCAGTAGGAGCCGATGGCTGTTCAAAACCGGAGGCGACACGCTGATAAGATGTATGCATCAGCTGGTTAGCGCTATCTGGCAGGAAGAACGCGTACCCGACGATTGGTACCTGAGCATCTTGTGTCCCGTCCACAAGAAAGGAGATAACTAACTATAGGGGAAAATGTCTTCTTCCTTTTGCCTACAAGATAGTGTTAGAGGTATTGTGCGAACGAATAAAGCCTATGGCCAACGAAATAATTGGGCCATACCAATGATGATTAAGACCTGGCAAGCCCACCATTGACCAGATATTTACCCTGCGGCAAATCCTAGAGATGCATATTGACACCTACCATCTTTTTGTCGATTATAAAGCAGCCCTCGACAGCCCTCTACGTTCAAAGGTATTCCAAGCCATGTCTGAAGTTGGTATCCCCGCAAACCGTATACGGCTTTGTAAAATGACGTTAACTGACACTCAATCCTCAGTTAAAATTGAAAAGAACCTCTTTGAACAGTTTTATACCAATAGAGGTTTCAAACAAGGAGACAGACTTTCATGTGATCTCTTCAACATCCTGTTGGAAAAGGTTATACGAGAGGCAAATGTTAAAAGAAATGACACAATCTACACAATTTGCCTTTTACTTGCTTATGCTGATGATGGAGACATCATGGTACGATCAGTAAAAAAGTAACTGACACCTTTGTGAAGATCGTAAAGTGGGTCTGGCGGTAAACGGCGAGAAGACCAAGTAAATGGTGTCGACGCGCAATGCGTTCATAGAGCTCGGACCAACTGTTGAAGTTGGCTCCTTTAATTTTAAGGAAGTAAAAACTTCGTCTACCGCAACAAACGACGTCAGTTGTGAAGTAAAAAGAAGAATTATATTGGCTAACAGATGCTACTTGGCTTAAGTAAGCAGTTTAAAAACAAAGCCACATCTCGTCAAACAAAGTAACACTTTACAAAACACTGATACTATGAAAATTTGCATTAATATAATGAAACGTTTCATTAATGCAATGAGATACTAACAACTGCTTCATAGCATTAATGTAATCATTTCATAGCCGTAATGAAGAATTTTTTTTGCAGTAATGAAGAAGTTTCATTGCATTAGTGAAGAAGTTTCATTGAAGCATTGAAATAATTCACTAATTTTGTTCAAATGAAACTCAATTAAACTTTTTTAATTTATTTAATAAAGCTTTACGTTGGTGGTTACGAGTAAGGCAGCCACACTGTATCTTTGTACTGCCTGCGCAACTGAACAAGTTTGAACGCTGTCCAAGCCTGTCCTATTGGCTCGTTGATTAGAGGTTATTGTACCTTTGGATCTCTCTCTAGTTCATGAATATATCTCCTGACTTGCCTTAATGGAGGAATCATATTCACCTTACGAAAATGGTTCACTGGTGTATTGCGGTCCTCAGAACGGCATTGTGGTAGGTTTGATTATTCTTCCACAGCGTAGCACTAACATAAGCATACCACATTGGGGCCACATATCATACCACAGTCGGCTTATTACTTTATTAAAAGTCAACAAGGTTTCTTGCACAGCTGCCAAGTGCTGCCGGCCTGCGACTTGTGGACCTAATTCTTACCTTGATGTTGTCCCAAATAGTTGGGGCTTGAGCGGATGACTTAAAAATGCTATCGAAAAATTCACCCAATACCTTGCGGTAGTTAGTAGTGGGAATCAGAATACCATTGACCAATATGTTCAAGGGGAGCCCCATTTTAGTCGATCAGGTGGAATTTAGCGACAAATGTTTTCATATTCCTCAGATGGAATAACTTCACTATGTCAGTTATGTGGATATTTAATCTATCCCATGTGCCATCATCCTAATTCATTACGATATCTTTGACCTCTGGAGGGTGTGGAATTTCAGGAAAATAGAGGTTAAATAGTTCCTATTTCATCTATGGTCTTCCATTTCCTGTTTCTGAATTACACAATCAAATGGCCTCCACATACATATATAGTTGATTATACAACGTTTCAAACACGACTGTAGAAAAAACTATGTCTTGAACAGCTTGGCATGATTGTATTGAAGGCCTTCGATAGGTCAAGGGCCACCATGTCCTCTACTGATATGTGTGGATATGGCGTGTAAGACTGTTGTAGTACTATGCATTTTCCGGAATACATGTTGATGGTGGGCAACTGGGAAACAGCTACTCATTATGAGTAGTAGTAGTGTCTCTTGAAGTTGTGCTACTGGCGACAGTGTAATCTGCCTGTTCGATTCAACTCTGTATCCATGTCCGGCTTCAATAGCGGCACCACCCTGCCAACTTTCCAGGTTTCTGGTACAATATGGATCACTAACGAAAATTTGAGGACTCTTGTCATCAACTCTTGTTGCTTAAGCATTACCATTGAGATTTCGCGTTTCGCATGACAACTGCAACATCGCTTTTCGTTAATTGTGGTGGTACTTGCTTGGCTGAGAGGGCTCATATTCGTAGCATACTACTCTTCGTGCTATTACTCTTGGAGTGCTCTGTTAATTGTCAGTTAAAATAATAATACACATTTTCAGATCAATGATTTAATGACATTTCACCATAATTTACATAATCTTGTACCAATGTTGCATTACTTCAGGTGGCACTTTTTCCCCTTATCCACTTTCGCGCTTATGTTCACCTACTAGCCTGTTGATCTCTAGAGTGAGTTCGCTAAATTTTGGGTCCTACGACTCGCATTAGCTAGTCCCGTCGCCTCTGCTGGGAAATTTGGTCTAATATCGGGTATTCTACTAGCAGGTATGTAACAAGGGCTGTATCTGAGGGAATGATATTTCTCTGAAGCGGCAATTAGTAAATTCTTTAAACTCTTGACAATCAGCTATGTTTTGGTATAGCCCCTTATAACGGTACGACCGAATTTTAGGCATTTGAAGACTTTATTTGAATTTTTGTCCGAACTAGCTGTAGTTTAGCTTTTAAGGCTCTCAGTGGTCACAAAACTTCTCCATCAAAAAATGTCAAAATAGGTCCTTGTTTTGGTATAGACCTCGTCTAACAGTAAGTCCCGATTTGCGGTATTTTAAGGGTTTTAGCTGCATTTTTGACCGAACTATATACATGTTGTTTGACAATTGTGGTTCCCACTGGTCACAAAACTCTACCCTCAAAAATTATAAGCAAAGAAGTCCACGTTTTTGTGTAGCCCACATAGATTTTAGAACTGCCTGTAATTTGATATCTGAGATTCCCCGCGGTCAACAAATTTTCAACATAGGTCCATATATTTTATTTAGAATTTTTAACTGAAGTACTTGGAATTTGAGATTTGAGGTTGTTAACGTCATCTGGCAAACCATTGTTTCTCTTGAAGCAGACCATCTCCCCATAATTTTCTGCATCAGCAGACTGCCCGATTTCATCACCTCTGAACGCGGCACTTTCATCAATCATACGAAAGCTAATTGGCCGAGCTTCTAAGAGTTCAATACTCATTACTTCAGAGATCTACCCACTCGCCATATACTATCTGATCGAATAACAGAAGTGAGACCAAACTTCCCAGCAAAGGCGACGCGATTAGCAAATGAACGTGATGAGATTCGTCGTGCCAATCCCAGTGACCCCAGAGTCAGGGAACTGACACTGGAAGTTAACAAGTTGGTCGGCGAGCATAATAACAACAATTGGTTAAATCATCTGAAGAGTTGCAACCTTGGAGACGGAACCCTGGAAAGAAGGAAGAATGGACTTCATTCATGTTTGGCGAAGTTACATTGACTGATCCGAAGAGCTGCTGAAGTTATTCAAATCGACAGTTTGTCAAGCATCCCGGGATTGACAGAGCGAAGAGAAGAATATTAGGTCTCTTTCTGCCGAGGATGAATCACCACAGTGTTGCGAATGTCATTAGGAACGCAAAATCATCCAAAGTGTTGGACCCTGATGGTAACTCCATGCAATGCTGAAAAAGCTGGATGTCTCGGGAGTATCACATTAAAGTTCTCAACCTGTCGCTAGCCACCCGCAGCACAACACTGCAACAGCGCTAAACGCTATCTCCCCACATATTAGTGATGACTCAACCGGAGCTAGCCATGTGATAGAACGGTGATGGTGGCGCTTGACTTATCAAAAGTCTTTGATACCGTCAAGTAGTCCACGCTGTGTGAGGACATCGAGCAGAGCCTCCGGCCAAGTTTGAAACGTTGGATAATCAATTATATGTGTGGACGCCAGCCGTACGTGGAATTTAGGAACAAAAAGTTCAAGCCCTGTAAAATGAAACAAGGAGTTCCCCAAGGTTGGGTGATATCTCCAGAACTGTTTAACCTCTATATCTCCTGTGTTCCGCCTCCTCCAGACAGCATTGAGATCGTAACGTATGCGGATGATTGTACGATCTTGGCGATAGGTACCTTTCCTGACGTCATTTGTAAAAGGTTGATCTTCTATTTGACTGTAAAAGTCGTCTGAGGAAGGTTATAACTTCTGATGATGTGGACGATAGAAAGACCGGCTTTGGCAGGGCAACTGTTTACACGAGCGTGAAGGTCATCAACTGTCACGACAAGGAATCGACAGATTTTCTCATACAGTGATGGCTCTCAGGTACTTTGGGATGGCAGTATTCGCAATTCCTACTGCCAATATTCCATCCAGAGTTGCAGCTACGACATGGGTGCCAATTTATGACTTGGAGGTGGCAGAGGTATTGAAGCTGATCCGGAAACAAATCAGGGGCCTCCAGAATGACAGAAGAAGATCACAATGAAC
Organism: Musca autumnalis; assembly: GCF_047663935.1. Taxonomy (NCBI): domain Eukaryota; kingdom Metazoa; phylum Arthropoda; class Insecta; order Diptera; family Muscidae; genus Musca; species Musca autumnalis. The sequence continues at coordinate 166,522,279 of NW_027411644.1, read as the reverse complement.
AGTGAGAGTGCAAACTACATCAAGAAATGTAAGTCGCAGTTTGGTAATGGGCTCTGATGCAAATGGTCATCACTTCCGCTGGGGAAGCTGTGAAACCAAAATGAGAGGTGAGTCCGTATTCGATTTCAATTTAATTAATAATTTGCGAGTATTTAATAGTTGAGGTACGATCACTTTCTAGAATAATAGGCAGAGAGATAATAGACGTCACTCTTACAAATACGGAGAAATTTTAAATATCGTGTAGAAATGCAAAATGCAGAAATTCAACTCCCTGGCTTCTTTAAGGCTGAGTGAAATTCCAGAAATTCTCTTGACCATTACCGCATGCTGGCAGGATATGCCAATAAATAATGTGGAAAAAAAAGCTGAAAATCTTCAGGAAATTCAGCAGCAGGGCATACAGCTAGGCTAATAGGGATAAACGAAAACATAATATGTATGGGTGAATATATGATTGAAGTCGTGCATAGGATTGAAGTCAAGAAAGCTATGAGGAATTCTTGGATAAATTTTAGTGAGTCAATAGAGGGTGTTAAAGAGGCAGCAAGATTTCGCTAGGAGATCTGAAAGGATCCCAAACCCATTGGAGCATTAAGCGAATGTGACCTCATGGGCGAACTACTGGCAAAAACAAACTTTCCGTGGTGCAAGGATGGCAATTCTTATCTGCTAGTGTGGATGCGAATAGGACCTAATCCCTGATGAGATGGTTTTTGCTGATGGGTTAAAAGTAATCCAAGAATTTCATGGGCGATCAATACTTTTATAAACGGTCCGGAAAATGCAATTCAGGTAATGTTTTAAAACGCTGGCGCTGGCCTGTCTTAATTACCATACTCAATAAAATCTTTAGGGTTTATCTGCTATTGACGGCACTATGGAAATAGGTGGCAGTGGCATACATTTCCAATACTGGGAATCCAAGTCACCCGCAAAGAATGATTATAGACCGATCAATCTCTCCTCTTTTGGAATGAAAACAGTAGAAAAGTCAACCAGCCTTGGAAATAAGATCTTACATAAATCGTGACCTCATAAGCAACTCGCAACATGCTAATGTCAAAGTAAAACTCTTTCGCTGGGCTCATCATAATGGTGGCTTTGGAGTGAATCCAGCAAGCACAGAGGTCGTGCTATTTACCAGAAAAAGAACTTTGTGCCACCGATAAATGTGTGCTATTGAATCTGAAGACCGAACGAAGAGGCGCTTAATTGCACTTTACTCCTACATGTAATACATACATTGGCTGTATTGTAAAATAATTCTTCATTCATTTTAGTACAGCGATTTAGTTATCTTTAAGCCTACTCTTATTAGTTCTAATATAATTGCCTGTAGCTGTGTAAATCTACTAACCACACCGTTAGTTGTAAAATAACTCTACTCACATTCCAATATTAATTACAATTACAACAACCGCATAATTTCACATTATCATAAACATATACAAACACACACACGCTCGTTGCAAAAACATGCATCCTTTGAAACTTTAGCTCAGCAGGAAATCAATGGAATACGAAACCTTTATTGTGCGGCAATGCAAATAAAATAACAATGTGAAATATGTTGCATGCCACTTGTTACCCAATGCACCATAATACCGTTGGCATATTTTCCACAATATCATTATGTGATTTCATTCCGTCTGTATGTAATCGTAGCTATGTTGGTACACGCAGACATGCCTGCGATTGCGTTTTGCATATTTACTTTTGCCCAGAACAACATATTCGTGTAAATTCGATAACGATGCTAACATTTTTGTTTTGTTCATTCGTTCAGATGGGAACTTTTTGAAATTCTTTGTGATAAATTTTGTTACATTTCCAGAGCGCAAAATTAATTACGAATAAAATGCACATAATGTATATGTGTAACCCAATATTGTTGATGCTTTACCTTTTGTAAAGAAAGCTAAAGATAACAATCTGTGGATTAATTGTATTCAACTGCTAAACATGAAGAATGAATAGAGTAATCGTTAAATGCTTAATACCATCCGAAGAATACCTAAGTAATCTTTAAAGCTCAGTTGAGCACTGATTACAACCTTTAACTCCAAAAATCCAATATAAGCAAGTAAATGAGGTCGACATGATATAATGTCCAACGGACATGCCGCGGACATGAGACCCAATTTCAGTTTAGGTGTTATTACCTCCCTATCGATGGTCACAATGGTATTCCTTTCTAGGCAATAAGAGGTACATGATGGGTACGTTTAATGACCAAATTGTTAGTTCCAAATTTTGCCCGGTAAACGAATACGTTTCAACGAGGGTGAGAGGTGATTGCCACAGCTCGTCAGACATAACTATTATGGTGACCGGACTGATAGATGAGGTCTACTATCAATCCTTCATTTTCGTTGGCCGAGACCATCCGATTTCATAACTTCGGACCACCGTACTTTTCACAATAATGGAAAAGCCGATTGGCATGGACTCAGAGAATTTAGCAATCACCGCTTCAGGGACCTGCCCTCAGATCCTCGCGGCATACCACAATTTACAATGAGCGATGTTGTAGATGCCATCCGAAACGCGAAATCATCCAAAGTGGTGGCCCACATCGAATCTCAATGGTAATGTTTAAGCAACTGGATGAACACGGAGTGGAGTATACCACAAGCGTCCTAAATTTATCGTTAGCCACCCATATTGTTCTAGAAACCTGAAAAGTTGGCAGTGTGTTCCCGCTACTGTAGGCAGCTAGAATGTCAGCAGAGGCAAGTCGAACAGGCCGATCTCCTTTCTTTCTTGAAGTGTGACAGAAGCAGTTTCCCAAAATCACAACGGGTTCCGGAAAATGCGCAGTATCACAACAGTGGAATCTTCGGAATCTTCGACCGGGGCCGTCACTTTAACAATTACGTGTGATGTGTTCGTAAATTTTTGTAACATGGGAGCGGCAATTTATCCCGGTATGCCTGTTCCGAGCCCTTTAGGTCCATGCCGGGATAGAGATGAATTCCGAGTATGGATCTGATCCGTTTGCCAGATCCGCATCCACCACATGCCGACAATGGTGAGATGTAATGGAAGTAGAAATGGGTGCACTTCCGATTGTGGTCTGGCCTAAGTCACATCCAGGATTACTGCTATAGGTATGTTGCTGCGAGAGACGGGTATCAGTAAAGTGTGGTACTGCCCAGGTATATCTGCTTAAATTATACATATCGCCGATGCATACCTGTACAATGCGTTAGTTCGCTGGTGCTAGGGGACTTCAATGCCCATTATGAGCTTTGGCATTCCGTCCTATGTAATGACCAAAGGAATCCAGCGCTGGGCGGACAAATTGATAGCTCCACGTTTTGCACGGTGAATAAAGGCGCTCCTACAAGGATAAGAGGAGATTGCCACAGCTCACCAGATATCACAATTATGGCACCTGGTGTTATAAATGACGTATCCTGGCAACGGGTCATTTCCCTTGGCTCAGATCACCTTCCTATCATCGTCTCCGTAAATAAACCACATGACTTCATAACCTCTGAACGCCGTACTTTTCGTAACCATGGGTAAGCTGATTGGCAACGGTTCAGAGAATTTACCAACCACCGTTTCAGAGAGCTGCCCATTCCTTCAGATCCTTGGGTAGCTGAGGGAACTTTCCGAGACATCATCACTGGAGCATCCGCTTGCTGGTCGAATACCCGAAATCAGACCAAATTTCCCAGTAGAGGCGACGGGACTGGCAAATGAGCGTGATGAGCTTCATTGTGCGAACTCTAAAGAGCCAAGAATCGCAGAACTTACTCTATAAGTCAACAGGCTATTAGGCGAACATAAGCGGAAAAAGTGGTTAGACCACCTTAAGCAATGTAATGTGGGTATAGGATTAAGTAAATTGTAAGTAAATCACTTTCGATGCATTACATCTCCCCATGTTGAGAACAGTTTTCCTGTTACCCAAGATAACCACGGGTTCCGGAAAATGAAGAATACCACAACAGCATTACCCGCTTTATCATACAGGTCAACCGATGATTGAATGAGAACAGGCCGTGCGACCGAACATTAATGGTGGCCCCTGAACGGATTGCCTGATGGTATCCTGATTCTGACCACTAAAAACCCCGAGATATTGAGTATAGCATTAGATATCATGTCGTCGGCGCAAACCATTGCGACAACATCAGAAGTAGGAACAAGACACGCTTGGGGCGCTGACATAGAAACCTTGTTGACATCTTACAAAGCAATAGGCTGGTCTTTCGTGAGCTATGCGGCGCCAGTGCGGTATGCAAATTTGAGCGTTACGGAGGGGACGAATACTCAAACCTGCCAGAATGACGCCATGAGGACGGCAACATGTTGTCTCCTCGTGACACCAGTTGACCATCATTACGAGGAGACGAAGATTTTCCAGATGTGTCAGCACAACAAGATGTTGTCGATGCAATACCTGCCTGGGTGTTACCGTCGAGAACCTCTAGATCAACGGCCCATTCAGGCTGCCCTCAATATCATTCACACTTATGCAGTTACTCAGGCTGTACAATGGTACAGTCTGAATGACGTACTAGGATACCACCACCTATCCATCGCAGCTGAAGTATGCGAAATGCAAAAAGAAATACGAGTGATTTTAGCCTAGTTAGAGCCGGACGATGCAGCCGCCTCAACTCATGCTCTGCGTGTGTACGCACGACACGCTGCACTTGTTTAGCTGCCCGGCTAACCCAACTAACTAGTCTCTTGATTTCTTATGGACGCAAATTATCCACGTAACAAAATGTTTGATTCTGGACACAGAGGACTGGAGCCAGATAACTGAATAAAATATATTAACGAACATATTTGCTTTGCAACAACAACAACTGGTACGAGGGTCACTAAAAACCTTCTGGCCTATGCAACACACAGTGTCGCCAGGCGTCATTTGACATTTTTTTTGGAAAGTTTGACAGTTTTTAGCCTAAGAGTACTCAGGACAGTTTGACATACGATCATGTGTTGGGTTGTTTACAGTGGCTTGATTGAGACACCTCCAAAACATGGTTTTTGAACGTTTTTATAGCATCTTCTGGCGATTGCTGCTATTTTTAGGCTTCATACGCAGAGTTCCATGATTCATCACCTGGATCCATCTTTTAAACATCTGTTGAAGCGTCGCGATCGTATTTTCGCGGAATTTCATGCACCGATAGACAGTGAAAAACCCCATTTTTGCCGCCAAGTGTTCATGTTCATGCAATAGCAAATGTTGGTTGGTGGAATAAATTCTCAAGGATGCCTCTATCTCACGGTATACAGCACTGCGTTCTTGCATTATCAGTTTACACACGGCTTAATTTTTTGTGGCACAACGGTCGTCACGAACTTTTTTGTCGAGTGTCGGCCACGATTGAATTAATTAAACAAGTTTTTCATAGTGATATAGGATGGTCCTCTGTCGACATACAAAGATTTAATTTGATCGATGCACTCTTGTCGTGACAATTCACGTCGGAAGTTGTGAAAAATTATCGGACGAAAATGTGCACAAGTAATTTAAATTTTTTTTGCAAAGTGATTTTTTCAAGTCACTGTAAACAACTCAGCACATGGTCGTATGTCAAACTTTCCTGAGTACGCTTAGGCTAAAAATTGTCAAACTTTCCAAAAAAAGTCAAATGACGCCTGTCGACACTGCGTTTAGCCTAGGCCAGAAGGGTTTTTAGTGACCCTCGTAAGCACTATAACTCACTAATGAAGGACACTGTTTGATACGCATCGTAAAATTATTGAAGTTTTCGAAGCATTTTCGATTGTTTGAGTGGAGTATTCCCCCATTGGCTCAACTTCATTTATTACCCTCTATTACAGAGAGTAATGTTTTTCAAAACGAACTGACAGTGTTGCAAAATTTTACTGATCGCTACCAATATCATGATTTCATCCCGGCGAAGGGAATTATCAATTGGCTTCTCAGTTTTTGAAATCGAAAATGAGATTGAACTTCGACAAAAAACAAAACAAACAAAAAACAGCCGAGGCACGGGCGAATTGGAGCTTTGTTAAAAACAAAAAAACAAAATTCCAATAAACAACCTCACAGGCAACTGTGTTGGTGTTCTTTTCAACTCACAGAATTCGAAGAATTCTTAGTTGATACGTGCTGACATGTTGCAAAATATTTTGATTTTGGTGTTTCTTTGGAAAAGCCGAAAAGTGAGTGTGATTCTCATTCATATGGGAATACTAGACACTTAAAGAGTTCGGTTTTTCGCTAAAAAAGGCATCATTTCAAAAACTGAGAAGCCAATTGATAATTCCCTTCGCCGGGATGAAATCATGATATTGGTAGCGATCAGTAAAATTTTGCAACACTGTCAGTTCGTTTTGAAAAACATTACTCTCTGTAATAGAGGGTAATAAATGAAGTTGAGCCAATGGGGGAATACTCCACTCAAACAATCGAAAATGAGATTGAACTTCAACAAAAAACAAAACAAACAGTTTTCGAAGCATTTTTGTATGAGAATTTTGCTCTTACTATAGTATATGGAAATATGTATAAATACACATGTACGTACTTATGTACGTATTATAAAAAACGCTTTACATTCCCTACATCGACTTATCATAATTATGTAACATATATTCTACCTTATTATTATAACACCACAAAGAGCTGCTTTTCTGCTATAAAATTTCTATTCATGAACTGAATAATTAAATGCTAAGAACATTTGAAATAATTTTCACTATAATGAAATAATTAAAGTGTTAACATAAAAAAGGAGTGAGTGAGTGAGCCTCTGTGAATGGTGAGTACTCTTTTGCTAACAAAACAATTTAAATTATAGTGAATAAAAAACAACAGCTATTAAACCATGTTAACATGCATGTTGTTAATGACGTTTTTTACACACACACCCAATGTTATAATTATTGAAATAAAATAAAAAAGCAGAAAATACGAAAACAAAAAAAAAAAATGGCATAAAGTAAGAGCCGGTGTTGGTGGTTTGCATAAATGAATTTAAGTGTTCCCTTAAGGATCAGCGAGAAAACAAATTGTACGGCCAATTATTGTTATGTAATAATAAACTGAAAACCACTACAAATTAGGTCAATTTATAAGAGATAAAGGCGAAGTAGCCTCGTGGAAATATGCTAAAGTTTAAGTAGGGCAAATATAAGCTGAGTATCCATTCGAATTAAGGCAACGCAAGACAACGTACTTACATACATACGTACTACACAAGTTGGAATAATGCAAACCAAATGATTTACGCGAGTTTCAGATTGAATTACGTATATGGATGCAATCATTGGGGTGAATTAATCTACATTTGAGCATATTTAAAAAAAATGATATTTTTTTTTTTAATTTTACTTCACAAATAGTTTTAAATTTAACTTTTCTTATAATTGAAAAGTGCAACCAGCTACTTACTTATTTATTTAAGTGGACCGATACAATACATTTGTTCCACAAATCTATGTAAGTTTAAATTTCCAAACCCCCGATCCATTTTTCTTTTCAAAATTGTCTGGCTTAATCCCATTGTCGTTGTTTTAATATTTTAAAATAACTAATTTATTAGTGGAGAAAGTTTCGATCCTTTAGTAAGTTCCTTCATCCTATTGATATCAGCGGTATATTCTTTATTTCCACGGAATATAGGTCTTCCTACTTTGTGTAAAACATCAAGGGGATTTTTTCATCTTCACACATTCTCATCCTATTACTTAACCAACGGAGAAAAATATATGTTTGAAATATGTATGGATCCAAAACATATTATGTGTGGGTCCAAACAAATATTTGTTTGCAACATTTTGTAACATATCTCAATTTTATTTGTTTGGTTGTCAACATATTTCATGGCGTTCTTGAACCAACTTTAAATGAAAGGAGCTTACGCTTGGGAAGTTTTTGCGGATTTTGAAACTACAATGTTAATAGATGAGAAAAATCAAAAAACTTAAAAAATCGTCGCAGCGCTTTTTAAGGAAATCGCGGTCAAAGTTCACATTTGTATGGAATTTTTAGGTTTTTACGATTTTGCTGGGAAACCGCAAGATATACCAAAATGGAACCAAAGGAAATGTTATAGCACTGACAATTCTCTACAAGATTGTCATCTATGAAATTTTCGTAGGTTTTACCATTTTTGAGATATAGAAGTTCAAATTGGGACAATGCACTGACTGTATCGCCTCCTTATAAAACAATGTCATGTACGGTGCGCCTTAAATAACTTTAAATAAAAACCGCATACACCCGGAAAGTTTTTGCGGATTCTGCAATGTTCATAGATGAGAAAAATCCAAAAAAAAAAAAAAACACTGGATTTTTAAATAAATCGCGGTCAAAGTTCATATTTTTAGGTTTATTTTACGATTTCTCGATTTTGCTCGGAAAATGAAAGTCCAACGCAAATAGGGCTAAGGAAAAATGTTGTAGCTGTGAAAATTCTCTAGAATTTACCTTTATGATCTGTTCCTTGGTTTTGTCAATTTTGAGTTATATAAGTTCAGGTTACATTTTTAGGTTTTTTTTGTTAGGTTTGCACTATTTTACTTGAAAACGGCATGTCTTATCGAAATAAGACTGGAGAACATCTTATAGCTTTGAAAATTCTCAACAGGATTGGTTTTTGTAATTTTTTCCTAGGTTGTACCATTTTTGAGATATATAAGTTTAAGGTGGGAAATTGCAGTCATGACATTGTTTTTATAGAGGCTATACAGTCAGTGCATTGTCCCAATTTCAACTTCTATTTCTCAAAAATGGTAAAACCTAACAAAATAAAATAAAGGTCAATCTTGTAGAGAATTTTCACTGCTACTATATTTTCTTTAGTGCTACTTCCATAGGACTTGCGGTTACCAAGCTAAATCGTGAAAACGTAATGACCCCTAAAAGTTTGTACTTGAATCGCGATTTATTTAAAAAGCGCTCCGGTGATTTTTTAGTTTTTTGATTTTTCTCATCCATTTAAAGTTGATTCAAGAGCACCGTGATTTTTTATGTAAGAGCATATTTTTTATGGGTTGGTTTTGTCAAAGAGCGTAACAATAGGGCTCTCGTTTTCTAGAATAGAGAGCTGTGAGTATGGTGCAATAGAAGACACAGAAACGACGACGGGAGGGCGAAAAAGTTCATTTTTGCTTTGGCGGTGTGTATGCGTATGCGGTCAAACGCTTACGTTTCGTTCTTTGTTGTTGTTGCGATTTATTCTTCCACAAGCAGGCATTTTTTCTTTAATTCACAGTTAACCAACTTAGCAAGCGAAGAGGAAAAGAAAAAATGGTATTTTTGTTCTTTTTACAAGAAAGGCAGAGAGCATTTGTATTCACTTTCTTGAAGACAATCGTTCAGTGAAGGCGGTAACGTGAGTAAATAAATCAGCGTTTTGTGTTTTCTTAAAGTAAAGGCGATTTTTAATAAATTATATACCCAACTCATTTTATAATTGGAAATTTTCATATACATAAATACATACATTTGAAACATAGATGTACATATTTATTACATTACTAGTGGACCCGGCGAACTTCCGGGTCGATTATGGATAGCAACCCAACTCCAGTTGCGTTGCCCACAGCAAATTTAGTAATAGAATTTTTTATTTCCGCATTAAAATTTATACATTTTTACAATTAAATTAATAGCTGAAGGTTCAAAACACTGATATTGATTGAATTTGACAAAAATTTTCGTCTTTTTGCTCATTTTAATTGCATGATTTTCTCTTCTGGCAACACCACTACAGTTGAGTTGCTATCCATAATCGACCCGGAAATATAGTCTCTTGTTTGAGAACTGTTGAAGTGTTAAGTATTTTTTGTGCATGTTTCCGAAAATTTTGTCATCCCCGTGCGAAGTATTTTTTCCGTTATTTATATTAAAATTTCCAAATTTATGGTAATGGTGTATTCATTTCTTAAGCCTTCATTGAATTATATCATATTTTGTAACAAATTTTAAATCCAAGAATAGTCACGTTTCCATAATTACTGTGGACTCATTACCATGGGTATAATTAAGGTAAATTTGAGATTATTCAATCAATGATAATTATTAAATAAATTTATCATAGGATTTCTAAACCAACCATCAAATACGACATGGAACCATAAAGAAATAAAAAGTAGAAATGCAGAGGAAAAAAATGGTCAATAAGGAAAGGTTCATGTCGACCCTACACGACTGTGAATATGTTAAATTGTACTTGCGAGCTATATCCAAATAGACCGATTTCAAAAACAAGGCTGTAGTTAATTAAAACAATGAAAGGACAAATAAATCTTACAAAATTTTATATTTAAATATCATTTCCGTGGGTCTGTGTCATTCCCGTGGCTTGAAAACATCCTTAAAATCCTTAAATATACATGACCCGTTGCTAATTTATGAATAAAATTGTCATATGGTATCAGCCAAAAAATATTTATTTAAACCCATTTTCGCACTTTGCCGTTTTCGACCCCCAAAACAAGTCTTTTCGCAATATTCACCAATATATAGATTTGGGATTTCAATGTATAGTTCTTATATTTATCAAATTTCCTTTGAAAAGTGTGCTAGAAATAGCGTGATAGGGAATTTTACAAGAATGGAATGTTCTGAATAGTTGTCAATTACGCTCTAGCGGATATTTCTTTCAAATACAAGTTAACGAAAAATGTAACAGTCTTGGAGATATGGTGCGAAATATACGAAATAAAGGAATTTTTAGATATATAACCCCTTTAGAGGCAACAAATGCAGTTTTTCGAGCTGATTATTTCTCCAAATTTTTTTCTTCATGCTCTTATTTACAAATATGCTTCAGAGGTCTTAACACGATTCGAATTTGTGTCACAGATATTGCATTGATTTTTACTAAAATAGTCAATATTTAGCCATGTTTAGATGAGGCCATAAAATCTAAGCCCGATCTAACAACACAATACCCAAATAGGTTTCTTGTCGATTGGGTCTGTACCTTCATAAAATCCGCAGTAGAATTTTTTTTTGCACAAAATTGGCTTGAAAATTTGGCTCAGTGTTATTAGTATTTATGAAATCTAAAATTGACTCTGACTGACCTCCGTCGTTTATTTTAATTTCTACTTTACCCTATTTCGCAGTTGTGTAATAAGACAGTTTTCGCTTCATGTCGTTGGCCATGGTAACTGAACAATTTGCTATGAGGTTTTATTAAACCCATTTTAATTTTTAAATTTGTTTCAAGGATGCTTTTTCTCCTCATTAGAGTCTGTCTACTACCTTAAAATACGACTATGTACTTCGTACATAAAATGAAAGGTAATGACAGAATCTAATGAGTGACGTTTCAGAAAAGCCCGCCTCTCAGTATCTACGCTAGAGTTATTTAAAGTAACACCAACGATAGGATCACGTCCTACTCGTCAAATCCTTTGTACAAAGGTAATACCGTTCCACGAACGTTAAATCAATAAAAATAAAGTCCACTGCGATTAGAAAAAATACTTTCACATCGTGTTTTATTTTTCTCTAATTTTCTTTCCATATTGCTACGCAAACATTGGTCCAATCGAGCCGGATTTTACGATCGGTCTCTGCCTTTACAAGGAAAACCCAAAAAAACAACAAAAAGCAACGACTACGTCGCAGCAACAACAACAAAGGATCTACGATCAACCACATCAATTTATTTTCCAATAAATTGCGATTTTTACCATCACAACAAAGGTATGTACACATTTCATTACGTGAAAAAGTGACATACCAAAATTTACAAGTGTTGTGCATAATTAAAAGTAAAAAAACAAAACCGTTTGTCGTTTTACAATAAATATTTAATGTCCGTCCGCCACCTACGATATTGCCGTCGGTAAAATTCATTTAAAAAATACCAACAAAACTAAGTGTCAAATCGCCCACTATTTTCTCACATAATAGCAACAACAATCACAGTGATTTTTTATGTTTATTAATTTCCACATTTATTGGTGTTTTCGCACATTTCTTTTATATTTAATATAAATCCATATTGTTATTGTGGTGTTTTCCTTTTATTCTCTTCTTCGTGTTCGCCAAAAACATAAAAATCATCACAACAATAACAATTCTAATATAAAAGAATAAATGTCATTCACTGTCATTACTGCTGATTGTTTCCACCTTTAATTAATACGGGTGGCAGATTTGGCACTTATATACCATTTACACTACGATCGATTGTATTAGGGGTATTCCCGTGTACTAAAAATTAAAATTATTTTCGTAAAGATATTTTAGTGCTGTTTTCTCGTATTTTTTGAGTTGAATCCTTCGGATATTAACTAAAAATAAATTTTATTCGTGTTTTTGACACCGTGCCCCCTACCGTCGGTATTAGTGAAGTGGTTTTGCGAATTTTCAATTTTTTTAATATTTTTGGAAATTTGTTTTCGGCAAGTGCTATCTTCCATACATTGCCATAGTGTACGTGTATTATACGATACACTCTAAATATTTTGCGAAATTTAGAATACACTGAGAGAAAATTGGACTTAGTTTTACATTTTTCTTAAAATTTAAAGAATTTTTTGTGGTTTAATCACGTTAAACCTCAAATATATTGCCGTATCCACGATACATTATGGAAATAGTCTACGACTACTAATAAACTCAGTGTATTTTTCCAATAAAATAATTTTATTTTGAAGCATCACGTGTTTTAAAACTATTTTTTTAATACTTTAGTGAAAATTTACTACCTTTGTTGGATTTTCGCCTACAATTTTTGACATCACGTGTCATTTCCAAAGTAATAAAATAATTTTCGTGCAATTTTATTGAATTTGTACAACTACGTGCATTATTTAGGAAATTCATTTAGTCTTCGACTACATTTAATTTCTCAATACGACATTTCGTGTCACAAATTATCTTTGTTTTTGACTTTAATCGTGAATTTCATTCAAAATGCCCCTCACTCCTTTAGATTTATTCAACAGAGCTGCTGATGCTTTAGTCAAATTTGATGCCTACTTCAGTTCCCAACGGGACGATGAGCTCGATGTTTATATCTTAGAATTGCTAGGAGCTGAGGCGAGAACATTATGGGAAAAAGTTAAACTACAATCTGATATATGCCTCAATTATCTATATGAAGATAAAAATTCCAATAAGGACAACCTTGTAGCTGCCGACATCAAATTCGATGTCGCATACAAGTGTTTTATGAATGTTTTATCGTCCATTAATAGAAAGTTAGGTGTACTCCGCACCTCGTCTCAGTCACCTACTTTCACTTCTCCAAAATCTCATATAGATAAACCTACAGTATCACGTTCTGAAGATACAACGACCATTTCCGATGTTTCACATCGATTGACACCTTCAAATAACACATCCTTCACATCCTGTGGAGATGTTAATGCTGGTCACAGACTTAATTTACCTCCCTGTGACATTGAAGTGTTTAATGGCGATTTTCTCTCCTGGCCTACGTTCAGGGATTTATTTTCTGCCCTCTATATAAACAACAGCGGCATAAGTGATATAGAACGCTTATGTCATTTAAAGAAAAAGACCAGTGGTGATGCCCATGAAATAGTGGCTAAGTTTTCGCTTACCCACACAAATTTTAGTCTGGCGTGGAATGCTTTGCAACAAACTTACGACAATCCACGTATTTTGGTGAACCACCAACTAAAACGCCTCTTTGACCTACCAGTTTTAGAAGAGGAAACTTGTTTAGGGTTGAAGTCTTTGCAAAGAGGCATAAACGGGTGTATTTCGTCCATGTCTAATTATGACGTGCCGACAGAAGACTGGGATCCAATTCTAGTTTTCCTTTGTCTTCAGAGATTACCTAAACACTGCGTTGTGCTATGGGAACAATGCATTAAAAACAAATCTGCATTGTCCTCGTGGGCAGATTTGGATCAATTTCTCACGGAAAGAATCCAAACTCTTACCTGCTTACGTGATATTAGGGGCATAGACTACGTCGAACCTCTAAATCACCATAAAAGACTTTCCCATTCCACGAATGGTGGAAGCATTAAAACATCTGTGGCCACGCCACAAAGCACACTTCGTTCTTCACGGTATTCTCGCGCACCCTCGCCTAAATCATGTGCTCTTTGTTCACGACAAAGACATCATCTTAGGGTTTGTCAAAAATTCCTTAGATTTTCAGTTCCTGAAAGGATAAGTGCAGTTAAGAAACATTACTGTTGTCTTAACTGTTTGTCTCACGGACACAAGGCTTCACACTGTAATAGTGTACATAATTGTGCTATATGCAACAAAAGGCATCACACCCTGTTACATAGGGAGGTCTCAACACTTCACACGTCTCCGACGTCACCTGTTTCCAGGAGTTTAGTTGCAGTATGTTCCCCTTCTACCTCTACAGTTCTTTCATCTGGGTCTACTACGAGACAGGTATTCCATACCACTCAGAATAGGAAAGTATTGTTAGGCACGGCTATGGTCCATATTGTGCACCAAGGTACTACGTACCCAGCCAGAGCTTTAATTGATCCTGCTTCTGAATCATCTTTCATTTCTAAAAATATGCAGAGTAGAATAGGTATAGCAACAAATGTAGCTAGGGCCACAATTTTGGGTGTAAGTGGGTCAGTTTCTGCCACTTCTGGCAATGAATGTTCCATTCACATTGTGTCTCCGTTGGACGCTACGCATTCAATGGACACAACTGCTCTTATCGTCCCGACCATTGCAGATAATCTGCCCTCCTTTTCCATTCCAATCAACGATTGGCCAAATCTACGATTGGCCGATTCCAACACATTCTCTTCCCGTCCTGTTGACATTCTTCTTGGGGCAGATCTTTATCCAAAGATTCTGCTACAAGGTGCCCCTACCAAAGTCGTAGGTTCACTGATAGCGCAGAGTACAGTCTTCGGCTGGATCCTTACAGGTCCAATGCCATTCACCCATACTGGGCCTTCTATTTAGGGATTCTCCTTGAAATAGTTAGGATAGAAGACTGGGGACATTGAGTCTTTGGGCTCCAATTTATCCATACGGACGCTATTAAGAGTCATGCACTTAACCTTCGGTGGTGTATGTGTTGACGGGTTAGTAAGCCATGCTAGGTTAGTTTTCCCACGGAAAACAGAGATTACATCGCCTACGCTTCACCATCACTTGCTACGCAAGTACTGGTTCTACGACCATCTACTTAAACCTTGGCTCTACGGCCGTCTATCTTATTAGTTTTAATGGGCACATCTTAAAATGTTCATTAGGCATTTGATTCAAATTTTAATGATTAAAAAGTCCTAAAATATTCCGTCACTGGATATTGCATTCAAGCTCCTCCGGGGCAAAAATATTTATCTATTTTCGAAAGAGGGTATCAATACTGATACTGAAAACGAAATTTAATCCCGACGGCACTCAAACATCCATATTCCTACTCCCACGGAGTTAATTAATAATAGAACATGTTTCGAGGCGTCTACGCGACCTCACTACTTTTTCGTGTTATTGGAAAAATATAGCTTTGATGGCCGTGTTAGAGCCGCGAAGCATCGGGCTATATATATGTAAAACGACCAACGGTTAAGAGGTCCTTCTGACCTAAAAGTTTGTTTTATTGTTTAATTCTCGCTTCCTCTCCATTTTTCTTATGACTTGGAAAATTTCGAATGATGGTTGCGACGATGGTGTGAGGATGACGTCCCCATGCACGACAAGGAACAACAAGCTGATTAAAAAGCCACTCCACATGAAGCCTACGGCAAAAAGGACAGCTGGTACTGTACCTCCTTCGGAGAATACAGTCCTATTTTTATACAAATTAATTTCGCCCTCGGCGACTCCTTGGAGTTCCTCCAGGAGAAACTTGTGGTCTCGCCACGTAAATCTGTAAGCGGTGGTCTTCAATCACCTTTTACAATCTTTACATGATGATCAAGGTCTCCACGAGGCATTGCACGATCGTGCCCCACGGGCACACGAATGTAAAGTACTTTTTTAAATAACTAACATTTAATTTTGCAACATAGCTGGATATTGCAAGGCCGGCGGAATGAACAATTTGCTATGAGGTTTTATTAAACCCATTTTAATTTTTAAATTTGTTTCAAGGATGCTTTTTCTCCTCATTAGAGTCTGTCTACTACCTTAAAATACGACTATGTACTTCGTACATAAAATGAAAGGTAATGACAGAATCTAATGAGTGACGTTTCAGAAAAGCCCGCCTCTCAGTATCTACGCTAGAGTTATTTAAAGTAACACCAACGATAGGATCACGTCCTACTCGTCAAATCCTTTGTACAAAGGTAATACCGTTCCACGAACGTTAAATCAATAAAAATACAGTCCACTGCGATTAGAAAAAATACTTTCACATCGTGTTTTATTTTTCTCTATTTTTCTTTCCATATTGCTACGCAAACAGTAACTATCAGGTTATCCTGAACGACTTCAGTGAAGGATCTTTTTATACACTCCATGATAGTATGGAGGGTCATGGTGCTCTTGAATCAAATTTAAGTGGAAGGTGCTTACACCTGGAAAGTTTTTGTGGATTTTGAAACTACAATGTTCATAGATGAGAAAAATCAAAAAACTAAAAAAATCGGCGGAGTGCTTTTTAAATAAATGGCGATTTTTAAGGGTTTTTTTAGGTTTTCACGATTTTGCTTGGAAACCGCAAGTCCTGTTGAAATAGAACTAAATAAGATATTGTAGAATAGAAGAAGATATTGTAGAAACTACGAAGATATCATTAAAGAGAATTTTCATAGCTACAACATCTTCGTTAGTCCCATTTCAATAGGACTTGCGGTTTTCAAGCAAAATCGCGAAAACCTAAAAACCCTTAAAAATGTCAACTTGATTCGCGATTTATTTAAAAAGCGCTCCGGTGATTTTTTTAGTTTTTTTGATTTTTCTCATCTATGAACATTGTAGTTTTAGAATCCGCAAAAACTTCCCAGGCGTAAGCACCTTTCATTTAAATTTGATTCAAGAGTACCGTGGGGAATATTAATTTTGTTTTTCCGTTTGTAACGCTTGAAATAATCACAGGCAACAGTAATTCCCTTATTTATTATTGTCTTTTTAGGACGAAGGCCAATTATTTGTGAAAGTTTATTATTTATGGATTAATCGAGCTAACATGGCCTAAGGAGTTTTGTATTGAAAAATGAATTCTAGCGTTATACCACAACAAACATTCAACCAATTACCCTACGGACCGTTTCGCTTGGTGGTTGCCAAAGCTCGTCAGGGGTATTTTGAATGTTAATTAATGGCTAGAAGACAAAGGCTGATTTTGATAACTTCTATTTATACACACATTTTTACAAATTTGTAAATATGAGGTATTTTATTGAAGTCTTTTTCTTTATCAAGTCACCCTAGTGTCTTGTCTAGAAATCAATTTCTCAATACATACACATGTACAATCAAAGGGGGTTTTACTTCATGAATTGCAATGTCCACTTTTTCAGTAGTTATGATAGATAGATTTGGCTGTGGCCTAGAGCGCTAGGACCTCGACAACATTGTCTATTTGTTGGAGAGGACCCAGGTTCAAACCTCAGCCGGGGCAGCCGGGCTCTGCTGTGAATTTTTATTTATTATTGTCTTTTTAGGACGAAGGCCAATTATTTGTGAAAGTTTATTATTTATGGATTAATCGAGCTAACATGGCCTAAGGAGTTTTGTATTGAAAAATGAATTCTAGCGTTATACCACAACACACATCAACCAATTACCCTACGGACCGTTTCGCTTGGTGGTTGCCAAAGCTCGTCAGGGGTATTTTGAATGTTAATTAATGGCTAGAAGACAAAGGCTGATTTTGATAACTTCTATTTATACACACATTTTTACAAATTTGTAAATATGAGGTATTTTATTGAAGTCTTTTTCTTTATCAAGTCACCCTAGTGTCTTGTCTAGAAATCAATTTCTCAATACATACACATGTACAATCAAAGGGGGTTTTCCTTCATGACTTGCAATGCCTACTTTTTCAGTAGTTATGATAGATAGATTGGCTGTGGCCTAGAGCGCTAGGACCTCGACAACATTGTCTATTTGCTGGGGAGGACCCAGGTTCAAACCTCAGCCGGGGCAGCCGGGCTCTGCTGTGAATTTTTATTTATTATTGTCCTTTTAGGACGAAGGCCAATTATTTGTGAAAGTTTATTATTTATGGATTAATCGAGCTAACATGGCCTAAGGAGTTTTGTATTGAAAAATGAATTCTAGCGTTATACCACAACACACATTCAACCAATTACCCTACGGACCGTTTCGCTTGGTGGTTGCCAAAGCTCGTCAGGGGTATTTTGAATGTTAATTAATTAATTCCCGATTTTCGGTATTTGAGAATTTTAGCTATAATTTCCTAGTGGTTAGAAAACTTCTCCATCAACATAGTTTAACACATTTCTGTGTTGTGTATAGCCCCTATATAACAATACCTCCCAAATTTTGGTATTTTGAAAATTTTAGTTACATTTTTTGACCGAAATACCTGTAATTTGACATTTGAGACTCCCATTGGTCACAAAACTTGTTCACTAAAAATTGTCAACATGCAGTTAAGAAATTTCGCCATTAAAAATTTTCAATATAGGTCCGGTATTTTGCTGATTTTAGCTAAAATTTATAACCGAACTATCTGTAATTTGGCAGTTGAGGTTTGCTTGAAAACCACAAGTCCTATCAAAACGTTATTGAAGAAAATGTTGTAGCAAAGAAAATTCTCTACAACATTTTCTTTAGTCCCATTTAGATAGGACATGTGGTTTCCAAGCAAAATCGTATTTAAAAATCCCTCCAGCTATTTATACCCTACTCCGCAATGTGGAAAGGTTATTATTATACACTACTCCACAATGTGGGAAGGGTATTATAAGTTTGTTTTGTGTGTTTTGTTCACGAAACACCGATAAATGTTATACATATACCATTTTTCATATCTCCATCTGTCCAATATAAATTGTAATCAAACTCCAGGCCGCAATTATGCACCGATCGTCACGAAATTTGGTATGGAGGTAGGTTTCACATCAGAATAGATCGCTATTGTTATTGGTTATGATCGTGAAATATTTAGCGGGTAAAATGGAACAAAAACAAAATTTTTATCCGAATTTGTATCTGCTCTGTAGGTCGCAATCATAGTCCGATCATTTAAATTTTAAATAAGGTGTGAGCTTATGGCAGGAAGAAGCTTGCAATTTTACATGATGACCAGATAGTTTTTTAGCGGGTGAAATGGACCGAAACTTTTGTGTGAAAATTGGAAAAAGTTTTAATAAATATCTTTTATCTTTATTTCTGATAGACACATTCCGCCCACTTGAGTTTTTTTGAAAGACGGTCAGATAACAGAGTTACAGCCTGGTATATGCAGAAACTCCACTGTTTTTATTGTGTGTATAGTAACCATAACCACGCTAGAGTTCGCAGTTATAGTTTAATACAGACAAATTTTTAAAATTTTGGATGATGAGCCTATAGTTCTTAGCGGGTGAACTTTTGTGGGAAAAAATATCCAAACTAAATTTTTGGTCTATATTTTATTTCTAGGAGAGATATTTCGACAATCTACGCAAATAAACTTGAAACCAAACATAAATATAGTGCTTAGATAATTGAACTACTGCCAAACATATAAGTGTTTTTTATTGTTGTGATTTTGTTGCATAGAACTACATTTACATTCCATGTTACAAAATGTCGCAATCATGATAGAAAAGTTTTCAAATCATGATAGAAGGATTTTTTAAATTGTTAAAAATTACAATGCTGTACGCGGTCTTGAAGTTTTTTGGATACCTTTGGTAAAAAGTAATGTAATAGTACCTCGACATATTGGTCTTTTTTCGTTGATCACCGAAATATATTTCTAAAATTCTCTTAATATTTGTTTATACCCTCAACATTTAGGCCAACGGGATTATCGAAATAATAAGATTATCGAAATATGTTTGGACGAAATCGATTTCAGACTATTTGGAGTCGATTTACCCTTGTCCGTCCGCCAGTCTGGTTAGCTGGTGCGCACGATAACTCTCGAAGGATCAACCTAATTGGTTCAAATTTTAGGTTTCGTAAATTTTGTCCAAACATAGTTCAACTTCGAAGATGGACCATATCGATCTACCCCTTCTGTTAACTACCACCACAAAAGTTTCTAAATTTTTCGCTAAGATTATTCGCACGATAGTTCCAAAAGGGACTAACCGAAATTCGGTTACCGAATTGTTCCAAACTAGGGATGTGGAAATATTACTTCGATGCATATATAAGGTTCGAATATGGACTACATCGGCCCACACCTTTGGGAAAAGTTTATTTTAACAGCTCTTCTCGAACCGTTTTGAATTTGTTTGAAATATGTTTGCCTTGTGGCCCCTTTTACGATGGTGCAACTGTTTTTTTGGGTCAAGTTCATACTTACTGAGACGACTCCAACTAAACTGACTAGGGCCTAAGATAACCCTCGAGGGGAGAAACCGGTTTGGTTTTCATTTTGTACATCGTATTATTTCTTAGAGACTTGGATTACGTCCGAATATGCACTACATCGGAACACTCCTTCGGGTGCCTCCCACACAAATTTTGGAAAGAGTGCCGTTTAAGGACTCGTCTCGGATTGTTTGCATTTTTTGTTTGCATTTTTTGTCTTTGTGGCCCTTGTTACGACGTTACAAATTTTTTGGGCGTCACAGTCCATTCTCCTTGAGAAATTGACTCAAAATTAAAAAAAACTCATAGAGACGTTATAAATAATGAGTTTACTTATTTTCTTTGTGTCCAAAGTTGAGGGTATATCTCCGTCGGCACAGCTGACTGATACTTTCTAACTTGTTTTAATAATATGTAGCGGAAAAGCCCCGATTGGTCATTATAAAATACGGAAAATAATAACTTACGTTTCCAGTAATGACGGCGTATATATGTTGTTCTATATCTCTGCTATGTTACCATGTGTATCAACTCATGTATGTATGACCGGACGGCTAAAATATGTCGCAATCACATAAAAGAAATTTCTTGGAAAATAGTACCCAGGTGTAGTGGAGTAAGGTATCACATGGTTGGCCCTGTCCGACTATAACCCTCTCTTACTTGTTTTTCTTGTTTTTGCATTTTTTTCATCAAAAACATCCCAGGGGATGTAATGACAAATGACGTAAAGTGCTAGTTGTCAAAACAAATTTTGTCCAACATACCGCAAAAGCTTTGATTTTAACAAACTGTTAAAGTACGAACTCAACACTCAACTGTTAAAGTACGAACCAACATACTGCAAAAGCTCTGTCTTTAAAAACTGTTAATTTAAATAGTTTATCAACGAGAGCCTAAAAGTGTGCTACAGATCTTTCTTTAAACATTACGTATTATACACACGTTTGTCTTGAATCACCCTGTTCACATAAAACATAAATTCGTTATTTTTTTTTAAAATGTATGAGCAAACGGAAGCTGACAATACGCAAATGGAACATGTAATGGATGATGAGAGCGTTATAAGAAATTCTCGTGCTCCAAAAAGAGACAGAGAAAGTTTCATTCATCGATCGAATTTTGTAAAAACGCCACGTTTATCCGACTCACCCCTTCGTCTATTTCAAATGTTAGACGATCGGTTTACAAAACTCAGCGATCGTTTGAAGGAGGATATTAAGTCGACGTTGAAGGATGATTTTAAGTCAATTCTGCGGGAAACAGAAAATCACATCTTGAATGAGATAGATCGGAGATTTTGTGAGTTAAAAACGGAATTAAATGATTTAAGCGAACGTGTCTCCCAGCTTGAAAAGGCTTCTACTGACTCCGAACTTTTAAAATCGGATTTAAAGGATCTTAGAATTGAACTCCTGAGGCAAGAAAACGCAAATGTTGCATGTGAAGTTCGAATTAATGGGATCCCCTATTATGAAAATGAGAACTTACACGATGTTTTTGGAAGAATCTGCGAGTCTATAAAGGTAGCCATTCCGCGTACTAAATCTATTCATCGACTTAAAAACAGAAATAACACAAAGAATGTTAACTCACCTGATGGCGTTATTATTGCCAAATTTATGTCGCCGTATGACAAGAATTTTTTTCTTAAGTCCTTATCCAGCTACAAAAAGCTGAACGGTAATAAACTCATTCTGAACACCATTGGGTATAATTCCAGCAGCCAGTACTATATTAATGAAAATATTTCCAACACCAACTTCCAACTCCTGCTGGATGCCATTCACATCAAGAAAAAAGGCCTCATTCAAGCTGCTTATACCTTTCGCGGTCTCGTTTACATTAAACGACTTAACAGCAACGAACCCATCTGCGTTTACCATCAAAAAATTATCGATGAATTTCGCAATATGGGTAACGAACAGCACTTGGAACATCATAATTAACTTTAACAATATCACCTTATTATTCTTTATTAATATTAACATTCCATTCTCCTTTGAAATTTATTACTTATCCACTCAATCTTCTGATATGATAATCTTTACCATCTCAAGCATTGTAAATGTTATGATCACATTTTTAAATTCTTTCATTATCTGGATATCAGTTTTAAAATGTATACACGTTGCTGGTACCTCAAAACCCCATTCTACTCACATCTTTGACTCATATTCATAGATCAAATAGAGATTCCAGAGACGTAACTAAAAACTTAGTCAATGTATTAGCTAAACAAAAGAAGGGTTTAAATATTTGTCATATTAATTCTCAAAGTTTAGTGAATAAAACAGAAGAATTCGCCAACATTTTTGAAAACTCTGGTGTTGACATTATATGTCTTTCAGAAACTTGGCTCCATTCGACCATACCAAATAACTTAATTAATATCAATGGATACTCCGTTTTTAGATCCGACAGAGTCCGACGTCGTGGTGGGGGCGTTGCAATTTTCACCAAAAACACTTTGAATACAAAATTTCGTATAAAATCAAGTGCAGGCGACGATATTGAGCACGTATTTATTGAACTGAAATCCTTTGATAGGAAAATGCTTATCGGCTGTGTTTATAGGCCTAACAACACCATTGATATTGGCCAACTCCATAACATCCTGGAAACTGTATCGTTAGGTTATAATGACGTCATTATAACAGGGGATTTTAACTCAAATACACTGGTAGATCCTTCTTTAACAAATATCATGGGTTCGCTTGGTCTTTATGCTACTAACGACTGCAATCCCACTCATTTCTCCGCTACTGCTAACACACTTCTCGACTTATTTTTTGTTAATAGCCTTGATAATGTGCTTCTTTATGACCAAATCTCTGCTCCATGTTTTTCCAAACATGATTTATTGTTTCTCACATATAGATTTAACATGCAGGAAGAAGAACAAACATACTCTTTTCGCGATTATAGAAGTCTAAACTACATAGACTTAGAGGACAAATTTATGGAAATGGATTGGAATAAATTGTATGGTATAAGTTCCGTAGATGAACAACTCGAATTTCTGCAAAAAAATATTCTCTCTCTGTATAATTCGTCTGTTCCTGTTACAACTAAAAAGTGTACATCGAAAAATAAACCCTGGTTTAATTACCATGTTAAAGAATGTATAATGGCCAGGGATATAGCCTATTCCAGATGGAAGAGATATAAAACACCTGATCTATATGAAGAATTCTCCTCTGCAAGAAAAAGAGCTAATAAATGCATAAAGTCTGCTAAAACTGATTTTTATGCTACACGCTTTAGTTCCGCAGTTGATTCCAAAAGCAAGTGGAAGACCATTAGTGATCTTGGTATTGGCAAACATAAGGATATTGGCCCCTCTTCTGGTGATGCAGATGAACTAAATAAAATGTTCATCAACATTCCAGCTACAAAGGCTGATCCAACCTTTTATTCAGATACCTATGAAACTTCCGATGCTGTTTTTGGTGTCGGAAATTTTGAATTCCGTTGTGTTGCATATGAAGAAGTCCTAAGTAGCTTTAAAGAGGTTAAATCCAATGCCATTGGTCCAGACGGCGTCGATCCGAAGTTTATACGAATTATTCTCCCGCGACTATTGCCCTATATCTCATACATCTTTAATACTATTCTGACTACCAGCACATATCCTAATCTTTGGAAACATGTCAAAATTATACCAGTTCCAAATACCAATATGGAGTATCGACCTATAGCCATACTGTGTTATATGTCTAAAGTATTTGAAAAAATTATATATAAACAGATGTCTGAGTTTCTTCAACGTGAATCGTTGCTGAGCGATATGCAATCAGGCTTCAGAGCTGGGCATAGCTGTATCACAGCATTAGTTGACGTCTCAGAGTCAATCAGGAATGACATTGATGACAACCAGGCTTGTTTCCTTGTGCTTCTCGATCACTCTAAAGCCTTCGATACAGTTGATCATCGGAACATGGTTTTTAAACTTAGAAGATTCTTTCATTTTACCAATTCGGCCAGTAATCTTATAATGTCATATCTTACCCATAGAACGCAATCTGTGTACTTGGGAAATATTAAATCCCGACCGTTGCCAGTAGATAAAGGAGTACCTCAAGGGTCTATTATAGGTCCACTACTTTTCTCTATGTACGCAAATGATCTGCCTCTTCAATTATCCTACAGCCGTATACATATGTACGCAGATGACGTACAAATATACTTGAGCAGTCCGCTTAGTGATATATCCCAGGTCATAAACAAACTTAATGAAGACCTTTCGCGCGTCTGTAAATGGGCCAAAGCTAACGGTTTATGCCTCAATCCTTCTAAATCAAAGTGCTTAATTATACATAAAAATAGAAAATTTTCGCTGCAGAACATTGACATACTGGTAAATCAAGAGAAAGTGGATATTGTAACAACTGCAAAAAATCTCGGTGTCATATTTAACAACTCGTTAACTTGGTCTAGCCACGTCAATTATGTTGTAGGACAAACATACGCCAAACTACGGACACTATGGCTAACTCACTCTTACACACCGCAGAACATACGCTACCTACTAGCCAAAACATTTCTCATTCCTGGTTTATTGTACGGGTGTGAACTTTTTGCCCACTGTGATTCAGCGAGTCGGCGTAAACTAAATGTAGCGTTTAACAGCATAACGCGCTATGTATATGGCCTTAGAAGAAATGAACATGTATCTCAATTTTCAAATAGCTTTTTTGGTCTCAGTTTAAATTCGTTGCTTAATTTGAAAGTTCTACAATTTTTACATAAAATCATAGTGAAACAGAAACCCACATATCTATTTCGGAAAATACAATTTGCTAGATCCAACAGAGGCAGAAAGATTAAACCTCTTAGGCGAAGGAGCCTGGTCTCCGAATGGCAATTTTTTACAGGATCTATACGTCTCTGGAATAATTTGCCACATAATCTGCAACGTACCAGCAATATAGTAACGTTCAAAAAAAGGCTTACAAGTATTATCTCATAATGCTTTCCCTTAGTATAATGTGATCATATCATTTTCTTCAAAACATTCTCTTCCTCCTATCATTAACTTTATTCAAATTTAATTTATTAAAAATAATTTTTATATAATATTTTGTATCTTATCGAAATGTATCAATTTACAATATGTTATTTTATTCTCAATTTTTAATTTTTCCTTATTGTTTTTTTTTTCTTTTTTTTAATAATTTGTCCTATTTTATAATTTATGTCGGATTTGTGATTACAACTATAATTCTACACTGTAATTTATAAGACATTTGTCTTGTTGTGTATGAATAAAATAAATAAATAAATAAATAAAGATAAGCGGTTGTCATTTAAAGTTAGTTAAGGCGCATCGTGCATTGTCCCGATTTGCACTTCTATATTTCAAAAACCTCAAAACGTTGGAAAATATCAAAAAGGTCAAACATAAAAGTCAATTCTCTACAAGAATTTTCTCTGCTACAACATTTTATTTAGACCCATTTCAATAGGATTTGCGGTTTCCAAGCAAATTTGTGAAAACCTAAAAAACTCTTAAAAGTGTGAAATTTAACCGCGATTTATTTAAAAATCACTTCGTCGACTTTCTTGTTTTTTTTGTTTTTTTTTGATTTTTCTTATCTATAAACAATGTAGTTTCAGAATCCGCAAGAACTTTCCAGGTGTAAGCACCCTTCATTTAAAGTTAGTCCAGGGTCACCGTGATTATTGTTGAAGAGGCCGTGGTGGTATTATGCCTGTGTTTCTTCCACCCTAGCGGGTTTTACGTCCTCTGTGGGATGTTTTTGATGTCCTCAACTTTATGGATATGTTTATATACTTTGTCGCGTTCTAATTGACCTCACATATGCCATTTCTGAAAATCGATCTACTCAAGACTATTCATCCGTCGGTTTGTATATTTAGTTAACGCAATAACTCTCGAAGGGTGTAATCAATTTTGTCGAAATTTTGTATATAGTAATATATCTTCCAATCTTGGATCAAGTTCGTATATGGTCTATATTGGTTTACTCCCCAAGAAAAAGTTCCAACAATTTTGGGTATTTGTAGTTTCGGCAACTCGTAGAATCGGCTATCTTCTGGTCTGAAATAATATTTGGTACTGATCTGTTCGGTTTGAGTTTTTTTACCCACGGATTTTAATATTTTCATAGGTGGCCAAAAACTCGCAATTCGGAGATCATACCACTCCAATACCCCTGCACTCACCTACGACAGATGTGAGAATTTTAGCAAAATCGTTTATCTTGCTTCATTTTGCTTATTCATTTCATTCCCACCTCAGATTTTATTTTGTTTTAATGTTATGCAAAATGAAGACATTAATTTTTAGCCGCATTAAGAGCACCAAAAAAGAAAAAACACCGAAATCCAATTTAAGTTAAACTAAATTTGCAATATAACCATGTTTATGGTACATTTTCGCTTCTTCTTTAGGTTGTGTCTTTGTTACCAAATGTCCTCCAATGTTTTTTCGACCATAGTTCTGTGAGCCTTGTGCCTAATTACCTTTCTAATTTCGCGACAAACGACCACTTAACTACTGCACTAATGCCTCCTTAGAATTACCACCTAAGTTCTTGCGAACGCGTCAAGAGGCAATTTCTCCTTAAGACGACTAACTAAAATGATAATGGTGTAAAGGACTCGTCGACTAAAAAACAAAATACTAGACCATCAATGCCAAGTGAAAACAGAAAAAAAACACAAAGAAGGAAAAAGTGTTGAAAACTCAACCATTAAGATGAGCTGACTGACGAATACGAAGGCGAGAACTAAGAAATTAACTAATGCTGAAAAGGCGTCATGCAAATTAAATGCATTTCTGATGTTATTTTGTGCGAAATATTTGCATTTTGCTTCTTCATCTTTCGTGCACTTTTCGTTATCAACCGCTTTTGTGTTGCGTGTGTTTGTGTGAAGGGATGGTCTAGTCCGTTTCACTTAATTCCCTTACTCTTCTCACGTTTTCTTTGAATTTTGCTAAATGTTCAGTAAAAGATGAATAAAAATTTTCTTCGTGAAATACTTATTTCGTCGCAGCATGAACCTCTTCGACGGGTGGGCTGAAAAGGAATGTGGGCCAAGCTCAAATGAAATGCGAAAAATGTTAAAGAACCGCAAAAAGTAAATTAATTAAAAATTCATGACGCAACATAACCAACCAGCACAACCACCCATCATTCATCAGCCCAACTCCCGTTGGGATTCCAATCTACAACTGGGGCGGTGAACAATTTGAAACCGCATAATGCTGTTAGAATCGGGAAAACGCATTGAAAGACAAATCGCAAAAAAAAAATAATAATTGCAGTTACTTTAAAGCAGAAAAGGAATTACCCAGCATAATTTTTAGCGAATTGTATATAAATAGAATTGTATAGGGAAACAAGTAGCAAATCGTTAAGATTGGCCCGGCCGAACTTTTTATACCCAGCACCATAAACTATTCTGAACTAAACTATTCTGTATTTTATGTGAAGAAGTTTTTCGACCAGGCCTACCCCGAATGCTGAAATTAGAAGTTTTGTGATGTAGCGAAATTCCTCAAAATATGCAAAATCGAGAGGTACTGTTATATGGGGGCTATAGCAAAACGTGGACCTATGTTGACAATTTCTGATAGAAAAGATTTTGACCACTGGGAACCTTAAATTAAACACCTGCACAGATACTGAAATAGAAAAATTCCCACAGAGCTGAATTTTGGTGGAGATGTAGGATTTTTCATTACATATAAGGTCCTAAAATACTTTGTCGATCCCATGTGTGCAAAGAAACTTATTCATGGTCATAGGTCATATTTTTATTTTCGTTTTTTGATATATCTCAAAAAACGATGAGCCTTACCAAAAAGTGACTACAGAAAAAGACAAAGTCCTAAAAGTCACCTAATAATGATATGCACACATAAAGCACCTATAACATATTTGACCCGAAAGTCAGGATACAAAATCTGATTAGACCTGGTTCTACAAATCAAATCAAAAATGTGATTTTCGAATTTCTTCCGAATCATTCCATGAACCAATAACAAATTCTGCATGATGAAAACCATTGCGAATAACAAAGTCGTTAAATTTGTAATGGATGGTATATTAAATTTGTGATTCTGTTTGTAACTCCTCGAAATAATAATTTAATATCATATAAAGTGTATATATTCTTGATCAGCGTGCCTCTACACCAGTGTCGCTCAACAGAATACCATCAAACTGAAGCAAGTGTTTTTGTATAGGAAAAAAATTACAACCACATGATGTTTATTAGTCTTGTTTTGCTCACGTACACTGTGAATGAGGGAGAATGGCAAAAGCAAAAAAACTCAGTGGGCGCCCGCAGTATACAGATGGGCGACCCTGCTCTACACCGATATAGCCATGACTGTCCTTCTGTGGAAATCACTTTAATGTCCGAAGTATGAAGGTGGATAATACTTTGGTAAGTGTATTGAAGGTCCCTTCAGCTTGGACCAACCCTTACCTTAAAAAATTACTAGAGATGGACAGTGGGTAAATACCCAATGGGTAAATACCCGGTAAATTGGGTAAATACCCATTTGTGGGTATTTATTTGGGTATTTACTATACTGAATCGCTAATACAACATCTTAGACCCTATTTCTGGGTTTAGGTTATGAAATCGATTCAAAATGGATAGTTTTACAATACTTTAAACAAGTGGGTAAATACTTGGGTAAATACCCGAGTATTTACCCAAGTGTTGGGTAAAAACTCATTAACTGCGGAACCACTTGACGTAGGCTGACAAAATTTGGCTCAAAACTTACTTATATCAAGAGAATATCTAGCATTGAAAATGGGGTCTCTGGGTACATGTTTTGATATAGCCCCCATATAACCGTACCTCCCGATTCAAGGTATTTTTTACTTATTAGCCTCATTGTACAATCATATTGGCTGAAATTTGGCATAGTGAGTTCTCAATATGTAGAAAATATCGTTGCAAAAATTTGTCAACATGGAACCACGTTTTCTAATAGCCCCCATATAGGGGTACCCCGATTTCGAGTATTTACCAAAGTGTTGGTTATAAACTCATTAACAGCCGAACTACTTGACGTAGGCTGACAAAATTTGGCTCAAAACTTTTTTATATCAATTGTAATAAAGGTATTGAAAATGGAGTCCCTGGGTCCATGTTTTGATATAGCCCCCATGTAGCCGTACCTCCCGATTTAAGGTATTTTTAACTATTAACCACATTTTACAATCATACTGACTGTAATTTGGTACAGTGAGTTCCCAATATGTATAAAATATCCTTGCAAAAACGTTTTCTTGTAGCCCCAATATGGGTTTCTGAAATCGGGAGGCTATATCAAAAAGTGGACCCAGGGACTCCACTTTCAATACCCTTATATGGCGCCTGCAGGAAAGCGTGGACCTACGTTGACAAATATGTGCAAGGATATATTATACTCCTTGAGGACTCACTGTGCCAAATTACAGCCAATTGGATTGTACAATGAGGCTAATAGTTAAAAAATACCTTAAATCGGGAGGTACGGATATATGGGGGATATACCAAAACATGGACCCAGGTACTCCATTTTCAATACCTTTAATACTATTGATATAAGAAAGTTTTTAGCCAAATTTTGTGAGCCTACGCCAATGGTTCGGCAGATAAAGAGTTTTTACCCAATATTTGGGTAAATACTTGAAATCAGGGTACCTTTATATGGGGGCTACAAGAAAACGTGGAGCTATGTTCACAGATTCTTGCAAGGATATTTTCTACATATTGAGAACTCACTGTGCCAAATTTCAGCCAATTGGATTGTACAATGAGGCTAATAGTTAAAAAGTACCTTAAATCGGGAGGTACGGATATATGGGGGCTATATCAAAACATGGACCCAGAGACCCCATGTTCAGTACCAGAAGTTCTTTAGACATAAAAAAGATATGAGCCAAATTCTGTCAGCCTACCTAAAATGGTTCGGAAGTTAAAGAGTTTTTACCCAACATTTGGGTAAATACTCAAAATCGGGTTACCCTTATATGGTGGCTATTAGAAAACGTGGACCTATGTTGACAAATTTTTGCAAGGATATTTTCTACATATTGAGAACTCACTGTGCCAAATTTCAGCCCCTATGATTGTACAATGAGGTAAATAGACAAAAAATACCTTAAATCGGGAGGTACGGTTATATGGGGGCTATATCAAAACATGGACCCAGAGACCCCATTCTCTTAAAATAAGTAAGATTTGAGCCAAGTTTTATCAGCCTACGTCAAGTAGTTCGGCAGTTAATGAGTTCTTACCCAACACTTGGGTAAATACTCGGGTATTTACCCAAGTATTTACCCACTTGTTTAAAGTATTGTAAAACTATCCATTGTGAATCGATTTCAATATGTAAGTACTTGTTTAAACGAACCACAGGTATTTTAAATCTAGGTGTTTTAAATCTAGTTTTAAAATAACCACAAGAACGCTTCAACAATTGGTTTGAGCGCATGAAAAAGTGTATCAATCAAGCTGAAGAATTCTCTGAAATATGATTAAACTATTTTTCATAAATATCCGCGTTTTCATTATTAGGCCTGAAACTTCTCTGTAGCACTCGTACATTCCATTCACTGAAAACAGAAAAACATTCAAATTGGTGCGTTCAGTTGTAACTGTTCATGTCTTTAATATATTTATCGCCTAAATTAACAAGTAAAAAGCATCAGTCGGCTTTGCCGACAGAGATATACCTTCAGCCTATGTGAATTAAAACTTTCACCTACGGACAGTTGGAATGTATTCAGGGTCTTTTCAGAATTTTGAGACCATTTTTAAACATTTGAACTTTCAGACAAAAATGTGGATTAGGATAAAAGTGTTGCGGAGGAGGTACTTGAAGGAATGGACCGACATAGTTCATTATGAAAGTGGATCTTATTTTGGGAGTATTATCTTTTCGATAGATTTCACACCCACTAGTCATTTCAGTGGGCCATCGTATAACACTGTGCAACATTTTTAAGGTAATCTTGTGCAAACAATTTGAACTGAGGATTTTTTGAAAGTACGGACCCAAACGACAAAAACCCTAGTTGGTTTTGTTTTGTGTCAGATGCAGCTTGGATTTTATGGCCCCATCTAAACATGGTTAAACATTGACTTTTTAAAGCTATTCGGGGTTATATCTCTAAAACCAATGCGAATCTTCTTCGGACCTCTGAGGCAAATTTGTAGATAAGGACAAGAATAAAATATTTGGAGAAGTAGTGAACTCGAAGAACAACATTTATTGTCTCAAATTTTATAAAATATCGAAAATTTCCATAATTTGTATAAATTTCGCACCATATCTCCAGAACCGTTAATTTTTTCTCAATGTTTTCTTTCGGAAAAATATTCGCTGGAATGTAATACACAACTCTTCAGAACATGTCATTGTTGTAAAAGGCCTCTATCAGTTGTTTTCAGTATATTTCTTAACGACCATTTAATAAAGAAGTCAATAATGTGGTGAAATCCGAAATGCGAGCATAAACTGTTAGTGTGAACTGTGTTTGAAATACGCATTGTAAAAGATATGATGCAAAATACCGCTGAAACAACATGAAGAAACCATTTTAGAGTTTCAGAACTTTATTTGGAATACTTTTGCAAAAGGTTATTTAGTTCAACTCCAAAAAGTTTAGCTGATACTGACCAGAATTTCAGAAATTATGTAAAATTTTATATATTTATATTTTATCGATTTTGATGCCCTAGATGGAGTTTTTCTTATGTTGTCTGTTCAAATATAAGTCCTACTAGTTTAGGGCTACAATAGCCAAATTCCTAATCGTTTCTAAGATAATGGTCTGATAAATGCAAGAAATTGCAGTTTTAACCCGGTTTAGATGGGGCCATAAAATCCGAACTGGACCTGACAAGACAAAACCCTAGTAGTGTTTTTGTAGTCTCAATATATACTTTCAAAAAATGCTTACTAGAAGCTGTTTGCATTTTCAGTGTTGCACAGTGTAACATTTCGACCAGTAGGACAGGAAGCATGAACTTGTCCACGGAAAACAAAAAAACTGAAAAAACTTTTATCGCCATAATTGAGGCAGAAAATTCAAGTAGATTCATCAAAAATCAAAGTGATCCGAGAGCAGGTCTTAAAGTGAACTTATCTGGTAGATATATTAGGATGTGTAAAGTATGGACCAAATCGATCACTCTCTTTAAGAGTAATCGTGCACACAATTTTTCCGAACAGTTTTGATCTTATGTGGGGGAGGTACCTGAAGGAGTAGACCGATATGGCTTATATTCGAACCTAAATATTAGGAAGGCCAAATGTTGGACCGAATTGGCAGATCCGTTCAAGAGTTATCTTGTGCTCCAACAACTACACACGGTGTCATAGGGTTTTTTTTACAACTTTCAGGCTATTTTGCCAGGAATTATGAGCTTGTCCCTGATGAAACTTGTACCGTCGTATGGGGGCATGGAATACAAGTGGTTACAACAAAAATCAAAGCGATTCGAGAGCTGGTCCTAAACTGAACTTTTCCAACATTTTGTGTGGGAGGTACCCGAAGGAGTGGACCGATTGGTTCGAATCGGTTAATCCGTTCGAGAGTTATCGTGCGCACCAGCCAGCCAGACAGACGGACGGACATTGCTAAATCGACTCCATATTGTCTGAAACGGATTCCGTCCAAACATACTTGGGGTCTAAAACCATTATTTCGATGAGGCACATTTTGCCCGTATGAAAGTGTATATACCCTCGTTAGCAAGGCCTACAGAAGGTCGGCTATTAAGAGTTCTGTTAACAACTTTTGACAACAAACATAATAGATTGTTCATTATTGTGATTTGATTTCCTTTGTATTTTATGTCACAGTAATGTATTTGACAGCAAACTAAATAGTCAGGCCTAACTAGTTTGGGCTGAGTGTCCGACTGTATAGACTGTGCTCGTTAGCATAAATGCTGAGGGTATAAAAAATTTTTGGAAAAATGTTATTTTTTTATTAAATTTTCCTTAGAAGTTATTCACACAAGCCTGTTACACCTATAGTATATGTAGTATTTGAAAAATATATGTTGTACAACAGATACGTGAGAACGAAAAAACAAGTAAAGATCTCACTCGTTCCTATACAACACAGAACTGTTTCTATCAGTTATTTTATTGTGAGTACACACAAGCCAAACAATATCATAACTGTTACACTCATTCCCACATTAATATCATATTATATCTGTTATGTATATGATATACATATATGTTTTGTTGATACAAACAGTTATACTATTGTATAACTTGCTAAAGTAGCTAAAAACCGCAAAATACCAAAAATCGGGATGTAATGTTATATGGGGGCTGAACTTCAAACGTTAAAGTGCAGCTAATTCGGTCAAAAACCGTAACTAATATCTCCAAAAAAGTAGAATCTATAGGTACAAAAATATGGACCTATTTTAAAAATTTTTGTAACCCCGGGAATCCTCCAATATCAAATTACAGCTAGTTCGGAAAAAATCTAAAAATACCTAAAATTCGGAGTTACCAGTACTTGAGCTACGTATGGAACAAATACACTGGGTTTAAAAAATATAGCATTCTGACTTAATTATTTTGGGAGCTATTGTGAATACAACAGACGGGCAGACGAAATGTGTAGATCGACTCAGATTTTTACACTGATCAAAAAATATATGTACTGTATAGGGTCTCCAATGAATATACCTTTTATATAACGGTGGAGGGTATAAATATGTATGTATATGCAAAGATGTATAGATCACTACCTCGTTAAGAAAGCGACTACCTATCTTCCTTTGTTGCTGTCGGAGCAACGCTGTCGTATATATTTTCTTTCAATTATCTGGTTCTGGTTCCTCTGTGTCCAGAAACAAAAAACAACCTTGACTCAATGCGTCTATAACGAATCAGAAGACAGGTGAGTGGGGTTAGCTTGGCAGTTAAAGAAAGGCAGCGTTTTGTGTGTTCTCAATCAACATGCACGGTATGTGTTGAGTATCGAATAGATGTGGTGGCTACATCGTCTGGATCTTAGCTGGGCTAAAATCACTCATGTTTGCCTTAGTAACTGGCGTTTTTCTTTCGTTGCACTGACTGTGGAACTGCATCAGTGTGAATGCTACCCAAGCCTGTCTGATAGGTTCGTTGATTTAGATGTTCTCGCTTGTACATTTGATCCTCTCTCTCTAGATCACGAAGATCCCTGACGTGGATGTGTGAGGAAGCCTGTTTACTAAATTGTGACAGGGATGCTCACGGCGATGATAACTAAATAGATACTAGATCGTCTCCTCATGAAGATGGTCCACTGGTGTAATGAAGAGGCACCCTGTTGTAGTCCTCAGGTCGACATACTGGCAGGTTTGCTTTAGATTGTGACAGTGATGCTCACGGTGATGATAACCAAGTAGGTACTACATCGTTTTCTCCTGAAGATGGTCCACTGGTGTAATGAAGAGGCACACTGTTGCAGTCCTCAGGTTGACATCTTGGAAGGTTTGAAGAATCGTCCACTTCGTAGTGCTATCATTTACACACAATATTGGCGCCACATAGCTTTCCACAGACCGTCCTATTGCTTTGTAAAAGGTCAACAAGGTTTCTAGTCAGCGCCCCATGTGCTGCCTGCCAGCGACTTGAGAACCTTGTTTCTACTTCTGATCTTTTCGCAAATAACTGAGGATATTTTCATATTCCTCAGATGGAAGAACTGCACTAGGTCAATTTTGTAAACATTTAACCTATAACATATGTCATCCGCATACATTACTATTTCTATGCCGTCTGGAGCGTGTGTAATTTTAGAAAGGTAAAGGTTAAACAGTTCTGGAGATATCAGCCCGGCCTGGGGACATTCCTTTTTTCATTTTTCGGGTCTAATACTTCTTATTTTTCAATTCTACAAACGACTGGCGTCCACACACCTATATTTGATTACCCAACCTTTAAAACACGTCTGGAAAAAAGTCTTCTATATGTCCTCGAGCCACTTGACATGGTTGACGGTAGTCGCAGACTGGAGTGATTTGTGTGGATATGTCATGTAATGCTGTTGTGGTCCTGCAACTGGGAAACAGCTATCATCGTGGGATTTTAAGCACCGAAGACAGAAGATAAATCGGCTTTTACATATCGCCTCTGCAGACATCCTTTCCTGGCTTCAGTAGGAGGACCACCCTGTCAATTTTCCAACTTTCTGGTACAATGGCTACCACAAATTGAGGGCAGATGTTAAATAATAAACTGCAGGTTCATTTAGTTGCTTAAGCATTATCATTTAGATTCCGTGTGGGCCCATCGCTTTGGACGATTTCGCGTTTCGGATGACTTCTGTAACATCGTTCCTCGTAAATTGTGATAGTAAATCCTCGGCTGAGAGGACTCTTATACGGCTTAGCACACTCTTCTTCCATTTATTACTCTCTGTGTGTTTATAAATCATCGGTTAAAATCACACGCTAACTTGTTCGGATCTGTCACTGCATGTCGTTGAAAGAACAGCCATTTTAGCATCCTTCTTTCCCGGGAGAGAGTGTGATGTTGCATTGATTTAGGTGGTCTATCCACGATTTGAAATCTGTAATGGACCCTTCGCGTTTCTGATTCCTGGGATTGAACTGAACAAAAAAAAAGTCCACTGGACCATATGTCTAGGATGAAAATCGAGCCCCCCAATTTTGACTTGAAGTTTTTTATTGACGTTTTTTGGATATTTTGGCATATAACAGGCAAACCAAAATTGGAGCCAACAAAAAAATTGAGAACTCTCTAGTTCATCGTAAAGGTATTGGAATGCTCCTTCAGGCAGTTTTGGCCTTGAAACTGCGCAAAATTTTCTGCAAATATCGATAAATGACACTGTGCTACAAAAGTTGACCAGACAAATATTGAATCGTTTTGTTTCAAAATTCTATCGTGTTGGGGTCCATGGACAACGAAAATACCTTTGGTTCGTTTGGGTCACTTCGTTTTATTGTTTTATAACGGTAAAACTAGTGAAAATCTGGGTTTCTTACATTTTCAAATTAAAACGGGCATATCGTATTTTTTTCAAAACGGATTTCTATTAACCTTTTTTCTTTTTTAAGGGGTGAATGATATCTTTCGAATAAGCTATTATTACTTCAAATCGGTGAATAAATGGCTAAGTTATAGTGGTTGATTCATGACAATACCGAATTTGGTTGCCGTTCCAAACGATCCGGGAGAAGCTCTTAAACGTCACTTTTTCCAAATGTTGTGTGGGAGGTATACGAAGGAGTAGACCGGTATAGTACATATTCTAATCCGATCTATATCTGGAAGGAATAATAAGTTATTCACACTATTTTACAGAAAAATGTTGAACTTTTGTTGGGTAGGTACCCGAAGGTATGGATCGATATGGTCCATCTTCGAACTTAAACTAAGTTTGGGCTAAATATTATGTGTACAAAATTTGGTTCGAATCGGTTATCGGTTATCATGTGCACTAGCCTGCCAGCCAGCCAGACAGACGGACGGACAGGGCTATGTCGACTCCAAATTGTCTGAAACGAATTTCAGTCAAACATTATTTCGATGAGGCACATTTTTGGTCGTATCAAAGTGTATACACTCTCATTAGCCTAAAGGCTAAGGGCATAATGATATGGGACCAACTTGTTATCGGGGATTCCGAGCGGCGTGACTTACGACACCACTAATAGAGAAGGTTTTCATGGGTGAAATACTCAGGAAATGTAAGCCAGCATTACACTGGGAGGATATGCCACCACCGAAAATTTTGATGTTCTGTAGAGCGATTCTCTAACAAATTTTTTTAGTTACCGACAAAATCGGTAACTTATGAATGAAAAGTTCAAGTGAAAGTTGATAACACTATTGATATCGGTAGAACTTTACGACTAATTTTTATTGGTCGCAAACTTATCGAATAATATCGTTAATTACTGACATTATAAGCATTTGAATTTTACCGATTTTTGTCGGTAACTTCAAAAATGTGTTAGAGAATCGCACTACTGGTCAGGAATTGAACTGCAGACCTTCTGAGTGCAAGGCGGACGTGCATACCACTGCACCACGGTAGCTTCCTTTAAGAGCAAATTCCCTAGTTTTAGAGTCAGGGTTCGTATGACGAAGATCATCATGCTTATTTGCTAGTCTCGCTTTAATTTTGGGTATTCTATCAGCAGGTTACGGTGTTCTTGAAGCAACTTTAAATGGTGCTTACACCTGGTAAGTTTTTGCGGATTATCAAACTACAATGTTCATAGATGAGAAAAATCAAAAAACAAAAAAAGTCGCTTTTTATATAAATCGCGATTCAAGTTGACATTTTTAGGATTTTTTAGGTTTTCACGATTTTGCTTGGAAATCGCAAGTCCTATCGAAAATGTTGTAGCTATGAAAATTCTCTACATGATTGACCTTTACGATAATTTCGTAGGTTTTACTGTTATTGAGATATAGAAGTTCGAATTGGGACAATGCATTGACTGTATCGCTACCTTATTCCGATAGAACTTGCGGTTTCCAAGCAAAATCGTGAAAACCTAAAACCCCTAAAAAGTTCATCTTGAATCGCGATTTATTTAAAGCGCTCTGGTGATTTTTTTATGATTTTTGATTTGATTTTCTCATCTATGATCATTGTAGTTTCAGAATCCGCAAAAAATCTCTGGTGTAAGCACCTCTCATTTAAAGTTGCTTCAAGAGCACCGTGAGGTATGTAGCGATCAGTTTCAACAGCGATGATGGCACGGAAAATTCTCTTAGCTAGACGAGGGCAGCGTTCTGAAGTAGTGAATAGTAAATTCTCTTAACCCTTTCTAGAGAATTTACCAACGGAGAAGATGATTGAAAAATGGTCTGAGCCATGGAAAATAACGGGCATGTCATTACTCAGATGACCAATATCCTCGTAGCAGTGTCTTCGTTCACCGTCCAAAATGTGGATCTATTATTTTTTTGGGTCAGCGCTGTAACCCTCTAGTCATTGCCAAGGACGGAATACCAAGGTTTATGATGAACATTTAAGTCCCCTGGCACCAGACGGTTATTGCCACCAAAAGCGAATTAATTAACAACTATTCATCGGCGGTGTGCAGACATTAAGCTACTATGCCTCGGCAGATCTAGATATTAGACTCATGCTCTAGCGGGATAGGTCTGTACTGGACAGACTGGTGTATAAGGAAGGTATGTCCACGTTATCCTCCTCCTGTTTTTGTAAGATATTTTGCAAAACATGTAACTATCGCAAAGTTGTTTCCTGGAACGTGGCGACCATGATGTTTCTGTGACTCATGAAGTCTATGATTTCGCTGACTTTGCTGCAGAGACCGTTGAAATTGAATTGCAGGAATTATGCATTTGAGGGGCGCTGTACAACATAATGTGGTGTAAGATGCTGTACTTGTTTTTGTTGGGGAGATGTTTCTTATTCCGACGACAAAAACCTTCCGTAACTGTTTCTATCGCTTAGGCGGTAGGCTTTGGTTACTTTATCGATAATATTCGCTTGTAGGGTGCACACAACGTTATACCCTTCTTTCCGTCCGTCTGTTGCGACGTTAAGGATATAATATTCCTAGAATGTTTAGTATTAATAAGGGGCTACATCGGACCACGTTTTGCTATAGCCCCCTTAAAACAAACGATTTTCGATATTTACAAGGTTTTAACCTCAATATCATACCGAATAGACTGAAGTTTATGATCTTCGTTGGAGCTATACAACTTTTCATCAGATATTTGTAGGTAAAGTCCACATCTTCACATGGTTTGTAGTTTTCATCGTCATTATCCGAAATGGATGACGCTTGGTAATTATTACAGAAGAAAATTATCAGTATAGGTCCACGTTTTCGTTATATTGAAAGTTGTTCCTCAATATCGCACCGTAATGGCTGAAATTTGGCATTTAGTCTTCGTTATGGCTATACAGCTTTCCACCAGAACTTTGGTATAGAACCGTCCGTATATATGGCTGGTGCGCACGATAACTCTCTAACGAATCAATTCATGCAACTCAAATTTTGAACCACCTAATATTCCGTCCCAAGTTAGGTTATACTCGATGTTTTTGTATAACTTGCACATAACGATAGTTATGTAATTATCTTAAAAAATACAAATCAAGTAAAAAGTCGCTAAGTTCGGCCGGTTTGAACTTGTTATACCCTCCACCATAAAATTTTCTTAACTAAAATTGAATAATGAGTTTCTTCTCCTGTCCATAATTTTAGGTGCAACAACGGATACGCCAAATGCCTAAATTATCTTATCCAATCTATAAAAAGTATTATAGCCCCCATATTAAGGTACCACCTGACATTAATATGGGGGCTATATAAAAGTGTGGACTTCCGTCAAACAATGTAGCTAAGACCTCCAAAATGCCGAAAATCGGGAGTTACCGTTATATTGGGGCTATACCAAAACATGGACCAGTATTACGATTTTTGGTGGAGAAGTTTCGTGACCACAGAAAGTCAAATATCAAATTACAGATAGTTCGGTTAAAAATAGTTGCCAAACCCTCAAAATTCCGAAAATCGAGAGGTACCGTTATATGGGGCTATACCAAAACTTGGACCTATGTAGACGATTTTTATTGAAGAAGTTTCGTGTCCACTGAGAACTTCAAATGTCGTATTACAGCCAGTTCGATTAAAATTTTTTGCTAAATATCTCAAAATACCGAAAAAGGGGAGGCACCGTTATATGGGGACTATATCAGACATGTACCTATGTTGACAATATTTAGTGGAGAAGTTTCGTGACCATAGAGAACCTCAAATGCCAAATTATATCTTGTTCCGTTAAAAATTGTAGATAGAACCCTCAAAATACTGAAAACGGGAGATACCGTTATATGGAGGCTTTAGCAAAGGTGTTGTGACCACTTAGAACCCTAAGTGTCAAATTACAGTTAGTTTGGTTGAAAATTATAGGTAAAATACTCAAAATACCAAAAATCGGGAGGTACCGTCATATGGGGGCTGTACCGAAACGTGGGCCGATATAGTCCATCTTCGAACTTGATCTGCCTACGGCAAAAAGACACTCTGGTGCAAGCATATAGTGTTCTATGTCAAGTATTGTGGACGCTAGAGAGAACAACAGACGGGCAGACGGACATAGCTATATCGACTCAGAATTTTATCCCAATGAAGAATATATTTACTTTATGGAGTGGCATGTTATTGCTTCAATGCGTTACAAACGGAAAAACAAACAAGTTTAATATACCCTCCATATTATAATGGAGGGTAAAAAAAGATCTCATACCTGAATTGGGTAATCTCCTTCTTGGTAGTATTCTCTAAAAAAATCGTTCAACAAATAATTTTGCTAGTCCTTATCTCTGTAACCGATCACACCCATTAAAGGTCACCTTCAAGGTACATTTCTGTGACGTTTTTTTACTTTTATTCAGCAGTTTGCCATGCAGTTCATAAGGATTGTTGTTTGGTTAAGCTCCAAGATATACACGGTCAAATTGTATTTTGAGAGGTTTGAAAAAGAAAAAAAGAAAGAAAAACTGCTCACTCACCGTTATTTGTATGCATGGCCAAAGAAATTGCTTCGCAGTACAAAAACAAAAGACGCAACACAACGAAAAGAAACCAACCAGATAGTTGAACGAACGGTCAACGAAACACCCGCAGTTTTGGATTTATTTTTCCCAGAAAGACACCATCCAGGTTTAGTTAGACAACGAATTCTTCTCATTCGCATGATATGCAAAAATATAAAAATGCATTTTCTTTGCAAAGTCCTTGAAATCTCCTTATCGTGTAGGTAGAAGCAATAAAGTAGGTGGGTAGCAGCATCTAGCAATGTGTCTTTTTTCCGTTGCCATCGTATCTAGCACAAAAACCATAAAACATTTGAATTCACTTATAAGAAAACATAAAATATTCAACAAATAATCTGTGTAACATTCTATAAAAAATAAATAAATAGGTATATCCTTACGGTATTTTCGCATTATTTTGTTTGCACCCCTCTGCTTGAAAAAGTAAGGAAGGTTCTCAATCGCTGCATCAACCAATGAAGCGTAAATAAATCACAAGGGAATGTGCATTTCATTGATTCAATCATATTTCTACATCTACAACATTTCGGTTGTATGCAAAAATAAATTGAGATAATGGTTTAATTCACTGACATGACAACGATACATAGTATTAAGATATTTTGTAATTCCACGCAACATTGACTACATTATTATAAGCCTAGAAAAGACTACAGTTAGATGGGGCCGATTGTGTGATAGCCTAATTTTCAGCGAATAAAAAAAAATCAAGAGAAACCACTCCACGGCCGATATGTCTGATGAGCTGCCTAAAGCAACAGCGAAACTTGGTGGTAATTTGGTGTTTTTGTCGGTTCGAGTCTTCGGCTTTCCTTTTTCACTTGCAAAATTCTTTGATCGTAAAACTGAGCTGGAGTCGATTTATCCCAGTTTTTCCATCTGTCTGGCTCGGTCCCATTATAACTCTCGAACAGATCAACAGATTTGGTCCAAATTTTGGATCTCGCAATATTTTGTCCAACCTTCCTTTGGACATCAGACTTCAAAATGTTTCTCTAAAATCTTGAGCAAAGTCCAATCCGATTTTTTCGAGACCTAGAGTAGGTTCGAAAGTGGATTATATCGATTCACTCCATCGGATACCCCCAACACAAAATTTCAATTATCCGATTTGACCGAAACATCCTATAATAACGTACATATTAAATTCTGAAACTTCTTCGCTATACAATTCATAGAAAAAAATTGGATATCTTGCCCCTATTCGATCTGTCTATATATAAAAGTCTCAACTCACACAGGCTGAGATTATATCTCTGTAGGCAAACCCGATTGTTACTTTTTACTTGTTATACAGAAAACAAAAGTTATGAATTTTCATAAGTTTGTCTCCGCTGTACCGACAGAAGTGATTGGTCGTTGGAAAGATTTTAAGGTCATCGAGTCCATAAACATCTAGTCATACAATTAAGATAGAAATGGAGAAATGGATGGAGTTTTTCGTCTTAAGCTATTTCTTCAGGATTTAGCTAAAATGTTGCCGATCTTTTTTGAGAGATATTTTTTCGACCATGTGTTTGCGTAGTCTCAAACAGTACTGCGAGTGGGATTCGGAGTCTATGATTCGTAGATTGCATAGCCCGGCTCCTGATATATTTTTCTTTTATTAATGTAATTTTCTGAATTATTAGTTGGCTTTCACGGACTCTATCACTTCTGGTAAAATAGTAAAGTTTTGGTGTTTTTATGCACTTAAAGAATATCATTTTCTTACAATAACACAAAACTTTTTTAATGGCACTGAAGTTAGTGTGTGATAAAGAAGAAACGGCGTTATGTTCAGATCGAACTGTTTATATCCTCCAAAAAAGGTATATATCTATTCGACATATTCGCGAATGCAATCCCTGCGTTCGAACGTGGATCTATTTTCACCACTTTTTGCATGGAAATTCTCCCAACAAAATGATTTCCAAAATCCATATTACTGACGATATTTTTAAAAACTATGCCAATAGCCTCGAATATAGAAAATGTTTCGAAAGCTATTCGCTGCGGGATTTAGAACCCAAAATGTCAAATAAGAGCTAATGTGGTTGAAAATTCTGGGATACACCAAAACGTACATCTATATGGGTAATATCAAATTGAAAGATTTTTTAGTTATTACTTCAGTTCTGTTGGAGAATTTGGTTAAAAACTTTTGTAAGGAAACTATGCCGAACGTGGTCTGATATGGTTCATCCAAGGACTAATATATTATAATCAGTTCCAAATTTCAATCTTGTATCTAAAATTTTGTGATCTCTCTCTTTTGAATGTATATATTTGGTGGCAATATTGAATATACATAAAATCAATTAAAACCCCTTTAAAATAGCTTTACGTAACGACACACAACATTTTTAATTTTCATGATTTTTGGGCCCCCCCGAAATGAAATCCTGCGTACGTCCCTGATTCAGTATTTTTAATTTTTCTCAAAAACGGTAATACTTAGCAAAAGCCCGCTAAATTAAAAGTTGTAGATTCAATAATTGTCTACAAGATTGGCCTTTAAGATTCTTAAAAAAGACTTACCATTTTCGAGATATCGCGATCTAAAGGTCAAATAAAAAATTAGCCGCGTAAGTACATTGTGAGGCGAACCGGTTAAAGTAACGACACTATGTGTTAGATTCTTCCGTAAGTTTTCAAACGATATCCACTTTGCAGTAATCGGTTCAGTAGAGCCGGGTCTAACCCAGTTTTTAAATTTGGCCTTTCTGGTCGAATAACCAGCGAACCGGATCCGCAACCGTTGAAAATTATACATTTCCGTAATCAGCGCAACAGACCCTACCTTCAAACAAAACTTGAAAAAAATCGGAGAGTTTTCGTTGGGGTCGTTCCCGTTGGGCTTTCGATTATACATGTGGGTTAAATGGGCTATTTTTGCATAAAATGACTCTAACATTGAATAACTCTACTAAACACACTCCGATTTTGTTAGAATTTTTTTAGAAGATAGCTATAATTTCGCTCTTCAAGAAAATATATATTTTTTGGGGGACAGACCCGATTACTTCGCTTATTTTAGCCGGTTCGTCTGAATATGTGCATATTTCCCTTATAAGTGCATAAAAATCATGTGTTTTTTAGAACAGCTATATCTCAAGAATGGTTCCTTCTAAGAAAAAAATTATAAGGGTCAAACTTGTAGATAATTTTTCTGTCTACAATATTTACTCTAGTCACTTTTTGATTAGATCAACCGTTTTCAAAAAATAAATCCGAAAACCTAAAAACC
Organism: Musca autumnalis; assembly: GCF_047663935.1. Taxonomy (NCBI): domain Eukaryota; kingdom Metazoa; phylum Arthropoda; class Insecta; order Diptera; family Muscidae; genus Musca; species Musca autumnalis. The sequence goes on along the minus strand of NW_027411644.1, from coordinate 166,478,091 downwards.
CTTAAATTTTGACCTTTGACCCCGAATAACTTGTTTTGCACACATGGGATCGATGGGGACTTTTAGGACGTTGCTTCTAATGGCAAACCCTAGCTCTCCACCAAAATTCAGCTTTGTGGGAATTTTTGCTATTTCAATGTCTATTTTGACCGGACTATACTGGAAACGTTAAGTATTAATTTCCGTATTTTATAATTAGGTAGGAAGGAAGACTTAATACCAAATTTCAGCCATTTCGGAGGGATATTGAGGCCACAACTTTCAAAATATTAGAAATCCGGAGGTACCGTTCTATGGGGGCTATATGAAGAGGTGAACCTATAGCGAAACATTAGAAGTGGAAAGTTGGTTTCCCCAAGGAAGACTTAATACCAAATTTCACCCATTTAAGCGGGATATTGAGGCCACAACCTTCAAAATACCGGAAATAGGAAGGTACCGTTCTATGGGGGCTATATGAAGAGGTGAACCTATAGCGAAAAATTTGAAGTGGAAAGGTGTTTACCCCAAGAAGGACTTAATACCAAGTTTAACCCATTTAAGCAAATGAAGACGTATGAAGACGTGGATCCATGCGGGCAAATTGTAGGTGTAAAGTTTCATACCCCAAACGAAGACTTAATGCCACATTTCAGCCATTTCGGTGGGATTTTTAGACCACAAATCCTTGTATATATTTTTGCATATGCTCATTTTATGCAAATATGTCAAAATATGCACGATATGCAAAATATGCAAAAATTTCTGGGCCTAATTCGTTTTATTTTTTGATAAAACGAGTTTCTGTCTAATCAGATTTTCTCTACGACCATCCTAACCATATGTGCAATTGCATAGGAGACCGCTGTCTATTTATAATGAGCAATCGGGGCTTTTCCGCTACATATTATTAAAACAAGTTAGAAAGTATCAGTCATTTCTCTCTGTTTTTTTTTTTAATTTTGGTCCGATTTCCAAAGAAGAATGAACTTTGACCCCCAACAAAATTGTACCAACGTAACAAGGGCCACAAAGACAAAAAATTCGAAAAAATTTAAACACTCCGCTACGAGTACTTAAATGCCACTCTTTCCAAAATTTGTGTGGGAGGCACCCGAAATAGTGTTCCGCTGTTGTCCATATTCGGACGTAATCCAAGTCTCTATGAAATAATACGCTGTACAAAATCAAGACCAAACCGGTTTTTCCCTTCGAGGGTTATCTTAGGCACTAGTTAGTTTAGTTGGCGTCGTCTCAGGAAGTATGGACTTACCCAAAAGAAAAAAATTGCACCGTCGTAAAAGGGGCCGCAAGCCGAACATGTTTCAAACAAATTCAAAACGGTTCGAGAAGAGCTTTTAAGCTATACTTTTCCCAAAGGAGTTGGCCGATATAGTCCATATTTGAACCTGATATTTGCATCGAAGTACACAATAGTTTGGAACAATTCGGTTAGTCCCTTCTGGAACTATCGTGCGAATGATCTTAGCGAAAAATTTTGAACTTTTGTGGAGGTAATTAAAGGAAGGAGTAGACCGATATGATCCATCTTCGAACTTAAACTAAGTTTGGACAAACTTTACGAAACCTAAAATTTGAACCAAACCGCACCAGCCAGCCAGACAGACGGAAGAACATGGGTAAATCGACTTCAAATAGTCTGAAATCGATTTCGTCCAAACATATTTCGATAATCTCATTATTTCGATAATCTCATTGGACTAAATGTTGTATACCCTCAACATTAAACGAAACAACAAATATTAAACGAATTTTAGAAATATATTTCGGTGTCCAATATTTCGAGGTAACATTACATTACCTTTTACCAAAGGTATCACGAAAACTTCAAGACCCCGTACAGCATTGTAATTTGTAACAATTTTAAAAAACTGGCAATTCTTCTTTCACGATTTGAAATTTTTATCATGAATACGACATTTTGTTACATGGAATGTAAATGTAGTTCTATCAAAGAAAATCACAATAAAAAAAACACTTATATGTTAGGCAGTAGTTCCGGTTATTATCCAAAATGGTTGGCATCTTCCTCGACCAAAATTCGTACCTCGTGTAAAAATTTGTCAGTATTAAACTATAACTTCGAACTCTGGTTATGGTTACCGTACACACAATGAAAACTGTGGAATTTCTGTATATACTAGGCTGTAACTCTGTTATCTGAGCACGTACATCAACATAATTGGCATCTATGGAAAGGTCGAAAGATTGTCTTTCAAAAATTACGCGTGGGCGGAATGTGTATACGTGGCGGAATGTGTATACCAGGAATAATGATATAATATATATTAGTTTTTTTCCAATTTTCACACCAACGTTTCGGTCCATTTCACTCGCTAAAAACTATCTGATCATTATGTAAAATTGCAACCTTTTTTATACCCTCCACCATATGGAGGGTATAATTAAATTTGTCATTCCGTTTGTAACACATCGAAATATTCGTCGGAGACCCTATAAAGTATATATATTATTGATCAGCATAAAATTCTATGTCGATTTGACCATGTCCGTCTGTCCGTCCGTCCGTCCGTCAGTCCGTCCGTCTGTCTGTCTGTTGAAATCAAGATACAGCTCGCAATTTTAAAGATAGAGAGTCAAAATTTGGTACAGAAGTTTTTATTACTTGCAGGATGGTTGGTATTGAAAATGGGATATATCGGCCCACGTTTTGATATAGCCCCCATAGAACGGTACCTCCCGATTTTCGGTATTTGGAAGGTTTTAGCTTCATTATCCTACCAAAATGGCTGAGATTTGGTACGTAGTCTACTTTAGGGGTATAAAACTTTCCCCCAGAATTTTGTCGGTATCGGTCCACACCTTCATATAGCCCCCATAGAACGGTACCTCCCGATTTTCGGTATTTTTAAGGTTTTAGCTTCATTATCCTACCAAAATGGCTGAAATTTGTTACGTAGTCTTCTTTAGGGGTATAAAACTTTCCCCCAGAATTTTGTCGGTATCGGTCCACACCTTCATATAGCCCCCATAGAACGGTACCTCCCGATTTTCGGTATTTTTAAGGTTTTAGCTTCATTATCCTACCAAAATGGCTGAAATTTTGTACGTAGTCTTCTTTAGGGGTATAAAACTTTCTCCCAGAATTTTGTCGGTATCGGTCCACACCTTCATATAGCCCCCATAGAACGGTACCTCCCGATTTTCGGTATTTGGAAGGTTTTAGCTTCATTATCCTACCAAAATGGCTGAGATTTGGTACGTAGTCTTCTTTAGGGGTATACAACTTTCTCGTAGAATTTTGTCGGTATAGGTCCACGCCTTCATATAGCCCCCATGGAAAGGTACCTCCCGATTTTTCGTATTTTGAAGGTTGTGTCTTCAATATTCCACCAAAATGGCTGAACTTTGGTATTTAGTCTTCAATGTGATATAAAACTGTTCGCCAGAAATATATCTGTACAGGTCCACGCTTTCAAATTTTCCCATTTCTGACTAAAATTCGTCGGTATAGGTCCACGTTTCGATATAGCCCCCATAGAACGGTACCTCCCGATTTTCGTAATACTGAAGATTGTGACGTCAATATCCAACCGAAATGGCTGAAATTCGTTATTTCGTCTTCCAAGAGTTATAAAATATTCCAGAAGAGTATTATCAGTATAGGTCCACGTCTTCCTATATCTCCATAGAAGCGTACTTCTTGATTTTCGGTATTTTTAAGTTTTAGCCACATTCTCTTACCGAAATATAGAAAATTTGGTATTTAGTCTTCTTGAGCCTAAAAACTTTCCGTCAGAAATTTGTTGGTATAGATCGACGTTTTGAAATAGCCCCCATAGAATGGTGCCTCACATTGCTTTACAGAAATTGCTGAAATTTAGTATTAAGTCTTCTTCATACACGAAAGGAAACTAATTATTCCATTTTACTTCAATACAACTTGTGGTGGAGGGTATAACAAGTTCGGCCCGGCCGAAATTAACGTCGTTCTTACTTGTTCTGTCATAAACTCACACCTTATTTAAAATTTCGGACTGATCGGACTATGATTGCGATCTACAAAGCAGATACAAGTTCGGATAAAAATTTTGTTTTTGGTCCATTTCACTTGCTAAATATTTTACCATCATCACCAATTAAAATAGCGATCTATTCGGATGTAAAACCGACCTCCATACCAAATTTCGTGACGATCGGTCCATAATTGTGACCTGTAATCAAACAATTTATAATGGACAGACGGACACGCGGAGGGACGGACACACATCGCTATACCGCTTTATCTCGCCGAGATATGCAAAATGGTATATAACATTGGGTGTCTACGACGAATATTTCGCGGTGTCATGTGAATTTTTAGCAAAACAAACTTATAATACCCTTCCCGCATTGTGTAGTAGGGTATAATTAACCGTTATTGCACTCTGGCCGATGCAGACCAAATTATCTTAAATGCCATTAAATTCTGGGGCACTGTGCACCGATGAACTTAAATCTTGGTATGGCGATGAAGGACCATCTTATAAAAAAAACTGGTATAATGAATTCAATCGTGGCCAACGCTCTCTCAGACACGATGATGCTGTGCGTGAAGTGATAATGCAAAATCGCCATTTGACATACCGTAACATAGGGGCATCCTTGGACACTTCTTCCAGCAGCATACATTCGATAATACATGAACACCTGTCATTGGATCCAGCACAATTTTGCAATCGTTCAAAAAAAAAAAGGCTCGTGTCGATTGAAAACATATGATGGCGGTGCTTCAAATTGCGTTTATAAGATCGTCGTAGGTGACGAATCATGGTATTAGGCGTATCAGTCCGAAACAAAACCGCAATCGACCGTGTGGGTCTTCAAATATGATCCAAACTCAACGAAAATTCATTATTTAAGTAGCGCTTCGAAGAAAATGGTACCCTGTTTCTTCGGCAATATAAAATAATAATTTTAGACCCTACTAACTATATATATTCTTGATCAGAGTGCAATTATATATTGATATATCCATGTCCGTCCGTCTGGAAATCACTCTAGCGTCCGAAAGGATTAAATTAGGTGATTGACATTTTGTCAAAGTCTATTGTATGTACGTAGGACTTTTGGTATTGAAAACGGGCTATATAGGTCCACGTTTTGGTTTAGCACCCATACGAAGTGACGCATGACGCGTCGTCGACTTTTAAGATATTTATCCCATTGGACCACCGATTTGGTTGTAATTTGGTATTTTGTGTCTCCATAGGCTAAAAAACATTTCTACCAAAAATTGTTTATATAGGTCCACGTTTTGGTATAGCCCCCATATAACGCCCCATATTTGTATGTATAGTACGCGTCACTTTAAGATTTAACCATTTAACCACAGAATCGGTTGTAATTTGGCATTTTGTGTTTACAGAGGCTAAGAAACATTTCCACAAAAAGATGTTTATGTCCACGTTTTGTTATAGTCCCCATAGGACGGTATCCCCCGATTTTCGGTATTTTGAAGGTTTTAGCCTCATTATTTCACCAAAGTGGCTGAAATTTGGTATTTAGTCGTTTTCGGGGCAACAAAACTTTCCTTCAGAAATTTGTTGGTATAGGTCCACATTTTGATATACCCCCATAGAACGGTACATCCCGATTTTCGGTATTTCATTTGATAGTTGCTATTTAGTCTTGTGTGGGACTACCAAATTTTTACCAGAAATTTGTCGGTATCGATCCATGATTTAATGTACCCCCCATAGAACGGTACCTCCCGATTTTTTGGTATTATTTAGGTTTTAGGCTTATTATTACACCGAAATTGCTAAAATGTGGCATTTAGTCTTGTGTGGGACTACAAAACTTTCTACCAGAAATTTATCGGTATCGGTCCATGTTTTGATGTACCCCCAATAGAACGATACCTCCCGATTTTTGGTGTTTTGAAGGTTTTAGCCTCATTATAACACCGAAATGGCTGAACCTTGGTATTTAGTCTTCGTTAGGGGAACAAAACTTTCTACCTATACTTTGTCGGTATAGGTAGACGTTCTCAGATAGCCCCCATAGAACGGTACCTTCCGATTTTCGGTATGTTGAAGGTTGTGTCCTCAATATTCCACCGAAATGAGCGATATTTGGTAGTTAGACTTCGTTGGGGGTATAAAACGTCCCACTTTGAATTTATCGGCATAGCTTATCGCCTTATATAGGCATAGAGAACATATATAGAACGGTACCTCCAGATTTTCAGTATTTTGAAGATGGTGGCCTCAATATCCCACCGAAATGGCTGAAATTTGGTACTTAGTTTTCGTTGAGGATACAAAACTTTCCACCTGAAATTTCTCGGTATAGGTCCACGCTTTCATATAGCCCCCCTTGAACGGTACCTCCCTATTTTCTCGATTTTAAAGGTTGTGGCCTATATATCCAACCAAAATGGCTGAAATTTTGTAGAATATTAAAGCTGGGGGTTTACAACTTTCCACCTGAAATTTGTCGGTATAGTAGACGTTCTCAGGTAGCCTCCATAGAACGGTACCTCCCGATTTTCAGTATTTTGAAAGTTGTGGCCTCACATAGACCCCATAAAACCGTACATATCGGTTTTCTGTATTTGGAAAATTGTGGCCTCAATGTACCACCGATATGACTCAAATTTGGTATTAAGGCTTCCACGGGGGTACAAAATATTGAAAAAAGAATTATCATTGTAAGTCCATGTCTTGAAATAGCTCCCAAAGAAGAGTACTTCCCGATTTTCGGTATTTTAACGGTTGGAATTAAATAATTAGTCTCCGTTGGTGGTATAAAACTTTGCATCGGAAAATTTCCGGTATTATTCCATGTCTTTATATAGCCTCCATAGAACAGTTCTTCGTAATTTTCGGTATTTTTATTTGTATTTTTTAGCCACATTATTCAACCGGAATAACTGAATTTTAATATTTAGTCTTCGCTGGAGTTACAAAACTTTCCTCCAGAATAGTCGGTTTTGCCCAATTTTATGTATTTCGCTCAATTCGGAAATTTTTAAATATCGGTCCATGTTTTGGAAAGAACAACGATGACGCCCCATATGAGATGTTTTGAAGGGAGTATTATCAGTTGGGATATATGTACTATTTCTGCAATAAAAGAAAGAGTTTGGTACCTTCATAAACCAAATTAAACTAAACGTTCCTATTCACTTCAATACAGTTCGTGGTGGAGGGTATAACAAGTTCGGCCCGTCCGAACTTAACGCCTTTTTTATTTGTTATTCTTTTGCTAGTATTCCTTTTACTAGAAGCCCAAGTGCTAGCGATTATTTTCAATTTACAATATTTTAGAAATCGGCGATGATAAAAAATTGAGGTTTTGGCCAGTAAAATCGAATTATGAAACACCGTTTTAACGCATTTTACATTTAGCATGTTTTATAAAACATGCATCATTTAAGTTGTCAATTCCATACAATATCTGTCAAATAAATGACGTAAACTCCCAAAACACCTGTTTTAAGTGCAAGTGTAAAATGCGTTTTAGATAGTAAATTTTACTAAGTAAAGCCACAATGCAAATGATCCATACACTTTAGTTGAAAATTTCCTCATGATTGATTATTTCAGGCTTGGTTGATAAACTATGTTAAGCCTTTTTTGAAAGTACAAGACCATTTTATAAACTTCTAACTCCCAAACAAAAACAACAACATCTTATTAAAAATCACAATTTGTTGGTAATATTCTATACAGATTAGTTGCTCCGTTTTTTTTTTTGTAGTAAACAAGGGAAGAAAAATTGAAGCCAAACTTACAAAACAATTTGTGGCAGTGCTAAATTAAAAACAAGAACTGTTTTTTCTGTTACACTTTTTTCCCGGTCACAACTAAACCGTATAAACCATAAGATGACAATGTGATTTTAGAATGCAAAAAAAGAACCAAGATATTGCGAAAGAAACATACCACTGATAGTTGCAACAAAAAAAAAAAAACCATTTCGGTTAGAACTACAAAGTTCACGTGGCGATGGTGAACAAAAGTTTATTAACTCGAACAACCACCCACACAAAAACACACTAGAATGGTTTTCACCAGATTGGAAAAAGCTAAAGGTTGATTGAAAAACACCGAGAAAGGAGTAATTCAACGATATACCGAGAGTTCGGTTTCCGGTCACCAAACAAAAAAGCAAGCAAAAAAACAACAACAAATCAATTTGGCTCAGGCACACAAAGTACACTTGGAACTTTTTAAAGTACATTTACAGCTTGTGTGGTATGGAGACATTGGATTGGAATTGTTGCAAAATGTGAGTGGAGTATTCAAAATTGAGGTATCTTTTTATGGACAAAATGCGAGCCTTTGTATGTAAAATATAGAAAAAAGTCTACAAACATACCATTTCGTTTCGTCCCCTGGCTACGTCGCACTATGTCGCGAGTTCAATAAACTGTGGCCAAAAATAGAAGGAGTTGGAGTAGGCGAATGAATTTTGGTACAAGTACAATATCGGTGAAAATTATTAGCATACTCGTAGATCCACGTTTTGATGTAGCCCCCATATAATGGTACTTCCCGATTTTCGGCATTTTGAAGATTTTACCTAAGTTTCTCAATAAAATTGGCTGAATTTTTGCGTTGGGAGTTCCAAGTGGACAAAAAACTTTTCTGATAAAAATTATGGTTCGCGTTCTGATATAGTCCCATAGAACGTTACCGCCCGATTTTCGGTATTTTTAAAGTTTTAGCAACATTATACAAACGAAGTAGCTGATATTCCGTCGTAGATGATCTTCGCCAAGGCTGCGATATATTCCAACAGAGAATTGTGAGTATTGGTCCACATTTTGATATAGCACTGAGGGTTCCAAGTGGACGCCTAATTCAAGGGGAAATCAATGGAAACCGCCTTACATGAGGTGGTTGAACACGTTGAGAAGAATGTGGAGAATTGGAACTTCACCTTGGCGGCCTTTCTCTATATAGAATGATCCCTCAACAAGTCAAAAAGTATCTTTCGTCTTTGCCCACAGAGATATACCCTCAGCCTATGTGAATTGAAACGTTCATCTATGGATAATATTGAATCGAATACCGGCTTTGCAACCAAATCATTTTCCCCAATAATTCTTTATTTAGGAGTTTTGCAGATTTTGTGGCAATTTTTGGACATATGAATTAAGTGGAATTAGGGCTCATATATATATTATATTAGAATTAAGGCTCAAAAATGTTGAGGAGGCAGTACCTGAAGGAATGGATCAACCTTGTCCATTTTGGAACTGGATGTTATTTTGAGAGTCATTTCGTTTCGATAAAATACGCATCCTCTAGTCTCTTCAGTTGGTCACCGTATAACTTAGACCTTTCAGATCACTTTGTCAGGAAGCATGCACTTGCCCGAGAAAAAAAAACATAATATCGCTGTAAACAGAACCGCAAGGAGTAGCATCGGTAGAGATGGTATTTACCGGGTATTTACCCGGTAAATACCCACACGGTGGGTAAATACCGGGTAAATACCCATTTGTGGGTATTTATTTGGGTATTTACTATATTGAATGGCAAATACAACATTTTACACCCCATTCCTGGGTTTAGGTTGTAAATTCGTTTCAAAATGGTTAGTTTTACAATACTTTAAACTAGTGGGTAAATACTTGGGTAAATACCCGAGTATTTACCCAAGTGTTGGGTAAAAACTCATTAACTGCCGAACCACTTGACGTAGGCTGACAAAATTTGGCTTACATCTTTCTTATGTCAACAGAACTTTTGGTACTGAACATGGGGTCTCTAGGTCCATGTTTTGATATAGCCCCCATATAACCGTACCTCCCGATTTAAGGTATTTTTTGTCTATTAGCCACATTTTACAATAATATTGGCTGTAGCTTTGCACAGTGAGTTCCCAATGTGTAGAAAATATCCTTGCAAAAATTTGTCAATATAGGTCCACGTTTTCTAATAGCCCCCATATAAGGGTACCCCGATTTCGAGTATTTACCCAAATTTTGGGTAAAAACTCTTGAACTGCCGAACCACTTGACGTAGGCTGACAAAACTTGGCATACATCTCTCTTATGTCAAAAGAACTTTTGGTACTGAACATGGGGTCTCTGGGTCCATGTTTTGATATAGCCCCCATATAGCCGTACCTCCAGATTTAAGGTTTTTTCATCTATTAGCCACATTTTACAACCAAATTGGCTGTAATTTGGCACAGTGAGTCCTCAAAGAGTATAATATATCCTTGCACATATTTGTCAACGTAGGTCCACGATTTCCTGTAGCACCCAAATAAGGGTACCCCGATTTCGAGTATTTACCCAAAAGTGGGTAAAAACTCATTAACTGTCGAAGCACTTGACGTTGGCTGACAAAATTTGGCTCAAAACTTTCTTATATCAATAGTAATAAAGGTATTGAAAATGGAGTCCCTGGGTCCATGTTTTGATATAGCCCCCATATAGCCGTACCTCCCGATTTAAGGTATTTTTAACTATTAGCCATATTTTACAATCTTACTGACTGTAATTTGGTACAGTGAGTTCCCAATATGTATAAAATATCCTTGCAAAAAATTGTCGACGTAGGTCCACGTTTTCTTGTAGCCCCAATATGGGTTTCTGAAATCGGGAGGTACGGCTATATCAAAAAGTGGACCCGGGGACTTCATTTTCCATACCTTTAATACTATTAATATAAGAAAGTTTTGAGCCAAATTTTGTCAGCCAACGTCAAGTGCTTCGACAGTTAATGAGTTTTTACCCACTTTTGGGTAAATACTCGAAATCGGGGTATCCTTATATGGGGGCTACAGGAAAACGTGGACCTACGTTGACAAATATGTGCAAGGCTATATTATACTCCTCGAGGACACACTGTGCCAAATTACAGCCAAGTTGATTGTAAAATTTGGCTAATAGATAAAAAATACCTTAAATCGGGAGGTACGGCTATATGGGGGTTATACCAAAACATGGACTCAGGGACTCCATTTTCAATACCTTTAATACTATTGATATAAGAAAGTTTTTAGCCAAATTTTGTGAGCCTACGCCAATGTTCGGCAGATAAAGAGTTTTTACCCAATATTTGGGTAAATACTTGAAATCGTTGTACCCATATATGGGGGCTATAAGAAAGCGTGGACCTACGTTGACAAATGTTTGCAAGGATATTTTATAATCATTGAGGACTCACTGTGCCAAATTACAGCCAATTTGGTTGTAAAATGTGGCTAATAGGTGAAAAAAACCTTAAATCGGGAGTACGGCTATATGGGGGCTATACCAAAACATGGACCCAGAGACCCCATGTTCAATACCAGAAGTTCTATTGACATAAGAAAGATTTATGCCAAGTTTTGTCAGCCTACGTCACGTGGTTCGGCAGTTAAAGAGTTTTTACCCAAAATTTGGGTAAATACTAGAAATCGTGGTACCCTTATATGGGGGCTATTAGAAAACGTGGACCTATGTTGACAAGCTTTTTCAAGAGTATTTTCTATATATTGAGAACTCACTATGCCAAATTTCAGCCTATATGATTGTACAATGAGGATAATAGGTAAAAATACCTTAAATCGGGAGGTACGGATATATGGGGGCTATATCAAAACATGGACCCAGAGACCCCATGTTCAGTACCAAAAGTTCTTTTGACATAAGTAAGATTTATGCCAAGTTTTGCCAGCCTACGTCAAGTGGTTCGGCAGTTAAAGAGTTTTTACACAACATTTGGGTAAATACTCGAAATCAGGGTACCCTTATATGGGAGCTATTAGAAAACGTGGACCTATGTTGACAAATTTTTGCAAGGATATTTTCTACACATTGAGAACTCACTGTGCCAAGCTACAGCCAATATTATTGTAAAATGTGGCTAATAGACAAAAAATGCCTTAAATCTGGAGGTACGGTTATATGGGGGCTATATCAAAACATGGACCCAGAGACCCCATGTTCAGTACCAAAAGTTCTTTCGACATAAGTAAAATTTATGACAAGTTTTATCAGCCTACTTCAAGTGGTTCGGCAGTTAATGAGTTTTTACCCAACACTTGGGTAAATACTCGGGTATTTGTTGGTTGGTTCGCTTGTAAATAACTACATTTACCTCCCATACTAGAAAAAATGGCAAAAATTATACACTTTTTTTTAAATCATGATAGAGAAATTTCAAGATTTTAAATCGATGCAAATTGCAATGATGTACGGGTTCCTGAAGTTTTGGTGCTAGCTTTTGTAAAAAGTAATGTAATATGGATAAAAAACCGTCAGTCTGCCCATTATAAAATAAGGAAAATAACTTGTAAGGTTTCCAGCAATGAAGGTGTAAGAATATATATGTGCTTTATCTCCGATATGTTATCATGTATATGAACAAATGTATGTATGACCGAAAGTCTAAAATAAGTCTCAATCAAATAAAAGAAATTCCGTGAAAAACTAATGCCCAGGGGTAGTGGTGAAGGGTATCACATGGTCGGCCTCGTCCGACTATAGCCCTCGCTTACTTTTTATGCCGTTTGGGGATACCTGCAGTCACAAAACTTCTCCACTAAAAATTGTCAACATAGGCCTATGTTTTGGCATATCCCTCATAGACCTGTACCTCCTGATTTTTGGTATTTTGAGTTCTGTTACATTTATTGACCAAATAATCGCCATATAACGGTACCTCCCTTTTAGGGATATATATAATATATCATTTTAGGTTCGCAGTGGTCACAAAACTTCTCCGCCAAAAATTGTCAACATACATAGGTCCACACCTTGGTCATATATAGATTCCGCACGATGGAAGACATTTTACATTTTTTTACATTTTCTGACCTAATTTTGACATTTTGGGTATTCGTGGTCGCAAAAAATATCTCCACCTAAAATTGAAGACAGGAAAGAAAACTAATTATTTCATTTATGTAGTTCACAATATTTCATGATGGAGGGTACAAAAAGTTCGACCCGGCCGAACTTAACGAAATTTTACTTGTTATTTTCTAAAAAATTGTTATTTCATAATAAAAGTTCACATTTCTGTTTTTTTTTTTTTTTCTTCTTGTACGCCAGTGTACGTGTGCCTGTGTGTATATATCACACCTTGTATTTGTTGAAATGTTTTTTACTGAAGTTTAGTAAAGTTTTCTACCGGTCACACAAAAAGGTTCAACACATAGTCTCCAAAGTTGCAATTGTAAACATTTTTTGTGGCTTCCTACGTTGAAAGCCTGTATCAGAAGTCGTTTATTTAAGTCCCATTGGAAAATGTGCAAAAGCAATCTTCGTCTTTGTTGGTACTCCCCATTTGATAAACTTTTTTGTACGTTGTGTCCAACATTGTGTCGTTGTTGTTGTTGCTTAACGCCTTTTTACATTGGTCAGATTGTTGTCTTGTGGCTGCAATTAATATCAATCACGTGTGTCGATACGTACGTACACTTATGAAAGGACAAATTTTGCCAATCTTTGAAGATCAAAAGTTCACAACAATCTTTATCGAAAGGCAAGTTTATAGAAAAAATATGATATTAGTTTTCTTTTTCTACTTCATCTAGATGACGACAACCAACAAAGATTGAGTAAATAAAAAGAAAATAACAACAGGGCAAAGTATTCCTGGAAATGGCCACTTAGGAAAGCCAAAATGCTAAAGTATGACACAATTTTATGAAAACCAGATTGTTTGCTGCTGAAGATGTGGTAGTAAAGGTAAAGAAATACATATCGTGACCATAAATTCCAAAAGTCGTAACTAACAAAATAATAATTTTAGAGTAGAAGCAAAAAACGTTATAGAATGAATAACTTTTTTATGGAATATTAATCTTATGAAGGTGAGTATATGGGATATTATCAATCATATACGAATTGGTGTAAGTAATGAAACGCCGTCATTACAACAAAATCTGCAATGTTATCCCATTGCCCGAAATGCCTTTTCTTGAATAGGATCGTTGTTTTTTTTTAACGTAGAAGCTTGAAATTTTGCAAGAGCATGTATTTTAAGTCTTATGTAATAGATTCATTAAAAAAAACTAATTTTGACTTTTTGGAGATACGACTTCGGGCAATTATGGTGACGATATTATTGTTTGTGTTTATATTTTGTTTGGTTCGTTGCAAAACGCTGTGATGAGGTTGCCTTTAGGAATTTGGAGATTATGTTTAGAGAGGTTATTTTGTACATAATGTACAACCACCAAATGGGGAGGGTGTTTTATGGTGTATTTCTTAATTTTTTAAACTCAGCGAATTAAAAATTTGTCCCATTTTTATAGTACTAATTATTAGATTAATTGTGGCAACTTAAGCTGGTGAGAAAGGACAAGAATTGTCTGTGGAGATGCTCGAGATCTGTGAAGTAAAAAAAAAACTTTGGAGGAGATATGAAGTCTTCCAGTGGGAGAATCAAGATGATAGATCTCTCATTGTGAAGAAATTGATATCAAAGGCATGACCTTCTTTGTATTTTATGATGACAAGGATCAGCGAAACCAATAAAGACGGTGGGCCAGAAAATATCAAATTCAGAACACAGAGGAGGGAACCTAAACCGTCATCAGCGCTTCCCAAAAAGTTCGATTATTGCATTCAATATGATTGAGTTTATCCAAATTAATCTCCACAGGAGCAAAAAAAGAATAAATACATAAAGACTCTGCAGAACAAGGTCCCTTGACTCAACCAGACAAACATTTTTAGGCTAACTTGGGAACATGTATAATATGCCAAAATAGTTAATGTTTTTTTCTCCCCAGAGTTGTCAACGACGGACACAACTGTTCTGAGCCAAGGAATTTGGAAATTTTACCTGACGGCTACCAAGTACGGCTACAAAGGACAAAGTCGGCTCCGAATTCAAGGATAAAATTTTGTATTTTGCGTCCTAAGGGGACAGAAATCTTAAAATGGGGTGATTGTGTTATATCGTCGGTGTCATGCTAAAGTGTTCAATACGCCATTTTCCCGTTTGTTTGCGTTGCAACTACTTGGAGCTGACTGAAGAACATGTTTACATTCTTGAATAGATTTATTAGTAATAGAATATAGAACATCTATGGCAAAAGTTGTGGGAATATCTGTTGGAATAAAATGACACAAATGCAAAATATTGTAAATCATATGGAGCAGAGTGAAAAACAACTTTGTCCATTATTACCTCAATAAATTCAAACCTTCTAAATCGAAAATTTAAGTTCTGATTTTTGGAATGTGTTTTTAAATGTGTAAGTTATTAAAATATTATTTTCATACCCGAAAGGAACTTAAGCTTTCGGGCCGAAACGTTGATATCTCGGAAACTAGGGCAGATAGAAAAGAGCTGAGATCGGGTGGCATCATTACGTTTTCCAAAACATGGACCTATTATTAAAAATTTCCAAATTGAGTTTTTGGACCCTCTAGGAACCCCCAATACCAAATTGCAGCAATTTCGGTACGAAAATGTTTCAAACCCCTCGAAATACATAAAATCCTGCGATTTCGTTATGTGGAGGCTATACCAAAACATAGATGACTTTTCTATCTTCTGGTAATGCGACATTCCAATTAACTACCAATTCGGTCAATCCCACGACGCACAGAGGTCGTTGCCATTGGCCAAAATTAAAAAAAATTAAAGTCTATTTTCATTACCAAATGTGTTCCTATCGACTCCTAACATGTTAAATTTCTCTAAAATAAATTTGTTATGGATTCCTTCTTACTGTACTCTTTGAGAATAGCATAAAAAAAAGAAAATTTAACAGGCTGGATTTCGAGGTGAATTCAGTGCAAAAGTTAGATGAAAGTAAACAAGTAAAAAAGTATCAGTCGGCTTTGCCGACAGAGATATACCCTCAGCATGTATATATTGAAACAATTTTTTCCCAAAAATGTATGTATTTAGGGGTTTTTAAGATTTTGTGGAATTTAAACTGACAAAAATGTTCATTAGGATTAGAGATCAAAAGTTTTGCGGAGGAGATACTATAAGGAATGGATCGACATTGACCGTTATGGAAGTGGATCTCCAGCCACTACATATGGTGCCATAGGGAGTTTTTAGACCCTTCGGGATGTTTGCTCAGGAAGTATGGACTTGCCCCTGAAAAAACGTTTACCATCGTAATTGAGGCAGCGAATGCAAGTTGTTTCAAAGTGATTTGATAGCAGGTCTTAAAGTGAACTTATCCGAAATTTTGTGTGGGAGGTACCGGATGGAGTGGAAAAATTTAGTCCATATTGAACCTGATCTATATCTAGTAGATATATTAGGATGTGTAACGTATGGAAAAATTCGGCCACTCCCTTCAAGAGTTACCGTATGACCAAATTTTCCGAACATTTTTAAACTTTTGTGGGGGAGGTACCTGAAGGAGTGGACCGATATGGCTTATCTTCAAAATTAAACTATGTTTGGACAAAATATTACTAAGGCCAAATTTTGGACCGAATCGGCAGATCCGTTCTAGAGTTCTCTTGCGCTCCAACCACGTCACACGGTGTCATAGGGGTTTTTTGCAACTTTCAGGCTATTTTCTCAGGAAGTATGGACTTGCCCCTAATGGACTTGTACCGTCGTATGGAGGGCAGTGAATACAAGTTGCTAAAACAAAAATCAGAGCGATTCGAGAGATGGCCCTAAACTGAACTTTTCCGAAATTTTGTATGGGAGGTACCAGAAGGAGTAGGCCGATTGAGTCTATATTGAAACACTATCTAAGTCTGGTACGCAATTTACGATGGGCAAAGTATGGACCAAATCGGTTACTCCCTTCAAGAGTTATCGTGGCACAAATTTTCCGAACATTTTCGAACTTTTGTGGGGGAGGAGCCGGAAGGAGTGGACCGATATAGCCATCTTCGAACTTAAACTAAGTTTGGGCAAAATATTACAAAAGCCAATAATCACAAATGCAGAATCTTACACAACATGTAGTCAGTTATTCAGCGACCCAGGAATGCATCGTTCACGCAATTCTATTGCAACGGTCTCCGTAACGAAGTCAACGAAATTGTAGACTCTATGAGTCGGAGACCGGCGGAAGGACCGTGCAGAAGCGTAGGAGGAGAACTGGTCATCCTAATACCTCAGTGTGACCAGTACAGACCTATCTCGCTTGAGTTTGACTCTAGAGACACAGGCATGGAATGTACGTTTTGGCAAAGGACAGATCGCCCAAGAAGCGAAGGATGAGGATTTCCTAAATCATACACCGGTCTGTTCATTACAGACATATCTCGCTTCAGATTTATTCTGTCGAGGTAGAGTTTCTTAATGAGAACACTAGGGTGACCTAAAAAAAATTTTTTTTGAATTTCCTACCCCCTAATTTTTTTCATTTGATCCAAAAACCGTATATAAGAAATTTTATGGCGATCGGTTAACGTTAACCCGTGCCAACCTAGCGATCTTTGTTTCCATAGTAACTCGTATGGGGCCAAAGCAACATTTTCACCAAAATTATCTAAATGCAACAATTGTGGTCCGATCCATGAGAAAGCTTAACAGGTCATTATTGTGGCTAAAAACGATTTCTACAAAAAATTTTGAAAATTTGATCGGACTTTGATATTTGTTTAGGGCGTTATATTTCTGATATTAGTTCGCTTTTGGAAGGCAACTACCGTGGTGCTAGGGAGGGGACTTCACTGCTCATCATGAGCTTTGAAATTCCATTGCCTAGGATGGAATTTCAAAGCTCATGATGAGCAGTGAAGTCCCCTCCCTAGCACCACGGTAGTTGCCTTCCAAAAGCGAACTAATATCAGAAATATAACGCCCTAAATAAATATCAAAGTCCGATCGGAGGGGTATAGCGCTGGCCGATCAAACTTATAGCTCCACATTTTGAACGGTAAACGAAATCACTCCCACGAAGATAAGATGAGATTGCCACAGCTCGACAGATATCAGCGTTGTGGCACCGGGTCTGACAAATGGCCGGTCATATACCTTAGTTCAGATCGCATCTCTAACATTGTTGCCGTTTAAAGAAGATCCGACTTCATAGCCTCTACCCGCGGTACTTTTCTGAACCATGAAAAAGCTGATTGGTAAGGGTTCAACGAACGTACCAATCACCGCTTAAGGTAGCTGTCCGTGCCTTCAGATTCTTAAGTAATTGAGAGAACTTTTCGGTACATAATCACAGCTTCACATGCTCGTTACCAGAAATTAGACTGAATTTCCTGGCAAAGGCGATTAAACTAAAGACTGACTCTTGAAGTCGATAGGATAGAGCATAAGGGGAAAAAGAACGGCAACCGTATGCCACCTAATGACACCAGTGGACCACCATCATGAAGAGATCAACACATCGGTGCATTAACACAACAAGATATTTTCACCTGATTCGGTGTTATAATCGTGAACATCTCTGCCATAATGGCAGGAGAGATTTTCATGATCTGGAGAGAGAGAAATCAAATCATTTACACTAATACAGTTGCGCAGTCAGTGTCGGTAGGAACAGCTGACCACTAAAAATGTCAAATGTCAAATTACAGCTAGTTCAATTAAAAATTGTAGATAAAATCCTCAAAATACTGATAATAAGGAGGTACCGTTATGGTTATTGTAAACATTGGCATAACTGTTACAATTATAAGATCTACCCCTAAACCAAGATGGAACTTTCGCAAATCTGACGGGCCCAAATTCAACGCTAAACTCGACCGCGACCTTAGATTTATGCCCCCCTATGTACAACAACTTCGAACTGTTCACTTGTTATTGACACAACCAAAAAGTTCATACCAAGATGCTTCCGCAAGGGCTTTATCCCATG
The DNA here is from genome assembly GCF_047663935.1 of Musca autumnalis. Classification (NCBI taxonomy): domain Eukaryota; kingdom Metazoa; phylum Arthropoda; class Insecta; order Diptera; family Muscidae; genus Musca; species Musca autumnalis. The sequence goes on along the minus strand of NW_027411644.1, from coordinate 166,459,383 downwards.
CTGGAATGAAAACAGTGAAAGACTTTTTCAAGAATTCCTTACAAACCAAAGCCCAGAGGTAGCAGATGAACTCAATAAAGGTCTAGACGATCAGAGAAAATCTGAGTGGACAAAGTCCATGTCCAACATGAGCTTCAAACACTCCAGTCGTAAAGCGTGGCAACTTCTTCGCAAGCTTGGGGCTGCAAACCCCCCATTATCCACAAGTCCTAAGATGGATACAAATATCATTGCTGCCCATATAGACAATTTATCCAAGGCCGAGGAGGACAAACCTTTCACAAAAAGTATCAACATGGAATTAAAGGGACTATGCATTCACATGACTCGTTCTCCCACCCTTTCTCCGTATCGGAAGTTGACCAAGCACCGTCAAAAATGAGAAATGGAACAGCAGCAGAGGTGGATTGCATTTACCCAGAGTTCGTTAAGCATGGTGGTCTCCGTATCCTTATATCCTTTACTCAGGCCATATCCCGGTCTCATTTAAGAAGTCAAACGTCATTGCCCTTCTCAAAGCAGGCAAAACCCCAGCTGGAGCTTCGAGCTACCGACAGATTGCCCTCCTCTTAGTGTCCCTAAAGTTATTTGAAAGGCTTATACTGAACCGAATTGATAAAAATATAGAAAATTGTATCCCACCTGAACAAGCTGGATTCAGAAAAGGAACTGCACCGACCATATACTGGGGCTCACAAATTTCATAGAAAATAGTTTCGACCAGATTCAAAAAAGCAGCTGTCGATCTGTCGGAAGCCTATGACACCATATGGAAAATAGGACTCCTGCTGAAATTAAATAAGATCATTCTCTCCCACAACTTCAATCCAAAATAGCTGGGTGTAACCCTTGACAGAACCCTTTCGTTTAAACAACACCTAGATAAAACAGCCCAAAAAAACCAAATCTAGAAACAAAATCAACCAGAAACTCGCAGGAACAAATGCCTTGGCGAACTGTCTTCGAACTTCGAATTGACAACCAACTAAACACCACCATCAGTCTGATAGCAGGGCCACTAAAATCAACACCGACAGAATGGTTTCCGTAGCAGTCCTCTTTTCAACCAACAAAACAGAAGAACTGAGTTCGATCTACGACGGAAACCTTGGGGTAATTTAAATCGCCTTCGCTCTTCCACAGGCCGAATAATAGAAAACCTCCGCATATGGGGTCTCGCCAACGACGCCAGCTGTGTTTGCGGAGCCCACACCCAGCCGATCGACCACATAATTTACAACTGCCCAATGATATATTTTCCAGGAAATATTGAGGAAGTACAATCCCTTTCAACAGACGCAATATCCTGGATAAACACATTTAACCTGTAGATACATAAAATTAAAATTAACTCTGTAATTTAAAAAAAAAATCCATACGCCAAATAAAATAAATAAAACAATTACTGAAATATCTTTATCGGATCTCTATGCGCCGGTGCCGAAATGATGTGAAGAAGTAGGCATCAGATGATGTGTCATTTTGGAAGAAAAACCGACATGGTCACAGTCTCCCGTGATGTATGCGGGGATGTGGCACTAGACCTCTACAAAAATTTTGTACTTGCCATCACCATACCAAGCTACAGAAAATATTCGCTACATACTACAATGTTTACACATTTTTTGCTAATTGTTATTACTTAAAGCTCAGACAATTTTATTATTAAAGATTTATGATAAAAATCTAATCGAGATTAGAGTTGTAAACTCCGAACATACAGAAGATGGACGAAAAACATGCAGTTGTGTAAAATAAGTTGTAAAATGAAAAAAGCGAGAATTTTTGAAAAGTTTTTAATTAAGTTTCTGTACGTGTCGTTAGGTAACAACAGCAACAATGCAAGCAGCAACAACTTTAAAGTGCAAACCATAATATAAAGAAAGAAAAAAGTATTATTCAGACACATCCAAGTGTCCATATCCTTTTTCTCTAACGATAGCACACAACCATAACAATTTCCGTGTGACATTTTGGAGTATGAAAATAGCATACCCAGCAAAGTAATGTAAACAGGCTTCTTTTCGCATTACAAGTAATCTGAAAAGTAATGGGTTACTTCTTAAAAAATTTACAAGATAAACCTACTTACTTTACTCCTCACCATGTAATGAGGGCGGTGGCACAGTGTGTGTGTGTCCGAATATAAATCCTAGGGTTGCGTGTTCAACGCTCACCGTCGGCACGCGAGTTTTTGAAAAAAACAAAAACTTTTTGTTAATTATAAGTATTTCTATGTTTTGTTCGACCTTTTGAATTGTAATAAAAACCAAGATAATTGAGCTTGAGGTCAATGTTTATATTTTTATTTATTTCCAATATTTCGAGATTCCTTGAATCTCATCTTCAGGGAGATTTGTAAATAATTAGAATAATAAACTTAAAAACTAGCGTAGTGTGACTACCACCGTCAATTGTTATTAGTGCAATAAAAAGCTATGTAAGATTTATTACGCTAGGCAGTCCCAATCGTTGAGCAAAAAATAGAGTCGGACTGCAGTCTTTGGTATTATAAAAGTTCCCTTGCCTTCTTTAGAGAGCCCTGCTCTACAAGTCGATTTGTAGATCCATACAAAACAGAAGAGTGTTCATTTCCAAAATGTTCGTAAAATAAAATTCACGAAACAGTAAATTGCAGTTAGAGTCCACGTCGAATCTGTACTGGTGATGGGAACTGAGAAAGTTTCGGAGGAATTAAACTATGTTGCGAGTAGCGGCGGTGCTTAAACTGCAACAGCTGGACGACCGAATGTCAAGTATCTCAATAAAGTTCTCAACCTTTCGCTAGCCACACACATCCTTCCCGAAGTCTGGAAAATATACCAGCCACTGAAGCCTAGCAAGGATGCCAGCAAAGGTGAATCGTGCAGACCAATTTCGCTTTAGTCGCCCGTAACAAAGACCCCAGCACCAGAAATAACTGTCTAGTTGCCGGATCAATAACATGAGATCCGCAAGCAGCACAACAACGCCATCTCTACTCATATTAGTCGAGGACTCAATCAAAGTAAGCAGTGCGATAGAACAGTGATAGTAACCCTTTGAGATTGTCAATCACTCCACGCTGTTTGAGTTCATCGAGCAGACTACGCTCCGGCCAAGTTTGAAACGTTGCATAATAAATTATATGTTTGGACGCCTGTCGTGCGTAGAATTTAGGATCAAGATGTCCGAGACCCTTAGAGTGAAACTTGGAGTTGTCCGAGGTGACCGTTATAACGTATGCGGATGAGTGTACGATCTTGGTGTCAGATGCCTTCCCCGATGACATTTGTGAATGGCTAACTCATTTTTGTCTGATCTTACCACCCTTTTCCACGCGAGGAATATACAAATATCAGACAATAAATCTACGGCCACTTTGTTCACAGAGTTGAGAACAATAGAGTTGAATGTCATGGTCGATAGGAGCAGAACCAGGATCAACAAGCCTATCAAACAGGTTTAGGAAGTATTCAAATGCACGCAGTCGCATATTAAATAAACAGCTATCTATCGTCTGCATGCGGTCCTCGGAGAATATCCACCATTTATCTTAGCTGAGGAGCGTCAGCTGTCAGGACAAAGCAGAGTATTTTTGGCTCAATACTTTCGGGATGGTGCTGCCGTCTAAATTTCTATATGGCAAGGTTTCATTACACAAAACATCTGCTCAGCATCAAATCTACTAACAAACTTCAATATGTAACCACATTCATTAAGCAGAAAAATGAACATATAAACAACTGTTACAACAACAAACTGCAATTATAATTTTGATGATAAGTAAATTATAGTTATTTCATAAATTGCTTTGAATAAATAAAAAAGCCATGAAAATCATATTTCAATACAGCATTTTCCGAACAAGACGTGAAAAATTCATGCCAAAGTGTTGGTGAAAATGACATGCCAAAGATTAGAGAAAATGCTATTCTAGGGAATTAGTTAAGATGACATGCCAAAGAATTGGTATAGATGTCATTCCACCGAGTTAGTGAAGATGACATGCTTAGGATCTGAAAATGAGTTGCATCTTTTGGGGGTCACGCTCTTGTAAAAAGAATGAGTGAAGATGCTAAAAAATTACATTCAATTTCACTTGCACCCATTCTTGAATAGCATCTTTGGCATCGAACATTTTGCTGGGATATGGTGGGAGATCCTACATTATTATTTATTTCAATGATCACAGAAACTAACTCCCCAGCAACATTTTAAGGATGTGGTTCCATGAGATGCCATGATTTCACTGGATCTTTTGCATTGGTTTAAATGAAGTCGTGAAAGATCCGATCTTTTCATCAGCATTTGAACCCATTCAAAGGAAGTCGTGATAGATCCGATCTTTTCATCAGCATTTGAACCCATTCCAACGATCCAATAGAGATGAATTTTGTGTTTTTATTTATACACATGTATATATTTTTTCTTTTACTTATCTAAGATTTATTTAAGCTATGTAAGATTTATAACCCTAGGAAGTCCCAATCATTGGTATTATAAAATTTTCCTTGTCTGCTCTAGAGAGCCCTGCTCTACAAGTCAATTTGTAGATCTCTACATTTCCAAAATGTTCGTAAAATAAAATTCACGAAATAGTAATTTACAGTTAGAGTCCATGTCGAAATCTGTACTGGTGATGGGAACTGAAAAACCTTTTGTAAGATGAATCAATCAATCAGTTGCGGAGGAATTAAACTATGTTGCGAGTAGCGGCGGTGCTTAAACTGCAACAGCTGGACAGCCGAATGTCAAGTATCTCAATAAAGTTCTCAACCTGTCGCTAGCCACACACATCGTTCCCGAAGTCTGGAAAATATACCAGCTACTGAAGCCAAGCAAGTATGCCAGCGAAGGTAAATCGTGCGGACCAATTTCGCTTTAGTCGCCCGTAACAAAGACCCCAGCATCAGAAATAACTGTCTAGTTGCCGGATCAATAACATGAGATCCGCAAGCAGCACAACAACGCCATCTCTACTCATATTAGTCGAGGACTCAATCAAAGTAAGCAGTGCAATAGAACAGTGATAGTAACCCTTTGAGATTGTCAAGCACTCCACGCTGTTTGAGTTCATCGAGCAGACTACGCTCCGGCCAAGTTTGAAACGTTGCATAATAAATTATACGTTTGGACGCCTGTCGTGCGTAGAATTTAGAATCAAGATGTCCGAGACCCGTAGAGTGAAACTTTGAGTTGTCCGAGGTGATATTGCAGGAACTGTCTAACCTATAACGTATGCGGATGATTGTACGATCTTGGTGTCAGGTGCCTTCCCTGATGAAATTTGTGAAAGGTTGAACTCATTTTTGTCTGATCTTACCACCCTTTTCCACGCGAGGAATATACAAATATCAGCCAATAAATCTACGGCCACTTTGTTCACCACCTGGGCGGCAGAGTTGAGAACAATAGAGTTGAATGTCATGGTCGCTGGGAGCAGAACCAGGATCAACAAGCCTATCAAGCAGGTTTAAGAAGTATTCACATGAATGCAGTCGCAGATTCAATAAACAACTATCGACCATTTATCTTAGCTGAGGAGCGTCAGCTGTCAGGACAAAGCAGAGTATTGTTGGCTCAATACGCTCGGGATGGTACTGCCGTTTAAATTTCTATAGAGCAAAGTTTCATGACACAAAAGATCTTCTCAGCATCAAATCTACTAACAAACTTCAATATGTAGCCACATTCATTAAGCAGAAAAATTAACATGTAAACTACTGTTACAACAACAAACTGCAATTATAATTAAGTTATAGTTATTTCATAAATTGCATTGAATAAATACAAAAGCCATGAAAATCATATTTCAATACAGCATTTTCCGTGAAAAAATCATGCCAAAGCGTTGGTGAAAATGACGTGCCAAAGATTAGCGAAAATGCTATTCTAGGGAATTAATTAAGATGACATGCCAAAGATTTGGTATAGATGCCATGCCAAAGAATTGTTGAAGATGCCATTCCACCGAGTTAGTGGAGATGACATGCTTAGGATCTGAAAATGAGTTGCATCTTTTGGGGGTCACGCTCTTGTAAAAAGAATGAGTGAAGATGCTAAAAAAATGACATTCCATTTCACTTGCACCCATTCTTGAATAGCATCTTTGGCATCGAACATTTTGCTGGGTCGGTATTTCTTTTAGTCCAATTCTGAGGCGTGTCGCGTATGTGTCAACTGGGACATCCTATAACAAATGAAAAAAATGCAGTTGAAAAAATCGCGGACATAAGTCTCAAGAATTTTTTTCTTAACTTTAAAATTATTTCTTTGCTTAATTTAAAAATTTATAATTATAAAAATTTTTATTTATCTTAGAGAAGAAGTTAGAATGTAAGCGGAATTGTACACTTGAATAGGCTTGAGTGCCATATAGTGTCGAAGTATCGACAAAATCCTCCTGATTTCATAAAATTACACTATGCAACACTGAAAATGCAAACAACTTCTAGTATGCATTTTTTAAAAGTTCATATTAAGACTCCAGAAACCCTAGTATGGTTTTGTCCTGTCAGATCCAGTTCGGCTTTTATGGCCTCATCTAAACTGGGCTAAAACTACAGTTTTTTGCATTTATCGGGCCTTTATCTCAGATACGAATAGGAATTTGGCCTTGCTGTCATTGGCAATATTGTAGCCCTAAACTAGTAGAAATTATCTTTTCAACAGACCACATAAGAAAAACTCCATCTAGGGCATCAAAATCGATAAAATATAGAAAATTTTACATAATTGCTGAAATTCTAGTCAGTATCAGCTAACCTATTGCGAGTTGAACCATTAACCCTTTGAAAAATCTTCCAAATATAGTTCTCAGCAATTCTTCAGAACAATCTGAAACTCTAAAATGCTTATTTCATGTTGTTTGAGCGGTATTTTGCATCATATCTTTTAAAACACGTATTTCAAACACAGTTCACATCAACAGTTTATTCTCGCATTTCGGATTTCACCACATTGTTGACATATTTGTGAAAAATATACTGAAAACAACGTGAGAGAGTCATTTTACAACAACGGCATGTTCTGAAGAGTTGTGTAGTACATTCCAGCGAATTTTTTTCCAAAAGAAAATATTAAAAAAAATTAAAGGTTTGAAGATATGGTGCGAAATGTATACAAATTATGGAAATTTTGTATATTTTATAAAATTGGAAGCAGTAATTGTAGTTTTTCTAGTTCATTATTTCTACAAATATTTTATTATTGTCCTTATCTATAAATTTGCTTCAGAAGAGAGATGAAGATTCACATAGGTTTCAGAGATATAGCCCAAGTTTAGATGAGGCCATTAAATCCAAGCTGGATCTGACACAACAAAACCCAACTAGTGTTATTGTCGTTTGGGTCTGTTCTTTCAAAAAATCCTCAGTTCAAATTGTTTGCATAAGATTACCTTAAAAATGTTGCACAGTGTTATTTAAAAGCGAAATTATTTCAGTAGCTGTTTGGAGAAGTTTCGTATACATTTTAATTATTTAAATTTTTCAATAATATGGAGGGTATATTAAGTTTCATTCCGTTTGTAACTCATCGAAATAATCATTTACGACCCTATAAAGTAAATATATTCTTGATCAGCGTAAAATTCAAAGTCGATTTAGACCTGTCCTTCCGTCCGTCTGTTGTAATCACGCTATCTTCCGAATGAAATTTTGTACACATGTGTTTTTGGTCTGAACTTAGATCAAGTTCGAAGATGGGCTATATCGGTCCACGATTTGGTATAGCACCTATATAACGGTACCGCCCGACTTCAGATATTTAGACGTTTTTAGTCACATTTAGGGTTCCTAGTGAGCAAGAAACTTCTCCACCAAAAATTATGGACATAGGTCGATGTTTTCTTTTAGCCCCCATATAGCGGTACCGCCTGTTTTCCTGTATTTTGACGTTTTTAGCTACACGTTCTGGCCGAATTAGATATAATTTGGCATTTAGGGTTCTTAGTGATCAAGAAACTTCTCCACCAAAAGTTATGGCCATAGGTCCACGCTTTGGTACAACCCGATTTCAGCTATTTTCACGCTTTTAGATACATTTTCAGACCGAATTAGCTATAATTTGACATTTAGGGTTTCTAGTGGTCAAGTGACTTCTCCAGCTAAAATTGTGTGCATAGATTGGTACTTTCGCAACAGACAGAAAACTAATAATTCCATATTAGCTCAGAGTATTTCATGGTGGAGGGTATAAAAAGTTGGGACCGGCTGAACTTAACGCTTTTTAACTTGTTATTCTTAATTTGCATTATCAGGAAAAACTCAAGTTTTAATCGACCGATTTTTTAAGTTTTTGCATATTTTTACAAAAACTTTGTATTATTTTAATTGTGAAAATATTTGTTAAGATTCTTCAAAAATATGTTCGCCAGTGGCATTTTTTGCTTTTCAGAATAAACTAGTGAACATATTTTTATAAAAAATTGCGAGATTTTAAAAATATTTTTGTAAAAAAATCGCACAATATTTTTAAAAATATTTTCGCCTGTTGCGTTCTATGTTTTTCAGAAAAAATTTGGAAAATGTAACAAAAATGTTTATTTTATTAAATAGTGGAAATATTTCAGTAAAACAAATCGCCTTTTTTTTCAAATATATTTTTACCAGCGGCGCTTTTTATAACTTCCACCATAATAATAAACTTGTCATTCCGTTTGTAACACATCGAAATATTCATCTGAGACCCTATAAGGTATGTATATTCTTGATCAGGGTAAAATTCTAAGTCGATATGCCAATGTCCGTCTGTCCGTCCGTCTGTTGAAATTAAGATACAGCTCTCAATTTTTAAGATAGTGCTTTGTAATTTGGTGTAGAAGTTTATATTACCCGTAGGATGTGTGGTATTGCAAATGAGCTATATCTGTCCAGGTTTTGATATAGCCCCCGTAGAACAGTGCAACCCGATTTTCGGTATTTTGAAGGATTTAACTTCATTATCACAAATATTTGGTACTTAGTCTTCGTTGGGGGTATAAAACTTTCCCCCAGAATTTTGTCGGTATACGCCCACGCCTTCATATAGCCTCCATAGAACGGTACCTCCCGATTTTCGGTATTTTGAAGTTTGTGGTCACAATAATGACTGCCTTCATATAGCCCCTATAGAACAGTACTTCTGGATTTCCGGTATTTGGAAGATTATGACCTCTAAAATTGTCTGTATAGGTCCACGCCCCACCATGTAGCAAGTTCATATTAACTGTGGCCAAATATAGAAGGAGATGTCGTAGGTGCATAAATTTTTGTACACGTACTTACTGTCGACTTACAATATCGAGGACAAAAAACTGGGATGTTCGGTCCACGTTTCGATATATCCCTCATATAACCTTACCTTCCGATTTTTTGGTATTTTGAAAGTTTTAGTCACAATAAACAACCGAAATTATTGAAATTTGGTGTTTAGTCTTCGCCAGAGGTATGAAACATTCCAACAGAGAATTGTGGGTGTAAGTCCATGTTTTGATATAGCCCCCATACAACTGTATCTCACGATTTTCGGTATTTTGAAGGTTTTAGCCTCATTGTCACACCGAAATTGATGAAATTTGGTATTTATTCTTCGTTGGGGGTATAAAAGTTTCCCCTTGAAATTTGTCGGTATCGTCCCAAAGGACGATACTTCCCAAAATTTCGGTATTTTGAAGGGTTTAGCCTCATTATCACACCGTAATGGCTGAAGATTGGTATTTAGTCTTCGTTGGGGGTATATAAGTTTTAACCTGAAATCTGTCAGTGTAGGTTTCGGTATTTTGAAGGTTGTGCCCTCAATAGCCACCCGAAATGTCTGAAATTTGGTGTTCAGTTCTCATATTTTTTATGGGCTTATTGAATACATCAAACTCTTGTCTTCAAAAATGATCATTTTACTTTAAAATGTGTTTTGACCTAGTAGTGGTGAAAACGGCCCTTTTTTTTTGCAAACAATCTAATGTTGACATTGGCTGTTCACCATTATTTTTTTTAAATTATATTTTGAAAAGTCTCTCGTCCAAAAGCAATATTATTAGGTACTTAATAAGTTCACAAAAATATATGATGATTGGTCCGTTCGTTTTCGAGCTTTAGTGGACAACTCTCTAATGAGGTGGTCTGCAGCTGGCACCTTTATACATTTGAAGTACTCACTTTTCACAACTCTAACAGCAAATAGTATCGATATACACTTTTATAAAAAATTTTCCCACTCCACTAATTTTCAAATTTGGTTCACAAAATCGATGTACTAAGTACTACAGACTAGGGTACCTGTAAACACTATATGATCACTATTTTCTTCTAAACAAAAGTAAATCCACGTTTATAACATCCAAAGCAACTGTAAATATTTATTTTAGAACAATAAACTACTTTAAATTTTGAAATATTGGAGCATAATAAAAGTTATTAATTTTAGTATAATTAGGACAAATATGCATATTTCCAACAATTCTCGGATTTGAACCTTCACATGGACAAAGCTACTTGAAAAATCAATACCATAATTCAAATTCCTTCAAACTGAAATGTCTACTATCAATTCTCATCAATAAATTTGTATTCCGAAGTACTTGGTTTTGACCATTTTTGTCCAAGGTCGTGACACTGTGCACCCTCATATAGCCCCATAGAACGAAATTTGGTATTTAGTCTTCGTTGGGGGTACAAAACTTTCCCCCCTGAAATTTGTAGGCATAGGTGCACGCCTTCATATTGCTCTATAGAACGGTACATGCCGATTTTTGGTATTTTGAAGGTTTTTGGCCATATTTTTATATTCCAGAAGATAATTTTCGTATAACTCCACGTCTTCCTATATCCCCTATAAAAGCGTACTTCTTGATTTTCGATATTTTGAAGGTTTTAGACACATTATCTTACCGGAATATCGGATGTTTGGTATAAATCGAAGTTTTGTTTTTTGTCCATTGAAATTTGGTCGAATGTATTATAATTACTGAAAATCGATTCCCGGATAATTGAGGTTCGACTGAAATGTATGTGAACTTAAAGTTATTTTGTAATTTTCATATACATTTGAGATAATAATTGTATTTAAATAAAAATCACTTAAATTTTAAAAGCGGACATAACTCCCATTGGGACTTATCTGCGCTAGAGGGGGTCACACATAGCTCCCAAAAAGTCTGCTAAAAATCTTTCCAAAACTGTATTGACACTGCGTGTGTGTGATTTACAAAACAAAGCAAATAACTTTGAGTTAACACCACCACCAGCCCAGCTGCCTGCCTAACTCTATAACTCAGACTCAAATAATGAACGAAGAAGTGAGTGACAAACTCAGCGTCATATATTCTCCATGAATACAACTGCAATTAGAAAGTTCTTTTCCCAGGTCTGAAGTCGCAGCTTTGTTGGTCATCCTTTGTGTTTGACATTGGTCATTAGTATTGCAACGACAAGCCCAACGACCAGAACACCAAAGGGAAAATGCACAAAAAGAAGAAGAGCGATGAGTATGAATGTATTTATGGAGCATTGCATAAATGCTTCTTTTGAGTCCTCAATTGCCCGTTTCGTGCCATTGTCGTCCTTAAAACTCAGTCAAGTCATTTGGGGATATAATATCCAAAAGAGCAGTAAGTAGTGTCCTAACGAACGAACATGCACAGGAATGCCAGTGCAGCACAGCCAGTAGAAGTGACTATAAATATTCCAGAACACTCACCATCAACAGCAGACAGGTGTTTTAGGACATCAATTTTCACAATAAATGCAAAAAAAAACACTACAACACTAGTAAATGTTAAACCTGCATTTTGTTGCTGTTACTGCTTTTTGGAATGGAAAATATTTTGTGAAATTCCTATGACATTGTTTGAGTATTATGTTGTAAAATTTTTTAGTGATTCCAACTAAAACATCTTTATAATCAGATTTCTGTTTTAAATTTAATTTTTTTCTGCTTCAGGAGTTTCTTGTTTATTCGTTCCTGTTGTAAAACATTTTAAATTTGTAGGAAAAAAACATGGTAAAACTATTCCTGGAACAGATCTATAGTATAGTTCTGGTTGCTGTTGTAGCAACGTAAATATATTCGATCGTGTATTATTTCAGTTATCAGGTGCTCCTTTGGAACTCTCTCTCTAGATCATGAAGATTTCTCCTGACGTGCCAGGGTGGGGGAGCCTGTCCATTAAGTTTTGATAGGGATGCTCACTGCGATAACATACAAGCAGGTACTGCATAGTCAACATCCTGTTCTGTTGATGCACCGGTAAAACATTCGCCTCCTCATGAAGATGGTTCACTGGCGTCCTGAGCAGGTACCATATTACAGTCCTCAGGGCGGCATTCTGGCAGGTTGGAATATTCTTCCTCTGCGTAGCACTAAGCGGCCTATAGCTTTGTAAGTGGCCAACAAGGTTTCTTGAGGACTTTTCCCTACTTCTGATTTTATCGTAAATAGCTGTGGCTTTCGCGGACAACTCAACCATTTTGAAGACTTTAACCACATTTTCTCACCGAAATGTCTGAAATTTTTGCATAATTTCTGCAATTTAATTGCAACGGTCTCCGCAATAAGGCCAGCGAAATTATGCGTCGGAAAGCATCATGTAGCTTGCAACGTTGCAATGGTTACAACGTTCTGCGGAATGATCGTACAAGAAGCGGAGGAGGAGAACTTGACTCCCTAATACACCAATCTGACCAGTACAGACCTATCTTACTTAAGCTTGACTCTAGTGACCCATACATGAAATGGTGGTACTGCCGAGAGGTAGAGCTGCTTTATGTGTACATACCGCCGATGAATAGCTGCGCCCTGCGTTATATGCCCGATATTAGGAACAGCACTAGCCGAGCAAATTGATAGCTCCACGTTTTGCACGGAACAGCACTAGCCGATATTAGGAGCAGCACTAGCCGAGCAAATTGATAGCTCCACGTTTTGAACGGTGAATGAGCACGCTCCTACGAGGATAAGAGGAGATTGCCACAGCTCGCTAGATATCACCATTGTGGCACCAGGTGTGATAAACGACGTATCCTGGAAACCCCTCGTTTCTCTTGACTCGGATCACCTTCCTATCATCGTCTCCGTAAATAGACCACCCGACTTCATAATCTCTGAACGCCGTACTTTTCGGAACCATGGGAGTGCTGGAAAGGGTTCAGAGAATTTATCAATTACCGCTTCAAAGTTGTCTCAGCTCTCTCTGAACCCTTGCCAATAAGCTTTTCGTGGTTCCGAAAAGTACGGCGTTCAGAGATTATGAAGTCGGGTGGTCTATTTACGGAGACGTTGATAGGCAGGGCACAGCGATTTATCGGCGGTATTAAGCAGCTCTACCTCGGCAGTACCACACTTTATTGCTACCCCCACACATTCCATGTATGGGTGACTATCTTCAAGCTCAAGTGAGATGGGTCTGTGCTGGACAGATTGGTGTATTAGTAAGGCAAGTCCTCTTCCTCCGCTTCTTGTGCGATCCTTCGGCAGAACGTTGTAACCAACAATGTAAGCTACGTGATGTTTTTCCCATCCATAAAATCCACAATTTCGCAGACTTTATTGCGGAGACTGTTGAAATTGAATGACAGAAATTAGGCATTTCCGGGCCGCTAAAAACAACTTGTGGTGTTAGATGCTCCGTCTTCCAAAGACTAGGACGAAGAGATGTTCATGCGCAGCAAGCAATCTGGTGCATAGCACCCGCCGCCCTGGGATTGCTACATTTAGCTAAGTGTCTTTTTTAGACAAATTGCATTCGATCTAGACGTGTTCGTCCTGCCGTCTCTCTGTCTGGTTGATTGACACGATTACTTTCGAAGGGAATAACAAACCGAGTTGATCCAAGCTATGTACTATTTGTTCCAAACTTAGGTCAATTTCGGAGATAAGCTATATCTATTCACAGCTTGTTGAAACATTTTTGATTATGTGCGGTTCTAGACTTTTCGGGAATTGTTTGGGAATTTTTAACCCCAAAGACCTATACTGAAAATTTTCTGGTATACAGTTTTATAGGGAGGTTCCGCTCTATGTGCGCTATATCAAAACATGGGCCGAAATAATATATATTCAATACCAAACTTCCTAGAAGTAAGGGAAATTTCTGTACCAAATTATGAAGCTCGGTCGTAAATATTAGGACGGTATCTTCTTGATTTCAATATATATATATATATATATATACTAGCTGACCCGGTCCGCGTTGCTGGCCCGTTTTTAGTTTTCCGTGTGAACATTTATAACCCATCTACATATTTATACATATATCCACATCTTTTCAGATTCAATTCGAATCATTTTAGTTGTAATTCTAGAATTCCATTTTTAATTCGTAACATTTTATTTGTTTCAATTGTAATTCGAATTATTCCATTTGTAATTAGAATTTATCTATTTGTAATTTGAATTATTATATTTGTAATTCGAATTATTCCATTCGTAATTCGACTTATTTTACTTGTAATTCGAACTATTTTATTTGTAATCCGAATTATTCCATTTGTTCCTTTTTTCCTTTCCTTTTTATAAATGGAATATTTTTGTAAATAAATTTGCAAATGGAATAATTTGAATTACAAATAGGATAATCGAATTACGAATGGAATGTTGCCATTTTCGAACCGAATTGACGTACATAACTATGCATTCCTCATGAAACTTCATAAAATAAAATTTTTAGCAAAACTCTCATGTAATTGTATCTCCAGATTTAAAATAGAAAATTCTTTTAATTATACCCTCCACCATAAGATGAAGGGTGTAACTAACTTTTTGTTTCCCTTTCTAACACTTCGAATTTTTTTGATCAGAATAAAAATTAGCTAATGAAGCGATGTTCTTCAGCTGAAATCAAGATACAGCCCGCAATATTTAACATTGAACTTTGTAATGAATTTCTCCTAGGATGTTTGGTATTGAAAATGGGTTATACCGGTCCACGTTTTGATATAATCCCCATGCTACTTTACCACCCGATTTTCGGTATTCGCCATTAAATGGGATTCAGTCTTCCTTGGGGTATAAGCATTCCCATTCTGTGTCCAGTTTTTAATAAAGCACCCGATGTTGGGTATTTGCAAGATCTTAGCCAAATTATTAAACTGAAATGGCTGTAATTTGTTTTGTTGGGGGTCGTAAATACTTCTGCAGAGTATTGCCGCTACAGGTATTAAACATACCTGCTGAGACTTGTCGGTATAAGTCAACGTTCTGATATAGGTACCATAGAACAGTTTGGAGGTTTCCCACCGTCATGGCTACAATTTGGTATTTAGTCCCTACTTCCTGCATTACCAGTTAGGTGAATAATAATCTGTTACTTCTTAAAATTTTTAAAAGGAAAAATTACATTGTTATTATGGGTCGACTGTAGTCCTTGGCAATATTTGGGTTTCTCCGTCATAATTGTTCGTAAAGAAGACCTGCTCACCTATGGATCTAGCTGACCCGGTTTCGCGTTGCTGGCCCGTCGTTTTTTCCATGTAAGCATTGGTAATCTATCAACAATTTATCTATCTAATATTGATACCTCTAGATTGTCGAACCGAATTGACGATATGTCGATGTTTTGGTATAACCCTCATACAATGGTATCTCCAGATGTAGAATAGAAAGTTAATTAAATTATAGCTTCCACCATACGATGTTTAAGGGTATAATTAACTTTGTGATTATGTTTGCAACACATCGGAACACGTCGGAGAACCTATAAAGTATATATTCGTGATCAACATAAAAAATAAGTCGATATAACGATATCCGTCTATCTGTTGAAATCAAGATACAGCTCGCGATATTTAACATAGAACTCTTCAAATTGGTACAGAAGTTTCTATTTATTACTCGTAGCATGTTTCGTATTGAAAAGTTATTATATCAGTCCACATTTTGATATAGCCGCCATACCACTGACCGCCCGATTTGCAGTATTTTCAAGGTTTTAACAGCATTATCTTACCGAAATGACAATAATTTGGTATTTAGTCTCCCTTGGAGGCATACAATATTTCTGTAATAAATAATCGACATAGGTCCACGTTTTGATAGAGCTACTCTAAACCGGTACCTCCCGAGTCTCGATATTTTGAAGGTTTTAGTCTCGTAATCCCACAGAAATGGCTACAATTTGGTATTAAGTGTTCAGTGTGGGTATAAAATATAGAATATTCGGTACAGGTCCAGGTTTTGTAAATAGTCATCGCTAGATTTCTAACTTCGATATTTGTATGTGTATAGCCACATTATTCATACGAAATGGCTATAATTGGTACTTTGTCTCTCTTGGGGGTATAAAACATTTCTGCAGAGAATTATTGGCATATGTCCACGTTCTAATACATCTACCATAGGACTGTACCTCCCGAGTTTCAATATTTTGGAGTTTTTAGAGTCATCATTCCACCGAAAAGGATACAATTTGGTGTTTAGTCTCCATTATGGGTATAAAACATTACCGGTAGAAGTTGTTATGTGGCCTCCATTGAACGACACCTTCCGGTTCTCGGTATTTTCAAGGTTTTAGCGGCATTATTCAACATTATTTGGTATGTAGTCTCCTTTAGAGGTATCAAGTATTTTAGCAGAGAATTGTGGGTAAGATCTACGTTTCCATAAAGCCCCCATAAAACGATACCTACCGATTTTTGGGGAATTTTTTTTTCAACCGAAATTTCTGAAACCTGATTTCAGTATAATTTATGTTAGTGGGTAACGTCGTTTTTACTTGTTGTTAACAAAGTGCTGTTTCATTGATCATGTTATTATTTTACACTTTTAAACATGAAACAACGGTGATTCATAAAAAATTACTTCAAAATGCTAGTTGAATTTTAGAATTTAGATTTCTAGACTCTGCTGTATTTCAAGCCCTAAAATTAATGTTCGCGGCGTGTTTGCTGCCCCCTTTTTAAATTAGTGAATCGGATCAGAAAGAATTAAGTTTTCAAAAATTGGACGCAATTGCGATATACTGATTCAAAAAACCCATTATTGACAGAGGCCACAATTACTATTGTTTTTACTAATACGTCTAATAATCTCTGAGTTTCGCGATTTGTTAAAACCTGTTATGGGAGAGGTCCCCCATCCCCTCCATTTTCTGTATTCTACCACCTTATGAACATGCACACACGGAAGTCTAATTTAAAACATCATGTCAGTCTTAAAGAATCTATATACATTTAGAAAGATCATAGCATAGTTTACCCGTCGTTTTAGTGACCATTTTACATTTTTAGACGTTCCAGTTATTTAACCACCTTCGATATTAGGTTTTGCCTGATTTCTCAATCAATTTTTTGGAATTTCGATCACGCAGCATTTTATATTATCGAGGCTGTACTGTATTTTAAAACGTGGGATTGATCGCGCTTTCCCACTTATTGAAGCCAGTGTATATAGCGTTTGTGTAGTCACGCTTACTAAAATTAAGGATATTATCTATAATGATACATTTTTGAAAAATTGGGCTGACCGCGATATTCCACTTCCGAGATGACCATTCAGGATCGAGGCAGTATTTACCATAGTATTGAAAGTAATTTTTGAACAATACGTTCAAAAATATCCTCAATTTCACGTTTTCTTCAAAAATTTTGTGGGGGAGGTACCCTGGTCACTCCACTGACCAGTATGAAAAATAGCTAAAAACCTATTCTCAGACCTAAAAACTCCACATACAAAATTTCATCGAAGTCGGTCCAGCCGTTTCGGAGGAGTTTAATTTCGAACATCATGGCAGACTCGAAGAATTTTATATATATATATAGATATATATATATATATATTTCAATATATATAGTGTATAAAAATTAAATAAAAATAGGATGTATTACCGACTGTTGCGCAAACATACTTTGCATCATTGTTAAGGTAATATTCTCTTCTTCCATTGAAAGGCTTTGCTTAGCCCTACTAGAAGCGGAAATATTCGGATAATAAAACAAATTGACTTTTTCACTTTATAAGTCTTTGCCCATTCTGACCCCTGAATATTATTCGACCTTTACCGAAATCAATACTCTCTGGCACCCCCAGTAACCCTCAAAAGCTCGTGACAATCGGATCGAACTTGCGACCTGTAAGGTGATTTTAGTTCACTTTGGTATATATAATAGGCCGGGGCGATTTGAAAACCTTAGTGGGCCCTTCGCGTTTCTGATTCCTGGGCTTGAACTGAGCAAAAAAGTCTACTGGACCATATGTCTACGATGAAAATCGAGCCTCCCGATTTTGACTTTAAATTTTTTATTGACGTTTTTTGGATATTTTGGCATATAACAGCCAAACCATTGAGATTTTCGATCCAACACAAAGACAAACATTGTAGCCAAGACAGTAATTGAAAACTCTCTAATACATCGCAAAAGCATTGGAACGCTCCTTCAGGCAGTTTTGGCCTTAAGAATGTGCAAACTTTTCGGAAAATGTCGATAAATGACATTGTGCTACAAAATTTGACCCGAAAAATATTCAAGTGTTCTGATGCAAAATTATATCGTATTGGGATCCATGGAGAACGACAATGCCTTTATTTCGTTTGGGTCACTTCGTTTTATTTTTTTATGACTGTAAAAGTAGTGCAAATCTGGGTTTCTTAAATTTTCAAATTTAAACGGGCATATCTTATTTTTTCCACAACGGATTTCTTTTGATCCTTCTTCTTTTTAAAGGGGTGAATAATGTCTTTTGAATAAGCTATTATTGTTTAAAATCGGTTAACAAATGGCTAAGTTATAGAGGTTTATGTCTGAAAAACCCCACAAAAAACCTATAAAGGAATTTCTCATAATTTTCAAAAATATAATGTTTTTTTGTTTTGTTCAATATTTATTTTGAAAATTATGAGAAATTCCTTTATAAAAGCGTTCCAAAGCTTTTGCGATGCATTAGAGAGTTTTCAATTACTGTCTTGGCTACAATGTTTGTCTTTGTGTTGGATCGAAAATCTCAATGGTTTGGCTGTTATATGCCAAAATATCCAAAAAACGTCAATAAAAAACTTAAAGTCAAAGTCGGGAGGCTCGATTTTCACGGTAGATATATGGTCCAGTGGACTTTTTTGCTCAGTTCAATCCCAGGAATCAGAAACGCGAAGGGCTCATTAAGGTTTTTTGCTTCCACACAAATCGCCCCACCCTAATATATAAGTATGAGTCTACGACTATTATTTTGATGTATTACAAACTCTTAGGCCAAAACCAACTTATAATACCCTCCCCACATACTGGTGTAGGGTTAATTATAACCCGAGTACTGTGTGCAAAGCTATAGCCTATGTTCAATGGAATAAGTGGGTCATATCAATGCTGCCTTAGAACTAAAGAAATTTTTAAACTAAAAAATCTAATTTCATTTTTGGATTCAATAAAATATTTGTTCCTTTTATCAACAAATCACATTGTGTCAACATTTTAATTATCATTAACACCCAAAGACCAATAACCAATTTAGTACAAATTCAAACAAAATACATATGTATAATGTACATAACTAAATACGTATATATGTATGAGCAAAATAGAAAATGTAACTTCTGTGTATATGTTTCAAACAATGTGTCTATGTAGTGTACAGGAAATATGCAATGTGGGCAATGCTATGACAGTCTTACCAGCTACTAGTCCCTTATTTTCATTAACAGCAAAAACAACAAAACAAGGATTTTCTAAAATCGAACAAGCTTTGCAGTTTATCAAATAATTTATATGTACAATGGGTTTCAAAAGAGAGGTATAGTTGGTATTTAAATATGAGTCAAATGTGTATGTAAAATATCCACTCTTTGAGTTTATACAAACATCCAATGAAAAAGTAACTTCAAGGTAGCGAATTCATATATTGTTTTTATACACTCCACAATAGTATGAAGGCTACAATAAGTTTGTTTTCCATTTGTATCCCATTAAAATAATCATTTGCGACTCTAAAATGTATATAAAGTCTTGATCAGGATAAAATTCTGAGTCGATCTAGCCATGCCTGTCTGTTATAATCACTCTAGCGTCCGCAATAATTGAGCTGGAATGCGATATTTTTGCACCCTAGTGCCTACTTTTAGGCAGATCAATTTCGACGTTGGGGTATATCAATCCACGTTTTGGTATAACGATACATCTCGATTTTCGGTATTTGGAGGGTTTTGAGTGAAATTTCTAACCGAACTAGTTGTAATTCCTTTAATTTGACATTTCAGATTCCCAGTGGTCACAAAACATTGTCCACAGGATCCATGTTTTGGTATAGCCCCATAAAAAGGTACCTCTCGATTTTCGATGTTTTGAGGATTTTAGCTACATCTATGAGACTCCCAGTGTTCACAAAATTTCTTCACCAAAAATTGTCTACATAGGACCATGTTTTGGTATAGCTCCCACATAAAGGTACCTCACGAATTTTAGCTAGAATTATTAACCGAAATATCTGCAATTTGACATTTGAGATTCCCAGTGTTCACAAAACTTCCTCACAAAAAAATGTTCAACATTGGACCATGTTTTGGTATAGCTCCCATATAACGGAACCTCACGATTTTCGGCATTTGAAAATTTTAGCTACAAATTTTAACCAAATTGTCTTTAATTTGGCATTTCAAATTCCCAGTGGGCACAAAACTTCTCCACCAAAAATTTTCAACATAGGAACCCCCGAACCCCACGATTTTCGGTATTTTGAACATTTTAGCTACAATTTTTAACCTAACTATCTGTAATTTAACATTTCAGATTTCCAGTGGTCATGAAATTTCTTCACAAAAAATTGTTAACATAGGGCCATGTTTTGGTACAGCCCCCATATAGCGGTACCTCCCGATTTTCGGTATTTTGAGGATTTTAGCTATAATTTTTTACTGAACTATCTGTAATTTGAAAAACAAACCCCTCTAAAGTTGACGAACCCCGCAAACGTTTTAAGGACCATGATCTGCGAATTTGCACCTGGAATGTTCGCACACTTTATAGAAAAGGAGCAGTATACGTATTGGCAGATGTACTTGAAAAGTACAAGGCCGACATTACTGCCATACGGGAAATACGATAGATTGGGAAAGGCGTCACAACAACATCTAAAATTGACGCACTGTGTTATAGCTGTCATGACCCAAAGCATGAGTTTGGTTGCGGATTGGTAGTTGGTCGGAGGTTAAAATATCTGGTCTCCAGCGTCACACCAGTGAATGAAAGATTCGCTGCAATTCGATTATAAGCAAAATTCTTCAACATCAACTTAATTTGTGCTCATGCTCCCACTGAAGAGACAGACAACCAAAGTTGTACGTATTTTACGAGCGCTTAGAAGAAACTTATGACCGTTGCCCTGCCCATGACATACAAATTATTCTATGCGATTTAAATGCCAAAATTGGAAAGGAGAATATCTTTGGCCCAACAGTCGGGAAATGAAGTCTCCGCAGTTGAATGGAGGCTGATAGACTTTGCATCTGCAAAAAACATGGTGGTTAGCAGTACCAGATTTAAGCACCTGGCTGTCTTCGGATCAAAGAACGAGAAATCAAATTGATCACGTTGTGATAGATGGAAGACATTCATCGAGCGTGTTGGATGTACGATCGTTCTGAGGAGCAAACATAGATTCGGACCACTACCTTGTTGCAGCAAAGGTAAGTACTCGTACCCCAGTGCAAATTGGTCGCCGCCACTGGCCACAATTAAAAAAATGAAAATTTACTGTTTAGCACCAATTGTGTTCATATCTTCTCCTAAAGGGAATCAATTTCTCTAAAATAAATTTAAATTACTTCTTACCGTACTCCTTAAAAAACATGGTAGTTAGCAGTACCAGATTTAAGCATCTCGATATTCATAAGGGCACCTGGCTGTCTCCAGATCAAAGAACAAGAAATCAAATTGATCACCTTGTGATAGATGGAAGACATTCATCGAGCGTGTTGGATGCACGATAGTTCTGAGGAGCAAACATAGATTCGGACATTGGTAGGCTGCAAATACAACAGATAGCCACAGCATATTCCACTCATCTTGCCCAATTGCTGAATGAAAGCACTCCTCGTCCCGACAATATATCAGCACAATGACAAACTGTTGCCCACTCCATGCAAACAGCCTCAAAATCCATACTTGAATACCAGAGACCTCCACCAAGGAATCCATGGTATGACCAGGAGAGTCGTGCTGCTACCGAAGAGAAAAATGCGGCATATAGGGCTACTTTACAATCAGTAGCAACGCGTAGCACACTAGAGAGGTAGTGGGAGAAAAGGAGAGAAGAAAAATGTATTTTTCGCAGGAAAAAGAGAGAAATGGAAAGGTGGGAGTGTGAAAAAATCGAGATGTACAGGAGCCGGAATGAAGTCCGAGAGTTCTACCAAAGAGAGAAACATCAAACTGATGGCTTCGGTACAGGCACATCCTCCTGCAGAGACCAGCAAGGTAATTTGGTAACTGATACATATAGTGTACTCTGGATATGGAAAGAACATTTCTCAAACCTGGTGGTATCCAATATCAGCGAAGAAGACGAAGATACCACAGATCCAATTCCAGAAGATGATATTGAATGTATACCGCCCAGCCAATATGAGGTAAAGACAGCAATAAACCGGCTGAAGAATAATAAGGCAGCAGGAGCCGATGGCTTGCCAGCCGAGCTGTTCAAAACCTGAGGCGACACGCTGATAAAGTGTATTCATCAGTTACTTAGCACCATCTGGCAGGAAGAACGAGTACCCGACGATTGGAACCTGAGTATCCTGTGCCCCGTCCACAAGAAAGGAGATAAGACTGATGCTCTAACTATATTGGCATAAGTCTACTCCCGATTGCCTACAAGATCGTGTCAGGGATATTGTGCGAACGACTAAAGCCTATGGTCAACGAGATAATTGGGTTATACCAATGCGGCTTTAGACCTGGTAAGTCCACCATTGACCAGGAGAAGACCCAAGAGATGCAGATCGACACCTACCACCTTTTAGTCGATTATAAAGCAGCCTTCGACAGCCCACTACGTTCAAAGGTATTCCAAGCTATGTCTGAATTTGGTATCCCCGCAAAGCTCATTCGGCTTTGTAAAATGACTTTAACTAACACTCGATCCTCAGTTAAAATAGGAAAGAACCTCTCCGAAGAGTTTTGTACCAAAAGAGGTTTCAGGCAAGGAGGCAGCCTTTCATGTGATCTCTTCAACATCCTGCTGGAAAATGTTATACGAGAGGCAAACGTCAAAAGAAGTGGCACAATCTACACCAATAGCCACATGTTACTTGCTTATGCTGATGACATAGACATAGTGGGACGATCAGTAAAAGAAGTAACTGATACCTTTATTAAGGTCGAAGGAGAATCTGCTAAAGTGGGCCTGATGCTAAACGGCGGGAAGACCAAGTTGATGGTGTTGTCGCGCAATGCGTACATTAAGCTCGGACCAACTGTTGAAGTTGGTTCCTATAAACCGCCATAAACACAACAAACAACATCAGTTGTTAAATTAAAAGAAGAGTTATATTGGCCAATAGATGCTACTTTGGCAGTTTGAGAACAAATCCACATCTCGTCAAACAAAAACAACGCTTTACAAAACCCTGATACTACCCATGCTGATGTATGGTTCCGAAGCCTGGGTACTTGCGCAAGCAGACAAGGCAGTGCTTCTTCGAAAGATCTATGGACCAATCCGCGTTGACGGTGAATATCGACGTCGTATGAACCACGAGCTGTACCTGCTATACAACGACATCAGTATAGATAAACGTATCGAGATGCAACGATTGCGTTGCACAGTGGTCGCTGCAATTGGCCAAAATTAAAAAAATTAAAGTATAATTTTTGGTACCAAATGTGTGAGAATAGCATCAAAAAAGAGACATTTTAAGTGGTTGGATTTCGAGGCGAATTTAGTGCAAAATTTAGGTGAAAGTAAAATATTAATATCAAACTAAATGAACTCTATATTGATCAAACGTAATTCGAATATTGAAAAACAATGTATTAACTTAATTTTTATGAAGTTTTGCGTTTGTTAATTTTTGGGATTAATTATTTAATACGTGTCTTGACTGAAGGACTTTTGTTATGTAATTTCTTCAGTATGATTAAATTTCATGTAAAGTTTTAGTTATGTTCCCCCTTTTTCCCCCCAACGAAATTTTTTTAGAAGATAAGTAGTAGTCTGTAGATTCTATTTTCAAAATATTAGTTGCAACTTTCCGCAACTTTGAAACTTGTTCCAAAATACTATGGGTACCTCTCAGGATATTTTTGTCATTTTTTCACATGCCACCTGCACATTTCAGCTTTTTAAGTATATAGAAGAGATACTGTGCGGTTCAGTTATATGAAGGATACGTCAAAATGTGATCCTCAATGTAAAATTTGGAAAAATCAGCAATTTTGATTGATTATTACGGCTAGAACCCTAAAAATGCCGAATATTGGGCGGTACCGTATTATGGATACAACATCAAAGGGTCGACCTACATTAATCGACAATTTTCTGGCGGTAGCCTACCTCCAGGAAAGATTTAGTGGCATTTGGAATTAATAATTTATATAAAACCGGGCGGTACCATTATATGGGGACCCTACCAAAACGTGGACCCAATTCAAAAAAATTTTGCAAGAAGGTTTTCTAACACTAGGGAATACCGATAACCAAATTTCAGCCAATTTCATTGAACGATGTGGTCAACACGCCCAAAATGTCAGAAATCAGGGGGTACCGTTCTATGGGGGCTATACCTAAAGTTGGACCTATGTTGAATTTTTTTGCTCCTTTTTATTTGTATTGCTAAACCAGCCTTTACTGAAAATTTCGTATTAATATCTGCACAGGAAGTATTTTTGGTCGCTCTTCCCATACAAGTTCGACCACAGTACGTTGGCTAGGCCATATCATAAGAATGAGCGAAGATGAACCCGCTAAAAAGGCGTATAAATACGTGTCACATGGTGGTGCATAGTGTTGCCGCTTCCATAAAAAGTGGATAAAAATAGAAGGCGTTGACCTAGGTTGATGATTTTTTGCACAAGTATTTATGAGGCACAGTAATGAAAAATATCAACTTTGATCCATATCGGTTTAGATTTGGATATAGCCCCCATATATATCTTTTCCCGATTTTGCTACAACTCGTTCTATTTTGATCGAATAGCCTAACATGTGTTATTTTCTTAGGCCCCTGAGTAGTTTCACCGATTTTCGTAAAAATCGGTTCAGATTTGGATATAATCCCCATATACATATATCTTTCCACGATTTTGCTATAACTCGGTCAATTTTAATCGAATAGCCTATATGTGATATTTTCTTAGGCCCCTGAGTAGTTTCACCGATTTTCGGTTCAGATTTGGATATAGCTCCCATATATATCTTTCTCGATTTTGCTATAAATCGCTCAATTTTTAATGAATAGGCTTCAAATTTAACATGGAATGTTTCCTGAGGCCCCTGTTCAGTTTTACCGGTTTTGATTTGTTTTCGCAATTTTTGTTTCATCAATTTTTGAAAAATAACCTTCAAATTTAACATGACATATTTTCTTAGATCCTTCTTCAGTTTCATCGATTTTGACAAAAATCGGTTTAGATTTGGATATATGTAGCTCTTACATATATTTTCGCCCGATTTTATGTATTCGATGCACTACATACGCAATGCATGTAAGACATTGATTAAATTAGGAAAATGTAACGTAATTATTTGTAATTTAGTGATATCGGGGGAAATTTTATATGGAAGCCATATTCAAACCGATATGGACCAAAGTTGATATTTTTCATTCCTGTGCCCTTATAAGTACTTGTGCAAACATTCATCAACGGTAAAACTACTCAGGGTCCTAAGAAAAAATCACATATTAAATTTGAAGGCTATTCGATTAAAATTGAATATATATACGGGGGCTACATCCAAATCTGAACCGATTTTTGTAAGCATCAATCAATCAATCATCAAGTAGCTACTTAGGGGCCTAAGAGAAAAACACATACTAAATTTGAAGGCTATTCGATCAAAGTTGAACGGGAAAAGATATATATGGGGCTTTATAAAATCTGAACCAGTATATCTCAGAAGGTTGCAGGGATGGGCAGAATGTTTTAACACATTTCGCTTCGGAAGAGATATCTATTAACGGAAATCAAGAGCCAAGGTGGCAATAGGGGGCAATCAAAAGATATACTCTACGAAATATTAAGAATTTATATTTTTTATCAAATTTAAATTTTTAATTCTTGATATCGGTACTTTGCCCATGTCCAGTTGATGTCTACTTATTGTAATAACATTTTATATTTATAGCCCACCCATCGAATCCCCATTCAAAACTATTAATATTATCAACAAGATTTTCATAAATAATTATTTTAGTGGTCGTCTAATTTTCATATGATTATCGCTTAAGATTACCAGGAAATGTTTTTCATATGTAGAGAGCTATAACTTCGTTATGTATGCACATATCGGCAAAATTCTTCCAGATTTGTCGTATGTGATGTGTTTACTGTAAGAAAGAAAATTAAACATATATAAAAGTTAACATCACATTTTTCGATTTTTGTCCACTGCGGCAACACTGTGCGGTGCACGCAGAATTGGCAGGCCTAAGCTTAGATGGAGCAAACAAGTGGATGAAGAGATGAAAAGGCGCGGTATTCCAGAAAGCGAAGCAGCAAACAGAGAGAATTGGAGATCTTTTCTTAGTTCGGCTTATGGAACAAATGTTCTGCAATGGGCCAGCTAAGTAAGTATCGGTAATTTGACATTTGAGATACCCAGTGCAAATTGGTCGACTCCATTGGCCATAATTAAAAAAATGTTTATTTTCTGTTTGGCACCTAAAGGGAATCAATTTATCAAAAATAAATTTAAATTTAGGTTACTTCTTACTGTACTCCTTAATATTTGGATCAAAAATAGAAAATTTAAGATGTTGGTTTCGGAGGTGAATTAAGTGCAAAAGTTAGGTGAAAACAAAATATTTTTATCAAATTAAATAAACTACAGTTTGACAAGTAATTGTTTTCAAGCTGAGAAAACGAACACTTTCATGAATTAATTACTAAAAAATGACAAATAGTTGTGATAAAATTGTCGGGTTTTTTGCAAAAATTCGTTGGTCGACTTGTTTAAGACCAAATTGAATGGATAAATAAAAAATTAATCCGCTTAG
Source organism: Musca autumnalis (assembly GCF_047663935.1). Lineage (NCBI taxonomy): Eukaryota > Metazoa > Arthropoda > Insecta > Diptera > Muscidae > Musca > Musca autumnalis. The sequence continues at coordinate 166,432,289 of NW_027411644.1, read as the reverse complement.
TTCAACAATAATAACCAAAAGAATAATTAACATGTAATGCAAGGTGCCAAGAAAATGTTTTCAAAATGTAATTAAGGTTCCAAAATACCCCATGTTTTCGGTAAATGCTTAAAAATCATGACATTTTATGAATTTCATTCTTAACAAGGATTAGTTGCTAACAAGTATCAGCAATATTAGGCATGGGATATCCCCACTAAGAGGGTTACCATATGGACCAAGGGGGTATCAGATCATATTGAATGTAAACAAAATCAAATAGGTCTCAAGCCGAGAATATCTAAAAACTAAGACGTTTTATGAGTATTTTTAGTTCACCAGGATGAACTTCCATCAATTACAATAAATATTGCCTACAGAATAGCTCGATCAGGAGGGTTGCCAGATCGACTAAAAATGTACCAGGTCTTAATAACAGTAAACTGGACCTCCTAGGCCCACAATTAGACCTCAAAAGTAGTTTATTTAACTGATATTTAATTTAGGGATAAGGATATTCACTAAAACAAACCAAAATATAACCAAGAAGTACAAAAATCGGTTAGAAATGCATATGGAAGATATTGGTAAATTATACTGAGCTTGCTATAGACATCCAATTTTATCTATCAACAGCCAGATTGAGGAATTCCCGTAAGTTTTTTTGGCTTTGATGGTATACCATGGTAACACTGTAGCATTATTTCCCCGTCACTTAGAAATTTTTGTCACAGTATTACTTCACAGTACACGAAATGTCTCCAGTAGGTCATAGTAAGCATTTGCGAAAATTGTAGAAATCTGTACCCCACAAAATTCTAAGGAATATTAGTCTCCAAATGTGCTATTTTCGTCTGTTTCATGAAATATTCTTATCTCTTAATAAATTTTGGGTTGAATGAACCACTTGTAGGCTGTGGTTGTGGGCCTGGTTGGTCCATTTTACTGTTAATAAGATCTGGTACTTTTTTAGTCGATCTGGCAACCCTCCTGATCGAGCTATTCTGTAGGCAATATTTATTGAATTTGATGGAAGTCCATCCTGGTGAACTAAAAATACTCATAAAATGTCTTAGTTTTCAGATATTCCCGGTTTGAGACCTATAGGACATCTTTTACATGTAATACGGTCTGGTACCCCCTTGGTCCATATGGTAACCCTCTTAGTGGGGATATTCCATGCCTAATATTGTTGATACTTGTTAGCAACTAATCCTTGTTAAGAATACAATTCATAAAATGTCATAATTTTTAAGTATTTACCGAAAACATGGGGTATTTTGGAACCTCAATTACATTTTGAAAACATTTTCTTGGCACCTTGCATTACATGTTCATTATACTTTTGGTTATTATTGTTGAATTAATCGGGTTAATTTTTTATTTATCCATTCAATTTGGTCTTAAACAAGTCGACCAACGAATTTTTGCAAAAAACCCGACAATTTTATCACAACTATTTGTCATTTTTTAGTAATTAATTCATGAAAAGTGTTCGTTTTCTCAGTTTGAAAACAATTACTTGTCAAACTGTATATATTCAACGAACTTAATTAGAATATTGAAAAACAAGTTTTATTAACTTAACTTTTTGCAGTTTTTTAAAGTTCATGTAAAATGTTAGTTACTTTTTTATTTTTTTTAAATCAGTGGTATTTATAATTATAATATCATAAATTTTAACATATGTATTATCTGTTGGTTTTTGCCTTTTTTTGAGCTTGTTGCCAAAATACTAAGGCCTGGAAGTTAGTTACTTTTCTGTAATTTTTCGAATGTGCAGGTGATCTGTATGTGGCTCATACCTTGAAGCAAATTTGTGATCTTTCTTGGGAGTTTATCATTTAATGGTTAAAATGGCATTTTATTTAAATGAATAAAAATACGCCTTTAACATAATTTACAAAAATAATTATTAAAAGCTGTCCTGTACAACAGACTGTATTCAATCTTATGTTGCATTTATGCTGCAGCACTCATAGTACCAGTAACGTGTTAAGCTTAGACTTTTGCAACATTTCTAGTATATCTTTTGGTATATTCAATGGACATGTCCATTTATCGTAGACACAAGAACCCAGTGCTCGTTCGAATATATCTAATGGCAACGAGTGAAAGTTCAAATGGCCAATGAAACATTCATGGGCACACGAATTGACACATAAAGATCTCGGAGTGTAGAGTTCACAATTCATGTTGGTTAATAATTAATTTTCTCTAAGAGTTGTTCCCAATAAGTTTTTCAAAAGGATATGGCTGTGTTCTAATTACTTGTGGTTTCCCATACATATCTGTTCGAATTATTGTATATGGTGGTTTCTGTTTAGAGCCTAGCTACATACATCTATTACATGTATCTACAGAGGTAACATTGTGAGCTATAGAACAGTTTTGAAAGTTGAATTTAAATGGAAATATGACAACAGATAAAAGAAATATCTGTAGGCTCAACGGCAGAGAGGGGGTATACCCCAGTCTGTGTGAATTGAGACTTTCATCGATGGACAGATTCAATACAGGCTACTCAGCTGGTCTCCTTTTCCACAAAAATTATGTTTTTGGGGTGTTTTCAGAATGTTATGGGTATTCTTAACTATTGTGAAAATTCCGAAAAAGTCGTTGATTTATTCAGGGTTAAATCGACTTTAAATTGTCTGAAACGGATTTCGTCAAAACACATGTGGGGTTAGCCTAAGGGCTCAGAATATAAAAAGGCATTAACTGCATTGCGGCGAAGGAGTTGATCCATGTGCATATTCAAATTGTATCTAAGATTTGCAGAAATATTACATTATACGAAGTTTGGACCAACGCAGTATACGGTTCGAAAGTTGTCGAAAGTACCAGCCACTGCATATGGTGGCGGTATGGGTTTTTACAGCTTTCGGGCCATTTTCTTAGGAAGTATGGACTTTTCCTGAAAAATTTAGACCGTCGTACCGGGCCGCGAGGTGGTGGTGGTGTCCATGAAATATTATGAACAAAAATTAAATAAATTAATTTAATTAATCGAGCTTTTTATGACCTAAGGAGATTACATTGAAAAATTGATATCTAGCGAAGTCCTACACACACATCAACCACTATGCGACGATCGTTTCGTTAGCTGGTTAGGCTAACATCAACAGGCATATTCGATGTTGTTGTTGTTGCTAGACAATTTTCGCCATTTGGAGCTCCTATTTATACATCCAAGATTGCAATTTTGCATTAGTGAAGTTCAAATTGAAGCTTTTTTTATTTCCAAAGACGACTCATTTGTCCCCCTTCTATTCCAGAAATCAATTTTTTCAATGTTGCATTAGGTCATAAAAAGCTCGATTAATTAAATTAATTAAATCTCACAAATAATGGCCTTCGCCCCTAAAAAGGCAAAAACTTAAAAATTAAATAAATTGTTTTTTATTTTTCTGTCACAAAACTACGGATGCTAGTAGATAAGTCTCTGGCAATACCTTATCGTCATTTGACATTTCCGTTTGAAAATTTGTCCTGTTTTAGCTTAAACTTACTCAGTACGGTTTAACGTACGATGCGTTGTTTACAGCGACTTGAAAAAAGTAAAATTTCTTTTGAACACTTTTGTCCGTATATTTTCCACAAATTTCGACGTGGATTATAATGGCGAAAGTGCATCTCTGTATGGCGATGAATTACCATCCTATAACACTGCGAAAAACACGTTTAATGAATTCATTGATTTCCGACGCTGGCTCAAAAACGAAGGTCGTGAAGGTCATCCAGAAAACATTGATGTCCTGCGTGAACTGATAATGCAAAATCTTCATACCGTGAGATAGAGTCATCCCTGGACATTTCTTCCACCAGCTTACATTCGATATTGCATGAATATCTGTCCGTAAAAAAGGTTTATTCTCGTTGGATCCGGCACAAAATGACAATCGCTCAAAAAAGGCTAGGGTCGATTGGTGCAAAGAAATGTTGAAAATATAGGATTGCAGGCGATGCACAGTGCAAAATATGATCACTTTAGTGGAACTTTACTAATAACTTTTAAAGGAAAAGGTGTAGATTCCTAAAATTTTGCACAAATGTTTCTTATATTAGTGGACAGTGTGGGGCTCAAATTGGGCCACATAGACCCGCGGTTTCCTGTAGCGCTCATGTAAAGGTGGCTGCCGTTTTTACGTTTTACATTCATTTTTCAATCGATTTTGATGCAAATTGATATATTGAGTTTTCAGCGGATAGAAAACTTATGTACAAAATATTTTCAATAAAGGTTCGCGTTTTGGAATAGCCCCCACATGCCGGGTTCCCTCATATTGGGTATTTTAAAGGTTGAAGACAAAAATTGCAGCCGATTTTGATGCAAATGTATATTTTAATATGTTAGCGAATAAAAAAACCTCCTCACACAAAAGCTGTCAACATAGGTCCACTTCTGGGTGAAGCCCCACAAACCTACACATCTATTAAGGAGTAAAATGTCAATATTTTTTATTTTCATTTGTATCTATAATGTTAATTGGTCCATTCAGCAGGTCTGTACTATTAATTATACCCTCAGCCTTTAGGCTAGAAAGGGTATATACACTTTCATACGGGCAAAATGTGCCTCATCGAAATAATGGTTTTAGACCCCAAGTATGTTTGGACGAAATGTGTTTCAGACAATTTGGAGTCGATTGAGCAATGTCCGTCCGTCTGTCTGTCTGGCTGGCTGGCTGGAGCGCACGATAACTCTCGAACGGATAAACCGATTCGGTTCAAATTTTGGCTTTCGTAATATTTTACCCAAACTTAGTTTAAGTTCGAAGATGGGCTATATCGGTCCACTCCTTCCGGTACCTCCCCCACCAAAGTTCGAAAATGTTCGGAAAATTTGTGCACACGATAACTCTTGAAGGAAGTAACCGATTTGATCCATACTTTCCACATCGTGAAATTTCTACCACACTTAGATGAGGTTCGAATATGGACTCAATCGGTCCACTCCTTCGGATACCTCTCACACAAAATTTCGGATAAGTTCAGATTAGGACCTGCTCTCGAATCGCTTCGACTTTTGTTGCAACAACTTGTATTAACTGCCCTCCATACGACGGTACAAATTTCATCAGGCGCAAGTCCATATTTCTTGGGAAAACAGCCCGAAGGTGTAAAAAAACCCTATGTCACTATATGTGGCGGTCGGAGAGCACGATAACTCCCGAGCTGTTCAACCGATTTGGTCCAACATTGGGTCTTCGTCATATTATATCCAAACTTAGTTTCATGGCCCTATGATCAAAATGCTATGACGATATCACTTGAATGGGGCAACCAATTTGGTCCAAACTTTGGATCTCCTAATATTTTGTCAAAATTTAGTTTAACTTCTAAAATGGACCATACCGGACCTCCCTAAGGGTACCTCACCGCAAAAGTTAAACATTTGTGTCTTAGTGCAGTTTATACATAATCCAGATTTTTGTCGGCAAGTCCAAATGTCCAAAAAGGGCCACAAAATTCTGAAGAGACCTTAAATACATTTGATCTGTCCGTAGGTTAAAGTATCACTTCACATTGGCTGAGGGTATATATGTATCTGTCGGCAAAGCCGACTGACACTTTTTTACTAGTTTTGTTAATAATGTCTTTCAGAACAAGTTCAGGTCTGCACTGCATTAAAATTTTTAACGTATTTTGGCATTTGCACCGCAGCATCTAAAAATGTTGCACTATATGTAAATCACCAACATTTAGAGGTCAAAACTATGAAACATTGCGAGAGGTTTCTTAATTTTACAGAAATTATCGTTGTTAGAATTAGTGAGTCCATTTCTTCAAAACAGAGTCAACAATGGCGTTCATTGTCGCGTTTACATTCCACTCTTGGAAAATGCAACTGAACGAAATTCCCGAAGTCTTTTTAGAAAATCTTAAATATCTCCAAAGACCGCGCGATACCGCAGCAGTTTTATAGCTTTGCGAACAGAGGAGAATCCAATCTTTCAGATTATATATATCTTAACACGTGAATGTACGTAACTCACTTTTGAAATGTCCACGGAAAATAAAAATTTATAATTTTGAAAACTTCAAAAAATCACTTCTTTCCAACTAAAATTGCACGAAAACAATAAGGGTTTTTTGCATTTTTTAAAGTGTAAAATATCATAATTGTTTTGTAAAATATTAAGAAAAATAAATCATGGTACACTGACTTACCATTTGTCCGCGCCACTCCATGTTTTTAATGAATCAAAAATACATTTCTTACAAAAAAAAAAAAAATATTAAACAAATGTGCAACTTTAAGTGCATTTTTAAGTCGTTTCGTGGAGTATTTCGGCAAACTGAGTATGGACCATTTGCTGTGAAGTATTTAGCTAACGAATTCAATAAAAGTTTAATCAATTTCATGTACTTTGAAAATCCCTTAAAGTTCCACTAAACTTCCCAAATTTCGCACTGTGCGGTGCTTTAAAATACGTTTATAAGATCGTGACAGGTGACGAATTATGGATGTATGTATGCGTATGAGCCCGAAACAAAAGAGCAATCGGCCGATCCACACGACACGAGCCATTATTAAGTCAGAAAATTTTCTAGTATCAATGTCCGCAATTTGTGGTGGGGAAGTTTTATGTGTGCTGGGAGTCCTATAATATCATACGTCCCCAATTTTAGGTGGATAAGTTTTTTGATAACTAGGAATCCTAAAGGCCAACAGCCATTTTAACAAAAAATATAACATGTAAAAAGTATAAGTCGGCTTTGCCGACAGAGATATACCCTCAGCCTATGTGAATTGAAACTTTCATCTACGGTTAGATCGAATGTATTTAGGGTATTTTCAGTATTTTGTGGACTTTTTTGGATATTGGAAATAAGTACTTAAGGTAATGGACCGACATTATCCATTATGGAAGTGGATCTTATTTTGGTAGTCACATATTTTCGAAAGGCATCGCACACACTAGTTATTTCAGTATGCCAGAAAGCGTGGACTTGTCCATGGAAAACATAATATCGCTGCATCGGCATACATTTCCAAAGGATCTTCTAACACAAATGTTGAACTTGTTGGACAAGTACCCTAAGGTACCTCCATTTCAAAAGTTAAACTAAATTTGGACAAAATATTAGGAGATCCAAAGTTCGAACTAAATTTGTTCAAGATATATCGTGCATACCATTTAAGTGGCATTTTTTAAATATTCGGGGCAAGTACCGGAAATTGTGGACCGATATTGCCTACCTTCGAACTGAAACTATGACATAATATGACGATCAGTTGATCAGTTCGAGAGTTATCGTGCTCTCCAGACACCATATGAGTTTTTACGCCTTTCAGGCTGTTTTCTCAAGAAGTATGTACTTGCCCCTGAAAAAGACTTTTACCGTCGTAATTGAGGCAGTGTATGCAAGTTTCTTCAACAATCAAATCAAAGTGATTCGAGAGCAAGTCATAAAGTGAACTTATCGCAAAATTGTGTGTGAGAGGTACCCGAAGGAGTGATATATTAGATACATTAGGATGTGTAGTATGGACCAAATCGGTCACTCCCTTCAAGAGTTATCGTGTGAAGAATTTTTCCGAACATTTTTGAACTTTTGTGGGGGAGGTACATGAAGGAGTAGACCGATATAACCCACCTTCGAACTTAAACTATGTTTGGACAAAATATTACGAAGGCCAAATTTTGGACCAAACCACTCCAACCAGTGCACACTGTGTCCTAGCAGTTTTTTGCAGCTTTCAGGGTATTTTCTCGGGAAGTATCAATTTGTGAATACAAGTCAAATTTTGGACCGAATCGGTTAATCCGTTTGAGAGTTATTGTGCGCACCAGCCGGCAAGCCAGGCGGACGGACATTGCTAAATCGATTCCAAATTGTCTGAAACTAGGGTTTTGGGTTTTCCCGGTTTTTATCATTCCCGGGAAACGGGAATCATAAAATCGCCATTCCCGGGAATCCGGGAATTCCCGGGAAATTTTAAAATACGAGAGTGGATCAATATTTCCTTGATTTTTTATCTTCCCATAGTAACTTATATAAAATACAATATTTTCAAAAATGGATGACACGTTTTCGCTTTATGGATTAAAATGGAAAAAATATCTAAAAATGCACCATGTTGTCCGCATTTTGCCCACATTCATCATTTCCAATATTCAATAATAAGGAAATCGCTCGATGGAAAGTGATTGGCTCAAGCAATGACGTTATTGATCAGAAATTCCAATTTTACGGACCTTGAAAATTGTATGTTTTATTCTTATGCTTAAGATTGCTTGAAACAAGTAATTTCTTTCTTTACTCTCAGTCAGCAGTGCCGACAGAGATATACCCTCAGCATCGGACCTAAAGAAAATAAGCAAACAAAATATTTCTGACGTTTCCAGGGCCATTTTGAGTTTTTGGGCCAATTCTTAGGAAGTATGGATTTGCACCGAATAAATTTTGTACCGTTTTAACTAGGGCCGCACACAAAACATATTGCCAAACACTTACAGGGCCTTCAAGTAGAACTTTTTGGATAGAATTTAAAAAAAAATCGAGATGAGCTGTTAATGTGCACTTTTCCTAAATTTTGTGTTGGAGGTACCCGAGGGACTGGACCGATATAGTCCATATTCCAATCTGACACATGACTAGATGAAATAATATGATGTGCAAAGTTTGGACCAATCAGAAACTTCCTGCGTTAGTTATCTTGCCAATTTTCCATTTTAGTTGTTGTCGTCAAGATTTCTTGGAGCTTTTAAGGCATTATATCAGAAAGTATGGACTTGCCCCCCGACAATATGTGTACCGTCGTAAGGGGGATCGTAAAGACAAACTGCTGAAAAAAATTCAAATCGATCCGAAAGGAGCTCTTAAACTTCACTTTTTCCGAATCTTGTGTGGAATCCGTTCTATGCCTGGAACTAATATTCCAATATGCAAAATTATGACCGATTCGGTTATTCCTTTCGAGAGTTGTCGTGCGCACCATTTTAGCGATAATTGTTGAACTTTTATGGGAAAGGTACCGAAAGTAGTGGACCACCGATATGGTCCATTTTCGAACTTACACTAAGTTTGAAAAAAACTCTCGAATGCCAAATTGTTGACCTGATCGGTGGCTTTGTTCGAGAGTTATCGTGCTCACCAGCCAGCCAACCGGACCATCTTTAGCCCAATGGCTGAGGGTGTAAAAATTGTACTTTAAAATAGAAAATATTGATTCGCACTTAAATGGAACAGAATAAAAATCCGTCGTTATAGTCAATGTTTTTGGTGCGGCTCATATAACTTTTTCACTGAAAACACTTTTGTAGATTAAAGTTATTTCCAAATCTTTTGTAATTTATCGATTCTGTAAAATCTAATCGAATTCTGATCCTATGGTATATAAGTGACGGACATAATTTATTCATTCATTCAATATTAGTTGTGATAAATGTAAAAAGATATTTCCCGATTTCCCGGGAAATATGATTTTGTTTCCCGGGAAAATCCCGTTACCAAAAAACCGAGAATTCCCGGGAATTCCCGGTGCGGGATTTCCCTACCCAAAACCCTATCTGAAACGGATTTCGTCCAAACATACTTGGGGTCAAAACAATTATTTCGAGGCACATTTTGCCCGTATGAAAGTGTTTATGCTATACACTGAGGGTATAAATACAAAGTGTAAAATACCTGAAATTGGGTGGTACTTCCAAAAAGTGGACCTGAGTCCCCAGTTTCTGTCGGAAAACTTGTTTGACCAATTTGAACTTAAATTCAAAGCTACATTCTATTTGGGCCGAAAACGTGGATGAAAACTTCAAAATACCTGAAATAGGGGGTACGGTTTTATGGGGGCTATTCCAAAATGAGGACCTATGTCTACAATTTTTGATAGAACAATTTTTTGACCACTTTGTACCTTAAATGCCAAACGTTGATCAATTTCATAATATTTGAAACCGGTATGTACCGTAGGGGGAACTATTCCAAAATTTGGGGCCTGCTCCAAAATTGTACCAATGTCCATTTCAAAATATGTAAACATGGACCAATGTTGACAATTTTTGGAGGATAAATGTTGGACCACTAAGAACCTAAAATTTCAAATTACAGATATTTCGGTTAAATATTGTAGTTAAAATCATAAAAACACAGAAAATCGGGAGGTACCGTTATATGGTGGCCATACCAAATTATTGCTGTGAAGTTTCCTTACCACTGGGAACATCAAATGTCAAATTACTTGTAGTTTAGTCAATAAATTTAGTTTCAATCCTCAAAATACATAAAAATCGGGAGGTACCTGTATAACGGCTACACCAACACATAGACATTAACATGTTGAAATTTTTTGATGGATAAATTCCGTGACTGCTTGGAACCTCAAATAATGAATTTTCTCTATAAAGAATAAAAACTGAAAACACAACTTTTTCCCACGTATTTTAACCTCTCTATAACGAACTTCTCTATAAAGAATACATCTCTATAACGAATTGGTTTTAAGGATCAAGTGAAAATTCTCACACAAAATATCCACCCTATAGCGAAATTTGGCAATCGAAGTTTACACATGAAAAGACACACAAAACGCATTGATCAAAGGGGTTTCTATTTTTTTATTTAGATTCGGGGGATACAGAATCGGAGTTTCTGAATTGCCCTCATTTTCCTAGTTACAGCCATAAGACTTTTTTGAAGTATCAATACAATGTCCTTTATCACACTTTTTCTTCCATTATTCATTATGAAGACTTTGTGATAAAATGAAATAACTTATTCTTTCAGTGGTAAAAGTGAATTTAATTTCTATTTATTCGTATACACGTGTTTGTCTACTTTTTCCTCATACATGTGGGTCAAATTAAGAAATTTTCCTCAATTTTTCTATAACGAATTTTCTTTATACGTAGGAGTGGTTGCCACCGTGGTGCAATTGATAAATAGTAGATCCCATATTATTGCGCTAATATGAATCGAGGTACATTTATTGATAACAGAGAAGTCTCACACACAGTTTTATAGAATTTTATGTAGGAAAGAAATCCCCAAAAGTGATGTAGAGTATGATATAGTCTGCTACTTTCAACTTTGGTTCTTTCCCTACTGGTTTATTTTTATTAAAAATAGAAACAGTCGCACATATTTGCATAGAAAACAGATTTTACTTGTTTTATTGCATTTGTAAGCTATTTTTGTTCCTTTTGTTTGTTTTTGTTTTTTTAATGTGTTTCCGCTTTGTTAGCAGCATGCCTTATAGTCCGGTCAAAATAGACATTGAAATAGCAAAAATTCCCACAGAGCTGAATTTTGGTGGAGAGCTAGGGTTTGCCATTAGAAGCAACGTCCTAAAAGTCCCCATCGATCCCATGTGTGCAAAAAAATTATTCGGGGTCAAAGGTCAAATTTTAAGGGTTTTTTAGGTTTTCGGATCTATTTTTTGAAAACGGTTGATCTGATCAAAAAGTGACTAAAGTAAATATTGTAGGCAGGAAAATTATTTACAAGTTTGACTTTAATAATTTTTTTCCTAGGAGGAACCATTCTTGAGATATAGCTGTTCTAAAAAACACATTATTTTTATGCACTTATAAGGGAAATATGCACATATTCAGACGAACCGGCTAAAATAAGCGAAGTAATCGGGTCTGTCCCCCAAAAAATATATATTTTCTTGAAGAGCGAAATTATAGCCATCTTCTAAAAAATAATCCAACAAAATCGGAGCGTGTTTAGTAGAGTTATTCAATGTTAGAGTCATTTTATGCGAAAATAGCCCATTTAACCCACGAAAGCCCAACGGGAACGACCCTAACGAAAACTCTCCGATTTTTTTCAAGTTTTACCCGAAAGTAGGGTTTGTTGCGCTGATTACGGAAATGTATAATTTTCAACGGTTGCGGATCCGGTTCACCGGTTATTCGACCCGAAAGGCCAAATTTAAAAACCGGGTTAGACCCGGTTCTACCGAACCGATTACTGCAAAGTGGATATCGTTTGAAAGCTTACGGAAGTATCTAACACATAGTGTCGTTACTTTAACCGGTTCGCCTCATAATGTACTTACGCGGCTAATTCTTTATTTGACCTTTAGATCGCGATATCTCGAAAATGGTAAGTCTTTTTTAAGAATCATAAAGACCACTCTTGTAGACAATTATTGAATCTACAACTTTTACTTTAGCCGGCTTTTGCTAAGTCTTACCGTTTTTGAGAAAAATTAAAAAAACTGAATAATGCCTCCAAAAATGACCTTTGACCCCGAATAACTTGTTTTGCACACATGGGATCGATGGGGACTTTTAGGACGTTGCTTCTAATGGCTAACCCAAGCTCTCCACCAAAATTCAGCTTTGTGGGAATTTTTGCTATTTCCCCCTTATACGCGTGTCTATTTTGACCGGACTATTATAGAAAAAGAGAAAAATCACCAACGGATTGATAAAAAATATATGTACCTTCATACTATATACATTTATCTTTATTAGTCTACAATGGTAATGTGGAAATAACGTAAATAATAAAACATTTTTACAACTTTATGACATGTTAATAACCAATAAAAATGTTGTGCTTCAAATGAAACTTCTAGCGCCAAGACACATCTCACCCTCATCATCCGAATGAGTGAGTCATGCGTTCGTTCACTTCACTTATGCCTCAAGTCCAAAGAAGTTTTCCTGCCATTTAAAAATAGTGGCCTCATTCAACAGAGACAACCAGTAAACAGTCCAAGCGGTCTCCTCGAAAGTCAATGAAAAGAAAAAATAGAGTACGGAAGTATATTTGCCACAATCCCTCCCTCTTTAATTGTAAACTAAACGTAATTGTCTTTGTAAGCTAATAAAAAGTTTTAAGTACATTTACAGAGCATTATGAAACATTGTTGAAATGTGAAATAAAATTTTGAAAGTAGAAGGAAAGAGTGATATTAGCAATTTTATATTTCCCTATATGCCGAAGAGCTATATAAGTTAAAACTTTAAAACATTTTTCAAATGGAGTGATGAAATTATGACAGAGCAGTGCGATGTGTGGGAAGTGGCGCCGTGTTGTTGAAACCAAATGTCGCCGAGATTACGAGCTTTAATTTCAGACATCAAATAATCGGTTATCACGGCGCATTAACGGTCACCATTGATGATGAAGTCCTAACCGGCATAATTTTGAAGAAATAGGGTCCGACAATTCCACCGACCCACAACCCGTTATTTGTCTGGATGAAGTGGCAGCTCTTGCATCTCTTTAAGTTGCTCTTCTTCCCAAATATGACAATTTTGTTTCTTTACATACCTATAAAGCCAGAAATGTGCCATATCACTGAACAATAATAGGCTCGAAACACACTCCCCACATAATGCGAATTTTAGTAATAAAGTTGAACGATTTGTAAAAGTTGTAGAGGCATAAGCTTTTCCATGATAAAATGTCAAACATTACTAAACAAAAATAACATGAATATCGAATATGCAATAAAGAAGAAGAAGAGACCCCAAGTATGTTTGGAAAAAATCCGTTTCAGATAATTTAGAGTTGGTTTAGCCATGTCCGTCCGGCTGCCTGTCTGGCTGGAGCGCACGGTAACTCTTCAAAGGATTAACCGATTCGGTCTACAATTTGCGTTTCGTAATATTTTGTCCAAACTTAGTTTAAGTTCGTAGATGGGTTATATCGGTCCACTCCTTCCGGTACCTCCCCCACGAAAGTTCGATAATGTTCGGGAAATTTGTGCGCACGATAACTCTTGAGGGGAGTAACCGATTTGGTCCATACTTTGCACATCGTGAAGTTTTTACCAGCCATAGATGAGGTTCTACATAATGAGGTTCTCTATATCGGGTAGAGGTGGGGGTATCCGAACATCAATCTCGTCGTAGTGTAGTTGTGGTGATAGATAATCACTGATAACCTCCGATCCCACTGATAGTTCAAATCGCCGTAAAATATTCGGAGTTGCACCATGAATTTATCTCCTTGAGTCAGAGAGCACTCTTTGCTGGCAGCTCCTGCACGAGATTCAACGGATGAAGATCCAGTAGTACATTGGGGACAGACTGTGGAGTGCTTTTCATGTCACCGCTAATTAAAAGTGATGTCGCTCTTTGAACGGTATTTATTTTGTGGAGAAATGATATCTTACTCAATGCATTCCATCATACCAAAGAACCATAAGTAAGAATAGGCGAACTATGGTCGTAAAAATCCAATGGATGATGGTTTGAATCCCAACTCTTACCAATGGAGTTCTTGCATGAATAAAGGGCTATAAGACCTCTCTTGGCACCTTCTTCGACATTCCTTTTCAACGTTAGTTGATGCTCCAGGATAATGCTGAGGTACTTGGCCTCTTGAGAGAGTTTAAGGACTACTCCATCCAGCATTAGAAGGGTGAATGGTTTGACTTTCCTTTTGTTAGCAAACAGAAGCAGTCCTGTCTTAAATTGGTTTACCCAAGTCCATTGCATGAGTTCCGATAGTGTATGTGGGAACTTCCCGCTGATCATTATGACCACGTCGTCAGCGTAAGCTATCATTTTTATACGTAGTTGGTCAAATTCTTTAAGTATTTCGTTAATCACCAGAAGCCACAGCAGTGGCGATAGTACGCCATCTTGTGGTGACAGACTTCCGAATGGAAGTCTCACCGATGTTTGAATTGATTATCCTGCCGCTAAACATTCCATCAATCCAATTGATCAGTGTAGTGGAAACATCTAAGTTAGAGAGTGAATTGTGGATGGAATCAAGCCTAACATTGTTGAAAGCGCCTTCTATATCAAAAAAAGGCTGCTAACGTATAATTTTAGCCCATCATATTCCTCTCGATAAAACCAACGACCTCATTTAGTGCAGTCTCCACCGATCTGCCTTAGACGTAAGCATATTGGGCAGGACTCATAACACTATTTTCAAGCCTGGACCTTATTTCAAGGTCAAGCAATCTTTCTAAGGTTTTCAGTAGAAAGGAAGATATGCTGATTGGTCAGTAGTCTTTAGGAAGTGTCTGATTTGACTTCCCCGCTTTGGGGATGTATGTCACAGTGACCTCCCTCCACAGAGCCAGAGTGAGCGATAGATAGATCTGAAAATATGATCCAGGTGTGAAATCAATACCTTCAGTGCATTCTGTAGAATTGCAGGGGAGACACCATATGGTCCAGGTGATTTAAAGGGCATCAAAGCCAAGCTATTTTTGTGCGACTTATGATCTCCTCAATGACTCTCACCTCCCCCGTGGCGCGGTTGCACATGGTTGAATCGCCTGCGCGATCTTGTGCACCATGCAGTTGGGATAGTGGGTTTTGGCTAGGAGATCCAGAGTTTCTAGACCGGAGTTAGTCCATGTGCAATCATCGCGTTTGATACTGCCGATTGGGCTCCTTCAAGAGTACTCTACGGAACCTGCCAACGTCCTTTACTCCCTATATAGACTCGCTAAAGCAGACCCATGATCTGCGTTTAGCCTTCTTTATTTCGCTGCTGTACTTATTGAAAGACATTTTGTAGTTCTCCCAATCTGTGGACAACTTGGTTTTGTTGGCTTTGTTGTACAGCCTTCCGCTAGTCTTCCTGTGATAAGCGAGATCTTTCTACCACCAGGTTGATATCTTCTGCATGGATCAGTAGTGGGCAAGCGGTCTCATAGCTATCCACTAGAACCTCTGTCACATGCTTCACTGCACTCTCGGTGGCTGTTAATGGGTAGCGTGATACCCCCAGCTTGGATCTTACTAGTTCACTGAAGTTGTTCCATTCGGTTTTCCGTAGATTTCTATATGGTGGTTGTCGAATACCGTTAACGGAGACTTGAAAGATTATCTTCCGATGATCCGAAACGGAACATTCTTCCGATACCCTCCATTCACTGATAAGGAATTCGTCCTTGTTGATGAGGGTTATATCAATAACCTCCCCTTGATTCTAGTTTGAAAAGTATACTCGTTTCCCTGAGGCATATTCTAAGATTATGTTTCAAAATAAACTCGAATACGGACTCACCTCTGGCATTTGTATCGCTGCTTCCCCAGTGGAAATGGTGAGCATTGGGATCACATCCTACGGTGATGAGGCATGTGCTACCCAGTTCTTTAACGAGCTTCTCCACGCCCTTGCCCGGTGAGTCAGAGCTCTGCCATTCTAGAGAATATATGGATGAGAATAAAGTGGCTCTCTGGGAGCTGCATTCCATCCCTACAGCCGTAATATCACCTCCGCTGAAATTATTATTATTATTAGTTTTCCTGTTCCTTAACGAGCTTCTCCACGTCCTTGCCCGGTTGGTCAGAGCTCTAGAATGGCATGTATATGGATGAGAATAAAGTGGCTCTCTGGGAGCTGCATTCCATCCTTCCAACCGTAATATCACCTCCGCTGAAATTATTATTATTAGTTTTAGACTCTTTTAGTAACTACACAGGTTCTTACCTTGTCCCCGTTGGATGTGGCGAAGGTGGTGTAGCTGCTATCGCTTAATCCAGCAACCCTATTTTTGTATAAATAAGGCTCCTGGATCAAGACGAGAAGTTCAGCCGCTTTGCAGTGATGCAGATTAATCTGCATTCAGCGAAGCGGCTGCTGCTTCCGTTCCTCCTCTACTTTCGTCCTGGGCGGAATCTGATCCATCCTAGACCAATATGTAGTTTGTCCTCACGAGTTCTTAAGTTTTCTTGCCCCTGAGTGTCTATTGACACCCTGATGGCAAGGCCTCCATTATACAAATTGTGGCTAATAAGTTTCCATGTGCTGGTGTGAACATTGGGGTTTTGCCTACTGAGTATAGTCAGTATGCGTGCAGCATCCACAGGTAAAGGTGGCACCCACCCTGACGACACTCTTCTGAAAGAGATCTTCTTGACACCAACGACTGCCTGTTGTCACCCTTCCCCGACGTTCGCCAAGGCCCTCTATCGTGGACGTGAGGAAATACAGAGATTCCCTATTTTGACAACAGATGACCCTGACGCCCCTGTATTGAGCGGCACTGCCAAATTTAGTATGCTTTGAATATTCTCCTTCGCCTGAGAACACGATATCACACAGACGAGTCGATATGCAGCCACTGATCCTCTCTGATTATCCAATCAGGGTCAGATCTATCGATGACCGCTGCTCGAAGCTCATCCGGCACCATCGGTCTACTTGTTTTTTTCCGACCTGTTACCCTTAAGATGAGAACCGGAAGATTCCTTTTGGCTCAAGTTAGCTTGTGAGGCTGCGGCATCTTTGCTGCTCTCGTCTTGAGAAAACCGCCTGGGGATGTAGAGACTTTGGGTTGCTGACTTGGGTCTCTTAGCCCTGGGGAGTGGCTCCTCCATTGACCTATCTCTCTTCACCGCATTTGTTGGTGGAGAAGGATTTGTTTTGGAAGGAGCTCCCCCAGGTATGGAGGCCAGTGCAGGGTCGGACTCCCCAGTATCTGTACTCCAAGATTTGGGTATCTTATGATTGGCCCCTTTCGACTTGATTGCCTTCTTCTTTGAGGTTTGTCCTGTCTGAATGGCGGGACATACTTTTGAAAAATGTGTTGTTGTCGAAAGAAACGAGTAATTTTTTGGTTCCTGGAACATGTCAACATCGCTCCCGGTTTGGCCTTTGGGGGCTATGGGAGTCGATGTAGACATTGACCTAACCTCTTCGGTTGCCGTAATGAGAGAAATCTTGGGTAAGTGAGGGTGAGTTCTTTCGGTCTTTTTCATTACCTTGAGATTGATCCTAATCAGCTTGCATTCTCTCAACGTTATAGATGAGGGATCCCTGCCTATGTACTTCTTGAGGAAGCGCATTGATCTGTGGTACGCCCTCCCTTGGCCGATCGACTTGCGGAGCTGGCTGAGGTGTTGGGAACTTTGTCGGCCAGAATGTTTGTCGTAGTTCCTTCCTTAACGGTAGGCCAGTAGCATAGGCTGAGGCCAAAGGTTGGGTTGCTGGTGCGTCGGATGGTCCCGAGTTCAAAGAGTTGGTTGCTTCCACTGAGGCCGAGGCCGACTCATCGGTCACTACAGCCGCTGGAATGACTGTTCATTTCATTATACGATGACAAAATTGTAAGAACGTCCACAATTTGTGATGGGGAAGTTTCTGACCTAATCCTAATTACCAGTTACTATAAATGTGGGCTGAAAATGTATACAAAAACTTAAAAATACCTTTAATCGCCAGTACCGTTATAAAGCGGAAAGGGTTTTTACACACTCTAAAAATCAAATTATGACCAATTCCATCAGAAAATGGGAACCGTAAACGTACAGTCAATTTACACAGAAGATGTAGATATATGGTTTTAGTTACAGGGGGCCATAACAAAACAGAGACATATATCCGCATTTTAGTTAGATAAGTTTTTTTTGTTTATTTCAAAGCGCTACAAACAGAACAACAAACCTAATATGCCCTGCATATTATTGTGGAGGATATAACCTCCTTCTTCTTCTACAGACCCAATCATTTAATATCTTCACTGCAATTACCAAAACATGATAAACTTCTTAAAATGGACATGGGGTTCCTCAGCCCCTGAATTATTGGTATAATAAAGGTCTTCCTACCTTTTTATACCCTACACCATAGTTGAAGGGTAAATAGAGTTTGTTTTTTTTCTGTTTATAACGCATTGAAGTATTCATTTCCGACCCTATAAGAGTCGATATAGCAATGTCCGCCTGTCTGTCTGTTGTAATCACTCTAGCCTCCACAGTAATTGAGCTAGATTTTTGCACCCAAGTGTCTTTTCTTCATAGGCAGGTCAAGTTCGAAGATGAGCTATATCGGTACACGTTTTGGTATAGTCCCCTTATAACGGTACCTCCCGATTTTCAGTATTTTGACAATTTAACAACATTTGTTGACCAAACTACCTGTGATTTAATATTTAAGGTTCACTGTGGTCCCGAACCATCTCCACCAAAGACCGCCAACATAGATCAATGTTTTGGTAGAGTCCCCATATAACGGTACCTCCCGATTGTCGTTATTTTGAGGATTTTAGCTATAATTTTTAACCGAACTAGCTGTAATTTTACATTTGAGGTTCTCTGTGGTCATGAAACTTCTCTACCAAAAATTTAACTAGCTGCAATTTGACATTTGAATTTTTAGTGGTCACGAAACTTCTTCACTAAAAATCGTCAACATAGGTCCTTGTTTTGGTATAGCTCCCATTAAACTGTACCTCCTGATTTTCGGTATTTTGAGGGTCTTAGCTACATTGTTTGACGGAACTACCCGTAATTTGACTTTTGAGGTTCCATGCAGTTACAAAACGTTTCCAGCAAAAATTGTAAATATAGGTAGACACATTGATAAAGCCCCATAAGCGGTACCTTTCATCGGGTTGAACACATTTTCTAGATTAGATAATTTAGGTATTTGGGGTATCCATGGTCGAAAAATTTTCCACCTAAAACTGTGAAAGGAAACTAATTATTTCAGTGTAATTAAGACTATTTTATGGTGGATGGTATAAAAAGTTCGGCCCGTCGAAACTTAACGGTTTTTACTTATTTCAATTTCTGTAAATCTTTATAAAAAATGTAAAGATGAAGGTATAATATTTATTCATTCCATATGCAACATATTAAAATATACTAATGTTTCATATTACATTTTATTGGGCACAGAGAAACTTGCTGCCCATGCCGATTTTAATGTTTTTATTGACATGTACAATGGCACAAGTATGTTAAATCAAACCAAATACTCTCAATATTTCTCAACAGTTTTAACCCCTGTGTATTTTCTGTTTGTCCTACCGCAACCTGTGGCATGTTGTGCGTACATCCTGGTGGTGTCAATTGTGTGAATGTCTAAAATAATTCCCTCTCATACGAAAAAAGGGAAAAGTAAATTTCCCTTAGCAGAAATTGAAACTACCCCACTTTTGTTGAAGGTTTTTGTGCAGCGCACAAGAAGGGAAATACAATATGAAAACAGATGCTCTCTCATTTTTCCCCATATTTTACCCCTGTTTTACAGCCACGGAAAAATATCCTTCGTTAAGTTCTCCTTTACTGACAAAAATAAATACACTTTGGGATATTATACTTTAGGATATTTTCTCTATGTTAGACGAAAAGACTCTTTGCCGTTTAAGCATGCAACAGGTAGTTGCTTAATATGTTTAATTCAGAGAAATGTTTTAGTTGGAATGTGTACGGGCAGTAGCGAGAACTGTTGGAATAATGCTTGAAATGTAAAACCCATAAAATTTGGCTAATCACAAATATTTTGTATTATATATCTTATTTCGAAGAAAAAAAAAAAGATGATGGGTTAGCAAATAAAAAGATAATTTATTGATTATTGCGGCTTCTTCATTCCATCCTTTTCCAAATTAAGTTGAAGCTGATTGACAAGTATTCAATATTTCATTATTTTAGGATTTCAAAAAATTGTATTTGCACTTTAAATAGATTTCTTTTACACATTTTACGATATCTGTGCTCATTTTCTGTACACGTGGTATATTCAATAGAGAAGTAGTGTCCAGACAAAAAATATTCCAAATTCTTCCTCAAAATTAATTTCACTATGCGACACCAAAATTAGTAAAATTATTAACCGAGAATATTCATATGTTCTACAAAGATGTTTATTGAGATCTTAGGTACATTTTTGCAGTTGTCTGTATTCTTAATTTTAGGCGGGTCGGTATCTGTGGACCGTAATCTGAGAAAAAAGTACTAAATTCGAATATTTTCAAAAAAAATGCTATTTTCGCCATTAGGAAGCATTAGTAGACAGTTCGTATGTTCCAGAAAGTTGTTTATTGATATCTTTGCTACATTATTGTGGTCGATTGTTTTCTTGAATTTTGAACGGTTTTGTATCTATGGAGCAGAAACCGAGAAAAAAGATAAAAATCACATTGGTTTTTTTTGGCTCTTAAGATTCGTTTCTGGAGATCGTATGTTCTAGAAAGTTGTTGATTGCGATCTAAGGGTACAAGGTGGCGCAAAAGTAATCTTCCGATGTTTTTTGGCTGTAATTTAAAAAAAAATGATAAACTTCTTGTGGATTATTTTTATTTGGTTTATTAATTTTTTTTTACATCAAGTCGAGAATATGATATCAGATAAATGACCGCCGCCACAGTTTATTGTCATTTGAACCCTTTTTATGGCATTTTCCATCATTTTGGCCAAAACTTCCGGCGGTAGGTCCTCACATTCTTGGCGGATATTGTCTTTAAAAGCTGAAAGAGTATGAGGCACGTCGTCTGGTCTATGTCGACGGCGCTTCCATGACATCCTCGGCTACAGCAGCAATATTCTCTGCAGAACGGATACTACGGGGACTGCCATGCATAGCAGCATCTCGTGTTGTGCCAGTCTCTTCGAGGCGAGCGACTAAACGTCTGCGACGAAATTCACGTTGTGCCAAAGTCACCGACCGATTATTGGCCAAATAAATAGTCACCAATATTCCGCGTTCTGGAGCAGTGTAGCGTAATATTGTTTATTAACGTGTATTTCGCATGTGTTTACTACACAAATGTCAAAACAGAACTGATATTAGGGGCCAATCGCAAAAATTATAGCATTTTTTGATAGGAGGATTACTTTTGCGCCACCTTGTACATTTTTGTAGTTGGTTGTTTGCTTAAATTTTGATCCGTTTGACGTCTGTAAACCAAAATCCGAGAAAAAATTATAACAGAAATTTGACTTTGACGAGTTTGACCTTAAAGATGTTGAATAGAATTAATGTGTTCACAATTATTATTCTTTAAGACGAGAGCTACAACTTTGCTTTCACGAGAGAATCCAAATTCTTAGCTCTTTAGAAGATATGAACCTGGCAAAATGATCCCTTTTGACATCAAGGTCTCAGGTCTTTGGGGGCCCAGTAATAGGGACACCCCGGGACACGTGTCTTCTTATTATTGGACTTCCATTACGATGCGGTGTCAGAATATGGTTAAAAACCATGATTTAAACTAGAAAAGAAGTATCAGTGGGTTTTGTCGACAGAGATATACCCTCAGCCTATGTGAATTGAAATTTTCTTTTTTATTTTGGGAGTCATACTTTTTCGATAGATATCGTGCCCACCAGGGACGTACGCAGGGGGGGGGGGGCTAAACAGTATGAGAAAATATTAATTCAAATTAATTCCAAAAGTACATCAAGTTCCAAGAGAATATGTTTAGACAACATCTTCAGGTCCTCATACAAGTCTAACATAACTGCAGTTTAAAGACTGTTCAAGGATCCTTTGGACTGTTTGTAGTCTTGTTTACAGCGATATCCTATTTTCGTGGACAAATTCATGCTTCCTGACATAGCTCTAAATACTAAGGTGACCAACTAAAATAGCTTATGGGCGCGGTAACTATCAAGAGGAGTGTATCTCAAAATAAGATCCATTTCTAAAATTAATTAGCTTATTATTAGTGAATAATTAAGTGGGGTTCAATAACGATCGATTGTTATTTGTCAAAACTATACAGAACAAAGTCCATCAAAGTTTTTGTCATCGAGTCCAAAAACTTTTAATCGTACAATTAAGACAAAAATGTAACGCTTCTTTTTTAACATTATATTAAAAGTAACAAGTAAAAAAGCGTTAAGTTCGGCCGGGCCGAACTTTTCATACCCTCCACCATAAAATATTCTGAACTAAAATGGAATAATTAGTTTTCATTCCTCTCCCCAACTTTAAGTGGGTACGTTAAAATGTCAGATAATGTACATAAAATGTTTCATTCGGTAGGCCCTTTTTATGGTGCCTATATCTAACTATGTATGTTGACAATTTTTGGTGGGCTAGAAATTGGGAGGTACCGTTATATAGGGGTTATAATAAAACATGGACCTATGTTGACAGTTTTTGATGGGAGCCTTTAATGTCAAATAACTCCTAATTCGG
This sequence comes from Musca autumnalis, assembly GCF_047663935.1. Taxonomy (NCBI): domain Eukaryota; kingdom Metazoa; phylum Arthropoda; class Insecta; order Diptera; family Muscidae; genus Musca; species Musca autumnalis. Next base: position 166,409,495 of record NW_027411644.1, on the reverse strand, counting down.
TTAAAAATTGTAGCTAGAATCTTCAAAATACCGAAAATTGGTACATAACGTGGGAACTTCAAATGTCATTATCAGCTAGTTCGGAGGTATGTGGGCTATAAGAAAATATGAACTTTTTGTGAACAATTTTTGTTGGCTTTTAAATTTCAAATTACAGAAAGTTCGTCCAAAAAATAAAGCTAAGGTACGGAAAATCGGGAGGTTTGTTTTAGGGCTATACCAAAACATGGACCTACGTTGGGTTAAACATTTTAAGTAAAATCCTCAAAGTACCGAAAATGGGGAAGTATCGTTATATTGGGGCTATGTTGAAAATTGTTGATGCAGATGTGTGGTGACCACTACAACCTTCGAATGTCAAATTACAGTTAGTTCGGTTAAAAATTTTAGCTAAAATTGCCAATTACTGAAAATTGGGAGGTACCGTTATATGGGAGCTATATCCGAACATGGACCTATGTTGAAAATTTTTTATGGAGAGGTGTTGTGACCACTAAGTACTTCAAATGTCAAATTACTGCTTGTTCGGTTTAATATTGTAGTTAAAATCATCAAATTACTGAAAATCGGGAGGTACTTTTATATGGGAGCATTATCAATACATCGACCTTTCTTGACAATTTTTGGTGGAGAGGTGTGGTGACCACTAAGAATTTCAAATGTCAAATGTTCAAATTACAGATAATTCGGTTAAAACTTGTAGGTAAAATTCTCAAAATACCGAAAATCCGTTACATGGGGATACCGGAATCCGTTATACCAAGGTACCGTTATATGGGTCTATTCCAAAACATGGACCTATGTCAGCTAGTTATATAAGTTTATTGACATTTAAGAACTCTAAATGTCACATTATAGATAAATCGGTCTGAAAATGTAGCTAAAAACGTCAAACTACCGTAAATCGGGGGGTACCGTTATATGGGGGCTATACCAAAACGTGGACCTATGTCCACAAGTTTTGTTATATAAGTTTAGTGACGCTTAAGAGCCCTAAATGTCAAATTAGAGCTAAATCGGTCTGAAAATGTAGCTAAAAACGTCAAAATACCGTAAATCGGGGGGTACCGTTATATGGGGGCTATACCAAAACGTGGACCTATGTCCACAACTTTTGTTATATAAGTTTATTGACACTTAAGAACCCTAAATGTTAAATTATAGCTACATCGGTCTGAAAATGTAGCTAAAAGCTTCAAAATACCGTAAATCGGGGGTACCGTTATATGGGGGCTATACCAAAACGTGGACCTATGTCCACAAGTTTTGTTATATAAGTTAAGTGACGCTTAAGAACACTAAATGTCAAATTAGAGCTAAATCGGTCTGAAAATGTAGCTAAAAACGTCAAAATATCGTAAATCGGGGGGTACCGTTATATGGGGGCTATACCAAAACGTGGACCTATGTCTACAACTTTTGTTATGTAAGTTTATTGACACTTCAGAACCCTAAATGTCAAATAATAGCTAAATCGTTTTGAAAATGTTGCTAAAAACGGCAAAATTCCGTAAATCGGGGGGTACCGTTATATGGGGGCTATACCAAAACGTGGACCTATGTCCACGACTTTTGTTATATACGTTTATTGAGCTTTAAGAACCCTAAGTGTCAAATTATAGCTACATCGGTCTGAAAATGTAGCTAAAAACGTCAAAATACCGTAAATCGGAGGGTACCGTTATATGGGGGCTATACCAAAACGTGGACCTATGTCCACAAGTTTTGTTATATAAGTTTACTGACACTTAAGAACCCTAAATGTCAAATTATAGCTAAATTGGTCTGAAAATGTAGCTAAAAACGTCAAAATACCGTAAATCGGGGGGTACCGTTATATGGGGGCTATACCAAAACGTGGACCGATATAGCCCATCATCGAACTTGACCTGCCTGCAAACAAAAGACGCATTTTCCCAAAATTTCAGCGTCCTAGCTCCATTTTTGTGGATGCTAGAGTGATTACCACAGACGGACGGACGGACGGACGGACGGACGGACGTGCACAGATCGACTTAGAATTTTACCCTGATCAAGAATATATATACTTTATAGGGTCGCAAATGAGTATTTCAATGCGTTACAAACGGAAAAACAAACTTAATATACCCTCCATACTATGGTGGAGGGTATAAAAAATAATCCTGGTATCAGACTCTAGAGGCCCTATGCTCCTCAAGGAGTTAAACGGAAAAGAATATGATCAGACTTTATCTCTCCCGGTAAATAACACTGTGCAACATTTTTAAGGTAATCTTGTGCAAACAATTTGAAGTGAGGATTTTTTGAAAGTACAGACCCAAAGTACGAAAGCCCTAGTTGCGTTTTGTTGAGTCATATCGGGCTTGGGAATTATGGTCCCATCTAAACATTGTTAAATATTGACTTTTTAAAGCAACTCGGGGCTATATCTGTGAAACCAATGCAAATCTTTTTCTGACCTCTGAAGCAAATTTGTAGATAAGGGTCAGAATAAAATATTTGGACTAATAATGAACTGGAAAAACTACATTTATTGCCTTAAATTTTATAATATATCTAAGAATTCCATAATTTGTATAGATTTCGCACCATATCTTAAAAACTGTTAAATTTTTCTTAATGTTTTCATTTGGAAACACATCAAAGACAACGGCAGCCGATATTCTTAAAAATTCGGCTAAGATCATCGAAATAGTAAAAATCTTGCTATAGCAAAGACAACGGCAATTCTTTGTGGTTGTAAAATTCTGCGATAAACTATAACGTGGGCATGTATGATTAAAAACTTCAATATACTAAAAACGGGGCGTAAATTTTACATGGCGACTTTACCGAACGTGGCCCGATATTGTCTATTTTCAATTCTAAATATACTACACGGTGATGTTGAATCAAATTTAAAAGGAAGGTGCTTACACCTGGAAAGTTCTTGCGGATTCTGAAACTACAATGTTCATAGAGGAGAAAAATCAAAAAACAAACAAGAAATCGACGGAGCGTTTTTTAAATAAATCGCGATTCAAGTTGACATTTTTAGGGGTTGTTTAGGTTTTCACAATTTTACTTAGAAACCGCAAGTCCTATCAAAATGACACTGAAGAAAATGTTGTAGCTATGAAAATTTTCTACAAGATTGACCTTAACAGTATTTTCGTAGGTTTTACCATTTTTGAGATATTAAAGTTCAAATTGGGACAATGCACTGACTCTATCGCCCCCTTATAAAACAATGTTATGAAGGGAGCGCCTTAACTAACTTTTAATGAAAACCGCTTACACAGGGAAGTTTTTGTGAATTCTGAAACAACAATGTTCATAGATGAGAAAAATCCAAAAACAAGAAAAAATCGCTGTAGGGATTTAAAAAAAAAATTGATAGGTACAATATTTTTGTATTCCCATTTTGATAGGACTTGCGGCTTCCAAGCAAAATCGCATAAACTTAAACTACCCCTAAAAATGTCAACTTGAATCGCGATTTTTTTAAAAAGCGCTCCGGCGATTTTTTATACCCTACACCACTATGTGGTAAGGGGTATTATGTGTTAGTGCATTTGTATGTAACATACAAAAGGAAGCGAGATAGACCCATAGTTCCTTCTAGGGATATACATAGAATCACTTTCTGAGTCGATTTATGCATGTCCGTCCGTCCGTCCGTCCGTCCGTCCGTTCGCAACATACAGGTCGCATTTGTTGACCGATTTCGCTGAAAATTGGGGAATACCATTTTTTTAGCCGTCGGAAGATCAAGTTCGAACATGGGATATATCGGTCCACGTTTTGGTATAGCCCCCATATAACGGTAACCCCCGATTTACGGTATTTTGACGTTTTCAGCTACATTTGCAGACCGATTTGGCTATAATTTGACATTTAGGGTTCTTAAGTGTCAATTAACATATATAACAAAACTTGTGGACATAGGTCCACGTTTTGGTATAGCCCCCATATAACGGTACCCCCCGGTATTTTGATGTTTTTAGCTACATTTTCAGACCGATATAGCTATAATTTGACATTTAGGGTTCTTAAGTGTCAATAAACTTATATAACAAAAGTTTTGGACATAGGTCCACGTTTTGGTATAGCCCCCATATAACGGTACCCTCCGATTTGCGGTATTTTGACGTTTTTAGCTACATTTTCAGACCGATGTTGCTATAATTTAACATTTAGGGTTCCTAAGTGTCAATAAAATTATATAACAAAAGTTGTGGACATAGGTCCCCGTTTTGGTATAGCCCCCATATAACGGTGACCCCCCCCCCCCCCCCCCCCCGATTTACGGTGTTTTGATGTTTTTAGCTACATTTTCAGACCGATATAGCTATAATTTGACATTTAGGGTTCTTAAGTGTCAATAAACTTATATAACAAAAGTTGTGGACATAGGTCCACGTTTTGGTATAGCCCCCATATAACGGTACCCCCCGATTTACGGTATTTTGACGTTTTTAGCTACATTTTCAGACCGATGTAGCTATAATTTGACATTTGGGGTTCTTAAAAGTCAATAAACTTATATAACAAAAGTTGTGGACATAGCTCCACGTATTGGTATAGCCCCCATATAACGGTACCCCCCGATTTACGGTATTTTAACAGTTTTAGCTACATTTTCAGACCGATTTAGCTATATTTTGACATTTGGGGTTCTTAAAAGTCAATAAACTTATATAACAAAAGTTGTGGACATAGCTCCACGTATTGGTATAGCCCCCATATAACGGTACCCCCCGATTTACGGTATTTTGACGTTTTTAGCTACATTTTCAGACCGATGTAGCTATAATTTGACATTTGGGGTTCTTAAAAGTCAATAAACTTATATAACAAAACTTGTGGACATAGGTCCACGATTTGGTATAGCCCCCATATAACGGTACCCCCGATTTGCGGTGTTTTGACGTTTGTAGCTACATTTTCAGACCGATGTAGCTATAATTTGACATTTAAAGTTTTTAAATGTCAATAAACTTATATGACAAAACTTGTGGACATAGGTCCACGTTTTGGTATAGCCCCCATATAACGGTTCATTTAAGTTCATATTTTCGTATAGCCCAGATTAAAGGCTCCCATCAAAAACTGTCAACATAGGCCCATGTTTTATTATAACCCCTATATAACAGTACCTCCCAATTTCTAGCCCACCAAAAATTGTCAACATATGTACATAGTTAGATATAGGCACCATAAAAAAAGGGCCTCCCGAATGAAGCATAAATGTACATAAACATTATCTGACATTTTAACGTACCCACTTAAAGTTGGAAACAGGAATGAAAAGTAATTATTCCATTTTAGTTCAGAATATTTTATGGTGGAGGGTATGAAAAGTTCGGCCCGGCCGAACTTAATGCTTTTTTACTTGTTTTTTTTGATTTTTTTCATCTATGAATTTTTTAGTTTCAGAATCCGCAAAAACTTCCCATGCGTAAGCACCTTCCATTTAAATTTGATTCAAGAGCACCGTGACTACTCTGCAAATATTTAAAATTGTATCCTAAATATTTTGAATTCTTTCTATTGAATTTACCTACTTTGTACCAGTATTTTATATAAAATTCGAAAAATCGAAACTTTTTGGCTCATTTTAAAGTACATGTAGAATAGAATATGTGCCAAAATTTCCAGTCCATCGGACAAAATTTTACCGAGATATTAGCTTTCGAAGGGAAACATTTATTGTGTTTTGTATGTAGCATAGAAACTAAAAACGTCTTTTCCTCGAAGTGGCACTTTTGAAAACGGTGCTTTTTTTTTGTTAAAATCGAAATTTTGATTTTAACTGTTCAAAATGTATAAAAATTGATTTTTTTAATTCCGTTTCGATAATGGAAAAGATTATTAGGTTCGTAATGATCCAACAAAAATATATGCTGATCGGTTTATTCTTTTTCAAACCACAGTGGTTACCGCAAACTGCTTTAGTAAAAACAGTGCTTTATAGGCAGGCATTTGTCAGAAAGATTTTTCAAAAAAAAAAAAAAACAGTAGAAGGTAACTCAAGGTTTAATAGATGTCTTATAACAAATGCATGCAAATGGCTTTTCTGATGCTTATAAGTGGCCATAACCCCTTTAAATAGCTTTACGTAACGCTACACAACATTTAATTTTTTATGATATTTGGTCAAGTTGGCCCCCCCCCCCCGAAATGAAATCCTGCGTACGTCCCTGGTGCCCACTAGTCATTTCAGTGTGACATTGTATAACTCTTGGACCAGTATGCTAGGAAGTATGGACTTGTCCACGGAAAACATAATATCGCTGTAAACAGAACCAGAACGAACAGCATCGGTATACATTTCCAAAGAACTTCGAACGGACCCTAAACTGCACTTAGACACAAATGTTGAACTTTTGTCCGGGAGGTACCCTAAGGAGATGACCGATATGGGCCATTTCATAAGGTAAACTAAATTTGGGCAAAATATTAGGAGATCCAATGTTTGTATCAAATTGTTTGCCCTGTTCAAGATATATCGTGCATACCATTTTAGTGACATTTTGTTAAATATTGGGGGGAAGTACCGGAAGTTGTGAACCGGTAATTCCCATCTTCGAACTGAAACTAAGTTTGGACAAAATATGACGAAGGCAAAATTTTGGACCAAATCGGTTGATAAGTTCGAGAGTTATCGTGCTCTCCAGCCACTACCCTGCAAGCAAATACTATCGCGGAAGTGACTTTGGCGTGTCGCCCAGGGCGAAGAAAACAGTAATTTTAAAAATGTGATGTGTTTTGTTGCCTGACTTGGGAAGCGAACCCGGTCTTTCAGAGTGCAAAGCGAGAATGCTTACCACTTCACAACCGTCTTATATAATCATCAGATAGAAAAATGTTCCATATTTGTTCAAATGTGTTGAATTTTTAAATAAATGTAAACAATCGCCTTGGAATTACTCCGAAGTGTCGGAATTCGCGATAAAAAGTAATCATAATAATTGTTTGTGTAATTCACCAACGATCTTCTTTGGCGTGTCTCATGAGTGTCGTCTTAGGCGAGGGAGTGAGAAACTCACTTCCAAATGCTGGCAATGTATATAGGGAGCCATAGGGAATTTTTAAACCCTTCGGGCTGTCTCATTAATTATGGACTTCCCTCTGAAAAAAAAACTTTTACCGTCGTTATTGAAACAATGGACCGATATAACCCATCTTCGAACTTAAATTAAGTTTGAACAAAAGATTGCGAAAGCCAAATTTTGGACCGAATCGGTTGATCCGTTCGAGAGTTATCGTGCGCTCCAACCACTACACACGGTGTCATAGGGGTTTTAATACCTTTCAGGCTATATTCCCAAGAAGTATGGACTTGCCTCTGATGAAACTTGTACCATCGTAAGGGGGGCAGTGAATAGAAGTTGTTGCAATAAAAATCACAGTGATTCGAGAGCAGGTCCTAAACTGAACATTTCCGAAATTTTTTTGTGGGAGGTACCCGAAAGAGTGGACCGATTGAGTCCATATTGGAACCTAATCTAAGTCTGGTAGAAATTTCACGATGTACAATGTATAGACCAAATCGGTTACTCCCTTCAAGAGTTATCGTTCGCACAAATTTTCCGAACATTTTCGAACTTTTGTGGTGGAGGAATCGGAGTCGGAAGTGGACCGATATAACGCATCTTCGAACTTAAGTTAAGTTTGGACAAAATATTACGAAAGCCGAATCGGTTGTTCGGTTCGAGAGCTATCGTGCGCTCCAGCCAGCCAGATAGACAGACGGACATGGCTAAATCAACTAAAAATTGTCTGATACTGGTTTCGTCCGATGAGGCACATTTTGCCCGTATGAAAGTGTATATGAGTGAATATCAAAACAATTTAGTTTCGATGAAGCCAAGGTTTACACTATTATAATACGCGAACTATTGCAATTTACCAGTAACTATGACCATGTAACTATGATCAATTCAAGTGTTTTTGAACAAAGCTCAAAAATTTGGCAAAATAATTTAATTTTCGTGGAAGTTATGACCGCGTAAATGAATAAAAATAGGAAAAAAACGTTGAAGCTAACGAGGTTTTTTATGTTACTATTTGATTGCTGATTAAACCGTTCAAATGACGGAGATATGTCCGATGTAAATTTAGAAGAATACAAAATGAAGATTACACTTCGAATGTATAACTTTTCGAAATTTCCACTGCTTCCACCTTTTATGGATGCTGATATTTTGAAGCCGGATTTTAGGTGTTTTTCGTATTTTTAATTTAACTGGAACGCGCATTCAAAAAACAACTAATAGGATTAAAGTACTCTCAATTACGCATAATTTGATATGCAGGCCACACAGCAGCAGAGTAATCTACTGCCAAAGGCCAAAATTTAGTGCGATATTTTTTCTAAATACATATTTTTTGGGTACATTATTTACAATATCCTTTTGAGTGTGCTGGTACCCCGCGGTATTTTAGTTTTTCGGCATTCCGGATCATATAAATCATAGATCGTGAAAATCCATCTCCTATCGAAAACAGCAACTTCAAAAACCGAAAAATGTGCGGTTTAAAAAATTTAGTGGCATGGGAGCTGTATCCGATTTGTCCCAAAAATAGTGTGTGATGCTACATCCACGGTTCTTGATAAATTTGATCGAAATAGGATTAGATCGATGTATTTTCCACGGTTGGTAGTGAAATCGGATGCGCATAAAAAGTGTATGCACTTTGTGCAAATTATAAACGTTATACAGATTGTTGCGCACTAAACTGCAGACGACGCTACATCTTAGCGGCCAAAGTAGATCCTGGCAAATGTGTACAAATTAAAAGAGAAGAATTCGCCGTATTGATAAACCGCATGCGCATCAAGCGATTTTGAGGATTTCGCGATTTACACGCATTTCAAATGATACAGTTTTATTTGAAGATACCGCATTCAAAGGAACCCAACATTTATTTGAACGTTACCCATATCTTCCGCTAGATGTTAGCGTGTACTCGAGAAGTGATTAGAATAAGAAAACGTGATTTTTTGCGTGAAATTTACATTTCTTACATTTTCTTCAACTAACTCACAAAAAAATTTGAAAAATATTTTCTCTTACAAAAATTTTTTAACTTCCCTCAATATATTTTTTTTGTTTTTGCTAAAATGTGCAAACCGCTAAACAGATTTCTATATTTTTGAATCGTCGCGATTACATACATATTTTTAAAATATTTTTCCGATGCATAAACAGCTTAAATTTTAATAAAACAAGTTGCAATAAAGCAATTTTTTTTAATTCTTTCTTAATTTCCGCGAAAATTTACAACTTTGTCACAAATTTTGTTTTTTTTTGTTATGGGACCTCAGTAATCATATACTACGTAGGAAGCCCTTTATTAACAATGTTTCGCAATATAATGAGTAGCGTTGTTTTAAGATTTATTTCTTACTAGCTGACCCGGTTCCGCGTTGCTGGCCCGTCGTTTTGGATTTTCGTGTGAGGCTTAGTAATCTATCTACAATGTATCTATCTAATATTGACACCTCTAGATATTCGAACCGAATTGACGATAAATCGACGTTTTGGTATAACCCTCATGCAATGGTATCTCCAGATGTAAAATTTAAAATTACTTTAATTAAAGTCTCCACCATAATATGAAGGGTATAATTAACTTTATGATTCTGTTTGTAACACATCTGAATATTTGTCGGAGAACCTATAAAGTATATATTCGTGATCAACATAAAAAATAAGTGAATATAACGATGTCTGTCTCTCTGTTGAAATCAAGATACAGCTCGCGATATTTAACATAGAGGTTTTCAATTTGGTACAGAAGTTTTTATTTTTTCTCGTAGCATGTTTGGTATTGAAAATTGGTTATATCAGCCCACATTTTGATATAGCACCGACTGACCTCCCGATTTTCGGAATCTTCAAGGTTTTAGCAGCATTATCCTACCGAAATGACAATATTTTGGAATTTAGTCTCCCTTACAGGCATAAAGCATTTTTGTAAAGGATTATCAGCATAGGTCCCCGTTTTAGAACTACCCTAGAACGGTACCGCCCGAGTGTCGATATTTTGGATGTTTTTGTCTCATTATCGCACCGAAATGGCTGCAATTTGGTATTTAGTATTCAGTGTGGGTATAAAACATAGAATATTCGGTAGAGGTCCAGGTTTCTAAATAGTCTTCATTGAACGGTACCTCTCGATCTTCGGTATTTTCAAGTTTATAGCCACATTATTCATACGAAATGGCTATAATTAGTACTTCGTTTCCCTTGGGGGTATAAACCAATTCTACAGAGAATTATCGGCATTTAGGACGGTGCCTCCCGAGTTTCGATAATTTGGAGGTTTTAGTCTCATTATCCCACCGAAATGGCTATGGCACCCACCGAAATGGCTATCCCACCTAATGGCTATTTGGTGTGTTGTCTTCATTGTGGGTATAAAACATTCTCGCATAGAATATTCGGTAGAAGTTTTTTATGTAGCCTTCATTGAACGATACCTTCCGATTTTCAATATTTTCAAGGTTTTAGCGGCATTATTCAACAGAAATGGCTATATATGGTATTTAGTCTTCCTTGGAGGTATCTAATATTTTAGCAGAGAATTGTCGGTACCGATTTTTGGGGATTCTGAATGTTTTAGCCCATTATTCAACCGGAATGGCTTAAACCTGATTTCAATATAATTTATGGTGGTGTGCATAAAAGTTGGGGCACTGAAGTCAGTGTTCATACCATGTTTGCTTACAAAAATTGGACGCAATCGCGGTATTCTGCTTCCAAAACGCCCATTAATGGCAGAGGCCACAATTGCAATTGTATTAAGTACCAATACGTCTAATAATCTCTGATATTTAGCGACTTGTTAAAACCCGTTGTTGGGGAGGTCACCCACACCCTCCATTATCGGTATTCTACCACCTTATGAACCTACACACAATTTCATCCAATTCGGCCCAGCCGATTCGGAAGTTTAATTTAGAAAATCATGTCAGCCTTAAAGAACCCTATATACATATAGATAGGTTATAGATGCACCGAATTGCTGGCCCAACGCTTTAGTGACCAATGTAAATTTTTTAGACGTTCTAGTTATTTAACCATCTTTGAAATTATGTTTTGCCTGATTTCTCAATCGATTTTTTGGAATTTCGGTCAAGGGACATTTAACGTTATTTGGGTTGTACTGTATTCCAAAATGTGGGGTTGATCGCGCTTTCCCAATTATTGAAGCCAGTGCTTAAAGCGTTTTTGTAGTCACGCTTACTAAAATTGAGCATATTACCTATAATTATACATTTTAAAAAAGTTGGGCTGACAGCGATATTCCATTTCCGAGATGACCACTAAGGATCAAGACAGTTATTACCATAGTATTGCAATCAATTTTCAAACAATACGTTCAAAATTATCTTTGATTTCACGTTTTCTTAAAAAATTTTGTGGGGGAGGTACCCTGGTCACTCCACTGACCAGTATAAAAAATAGCTAAAAACCTATTCTCAGACCTAAAAACTCCACATACAAAATTTCATCGAATTCGGTCCAGCCGTTTCGGAGGAGTTTAATTTCGAACATCATGGCAGTCTCGAAGAATTTTATATATATATATAGATTATCAGAATTAAAACCGCCATAACTTTTGCGCGCAACAACCAAAATTAGTATCTCGAACAGATTTGAGAATCGAAATTTTTTCCCAATCTATTTACCAAAAATCTTTCATGTAGCTTAAATTTTTTTTTTATTTTTTTTTTTATGGAAAGCTAAAAAATTTGATATTTCCTCATATACCATCGTTAGCATAAATGCTGAGGGTATAAAAATGACACACAGTGTTATTTAAGTAACTTTTAACCCAACTAAATAACAAAACAAATGCATTTTTGAAACGATTGATCAATTGTCACGAATTTTACAGTCCCTCAAAGTCGAAGTTATAACGGTAGCTTTATAAATACCTTTCAAAATAATTAAATTGATTAATAAGAATTTGCAACTCAATATTGTCCTTGAAATCAAATGAAGGATATTTTCATTATTGTATGACGCCCTTCCTGTATTTTAGAATATTATGACCTCTTACAGAAGTGCTTATGTTGAACGAAATGGTAAGGTTCAACAAGTTTTGTAATGACTTCAATAAGATTTCTTTTTTTAATTCAATGTTTTACAGTCAAAACCGTTCAGTGGTTTCTTTATGGCAGCAGTATATCCTTCTCATTCGTCATGCTGCATTTATGTCAGGATATGTATGGTTGTGTGCAGACCAATGACATTGTTATAAATATTTATAATACAAACAGACATCCGACATTGTAGAAAGTCATTTGATTTCTTTGTTTATTTTTATAAGATTATGCAAATACTTTGTTTATACCACAACACACAATGCGTGCGGGTTTATCCTGAAGGTTAGTGTAAGGTCAGCTTTGTTCGATAACTTGTTGGCATTAATGTATATAAATAAGTGATTTTTATATTTATATTGGATAATAGAAACATCGACTTTTTAAGCAAAATAGCCAGATTGCGAGAGCGAGTTTTTGAGGTCACACCTGGAGGGGTCTAGTTGAAGCGGAAGAAGAACGACAATGTGAGAGGATTCAATAAAAAATGCAAATAATAAAAAAACATGTAAAAAAGTATCAGTCAGCTTCACCGACAGAGATATACCCTAAGTTTGTAACTGTAAAAAATAACAATAAATGCGCCACAAGAACAGATCCCTAGTTTCTAAAATAAATAGCATTTTCATAAGTGACGAAATAAATTTGGAAAGTTTTCAGCGCAAATTTTTAGACGTTTTTGGTGAAGGTATCAAAACACACAGACCTAATAAACACAGTATACACACTTTTAAACTGTAGTGTGAGAGATGTTTTACACAATTTTTAAGGTAAATCCTAAAATTGTTCAAGACCGGTTTACCGGTTTAAGCCGGTTTTGTTAAATAGATAAAAAATTGCTCATAATTGATAAATATTTGATTAAAAATGTGAGGCAAGGGGTAAATTAAGTATAACGGCTTCGTTATTACAAAATAATGTCATAATATCCTTGTTATTTGAAATTCAACTTCGAAGTGGGGACAGTAAAATTAAGACATAAATTGTGGTCCAAGAATGGATAAAATAAAATTGTGTACCAAAAGAATTATGTTTACATTTTAGTTAGTCCGGATTCTTCCTCTTGCTTTGTCAACCTCAATTTATCGTGAAATGCGTGAATCAAACATAATTATGCACAGACTTCGCCTAATAAGGCTGATCATAGTGAATATTAGACAGCACCGGAAAATTCGGCGGTCTGTTGAATAGCTACTGTAGCTCTAGTTACTAGTTCACTGTACTAGTTGCAAAACGTATGAGCAACGTCATACAAAAACAAGTGAGAAAAGGCTATAGTCGGTACGAGGCCGACTATGTGATACCCTACACCACTACCCCTGTGCATAATCTTTTCACTCGAAAACATTTCTTTTAGGGAGATAAGAAAGTTTTCAGCTATTTGGCTTTTATACCAAATAACTTAAGGCGAACTGAACCAAAATAATTAATATTTAGTTTTATATTCGACTACTCTCGACATCACCAACATGAATAGGATTCTATCTCTGTGAGAAAATTTCGTGATGACCCGATCAAAATTCCGACCTGTAGTGTGATTGCAGAAAAAGTGGAAAAAAGGGATGCATTACCGACCATTGCGATATCTCTATTATTTGACCACCTACGCCAATCTAATTTGCATAATTTTAAAGATGGGATTTTCTACTTTCTTAGTCAGGCTTTGCTTTTAGATGGTCCCCAACCAAAGGTGTATATCCGTCATTATTATTAAAATCGCAAAAATGAAAAGTTGGGTTCTATTAGCGACTATTGCGATATCATCGTTGTGTGACCACCTACGACAACCTACGTTACATCGTTGTAAAGGTGATATTTTCTACTTTTATTTCCAAGTTTTGCTTTTTATATACCCCTTATAGACGCTGAGATATTTGCTTTGGAATAAAATGTAGACTTTTTCTCCAAATAATTTTTTTGCTCATTCCGACCCCTAATTAATACCCGACCATCACCAAAATCAATAGGCTTCTTCCCCTCCGGGACCCCCATCAACACCCAAAATTTCGTGACGATCCGATCAAAATTGCGACCTGTAGCATGATTTCCAAAAAAAATGGAAAAATGGGATGTATTACCGACTATTGCGATATCTCCGTTAGTTGGTCACCTACGCCGACTTGGTTGCATCATTGTAAAGATGGGATCCTACTTTCATAGCCTGCCTTTGCTTTAGGAAAGTCCCCAACCAAAGCTGTGATATTCGTCATTATAATTAAAATCGCAAGAATGAAAATTTGGGGTTTTATTTGCGACTATTGTAATATCTTCGTTGTTTGATCACCTACGAGAACTTACTTTACATCATTTGAAAGGTGATATTTTCTACTTTCATTGTCAGTTCTTGTTTTTGGTATACCCCATATAGAAGCTGAGATATTCGCTTTGGAAAAAACGGGGTCTTTTTATCCACCTAAGTTTTTTGGCCTTTCCGACCCCTAAATATTATCCGACCATCACCAAAATCAATAGGCTTCTTCCCCTCCGGGATCCTCATCAACACCCAATTTCGTGACGATCCGTAGCGTGATTACAAGGTTTAGATGGACAGACGGACGGGCTCGTGGAGACATTCATTTTGTTATATATAAGTATGGGTCTACGACCATTATTTCGATGCTTTACAAACTTTTTGGGCAAAACCTACTTATAATACCCTCCCCACATAGTGGTGTAGGGTATAAAAAATATTAATTGAATGATATTTGTTAAAATAGCGTCATTTTCAAGGGGTTTAAATTGCAGTCAAAGTGAGAATTTCGAAAAAAAACTGACAAAACACTTTATATGAAAAATTATACGTCCTATTTCAGTGTGTTTAAACCCGTGGAAATATACATAAATATATGTAAAATGGTATAAATTAGCCGTTGCGAGTGGAATTTATTTAATAGCTTAATATAGCTTAAACATTATGTGTAGCCACCAAACAAACACGAAAAATCGGAAAAAATATTATATTTTTGTTAAACTCACTTCATATAGACTTTTACTAAATTGGCCGTGTTTGGTCGTGATTTTACCACCTAGAACACATTACTGAAAGTTTTCTGCATTGGTATTACCAGGTTTTAACGCCCGATTTTGCTGGTTTTTTGTGAATGTTTGGTTTTTAGGAAATAAATGATAAATATAAATAATATATAATTTAAACAAGTAAGAACGGCGTTAAGTTCGGCCGGGCCGAACTTGTTATACCCTCCACCACAAGTTGTATTGAAGTAAAATGGAATAATTAGTTTCCTTTCGTGTATGAAGAAGACTTAATACTAAATTTCAGCAATTTCGGTAAAACAATGTAAGGCACCATTCTATGGGGGCTATTTCAAAACGTCGATCTATACCGACAAATTTCTGACGGAAAGTTTTTAGGCTCAAAGAAGACTAAATACCAAATTTCCTATATTTCGGTAAGAGAATGTGGCTAAAACTTAAAAAATACCGAAAATCAAGAAGTACTCTTCAATGGGGATATAGTAAGACGTGGGCCTATACTGATAATACTCTTCTGGAATATTTTATATTTCGGTGGAATATTGAGGCTAGAACGTTCAAAATACCGAAAATCGGGAGGTACCGTTCTATGGGGGCTATATGAAGGCATGGACCGATACCGACAAAGTTCTGGGGGAAAGTTTTATACCACCAACGTAGATTAAGTACTAAATTTCAGCCATTTCGGTGTGATAATGAATCTGAAACCTTCAAAATACCGAAAATCGGGAGGTACCGTTCTATGGGGACTATATGAAGGCATGGACCGATACCGACAAAGTTCTGGCGTAAAGTTTTATACCACCAACGTAGACTAAGTACCAAATTTCAGCCATTTCGGTGTGATAATGAATCTGAAACCTTCAAAATACCGAAAATCGGGAGGTACCGTTCTATGGGGGCTATATGAAGGTGTGGTTCTAGTTTTAAGTGTATTTATAAATAAAACACTTTAACTTAATTTTTTTTAATTATATATTATTTTCTAGTTTTTAGCGCATTTACAATTATTTTTATTTTTTTTGAAATTTACCTGTTAGGTCGAAGATCATGAAATCGGGTGGTACCGTTTATATGGGCTATACCCAAACCTGGACCTATGTCCACAATGTTTGGTGGAGAAGTTTCTGTACCATTGGGAACTCCAAATTCCAAGTTACAGCCAATTCGGCCTTAAAATTAAGATAAATACTTAAAACACTTGAAATCGGGTGGTACCGCTATATGAGGGCTATACGAAAACCTGGACCTATGTCCACAATGTTTGGTGGAGATGTTTCTGTACCACTGAGAACACAAAATATCAAATTACAGCCAATTCGGGCTGAAAATTAAGATAAAATCCTCAAAATACCTGAAATCGAGTGGAACTGCTGTATGGGAGCTATAGAAAAAAATGGACCAATATTGGTTTTGATTTCATATTCATGTTTTGTCATCCAAATCTGAAAAGTGTGCAAAGTTTTAGTTCGATTGGTCAACTGCAACTGTGTCAAAAATGAGTTACCACATGTGAAAAGCAAGATAAATGCAACAATGTAAAAACACTGTAAATATGGACAAATATTGGTTATGATTTCATATTCATGTATTGTCATATTCATATTGTCAAGTTTTAGTTCGATTGGTCAACTGCAACTGTGTCAAAATGAGTTACCAGATTTGAAAAGCAAATTAAATAAAACACTATAAAACAGTGTAGAAATGGACCAATATTGGTGTTGATTTCATATTCATGTATTGTCATCCAAATCTGAAAAGTGTGCAAAGTTTTAGTTCGATTCTTCAACTGCAACTGTGTTAAAAATGAGTTACCAGATTTGAACTAAACGGACACCAAAGCAAGTTAAACAAAACACTTTAAAAACACAATTTCATTGCAAGTAAAATAAGTGAAGGCAACAAATTGTTCGTTATATCCGTGGTTTTCTATAAAACGTTCGGCAGTAGTAAGCTTTATTTTATTCTTTTTTACATATTAATCATTGATATGGTTTAAAGGAGTACTAAACTATAAACGTATATATAAATAAAAAATATTCAAAATTGTAATAACAATTCGTTTGAAAATCTACTCGCGGAGTAAAAATTTTTGTTACTTACTACCGTGATCGTTTTCAACAGTTTGTTGTGTATAAGAAAACTAATGAAAAAGGCATTGGAAGAAATAGCTTTGTTCGTTGCTTATAACCGTTGTTCGTTATATCCGAATTTATCTGTAGAAATCTTTGTTGTATCCCACTATTACATATAAATAATTAATAAGATAATAAATCATTTAATTCCGTCGTTTTTGACTTAAAAACGGGGAAAATTACCTATAGCGCAGTGTTTGAAATACGTGTTGTAAAAGATATGATACAAAATACCAATGAAACAACATGAAATAAGCATTTTAGTGTTTCAAAATGTTTTGAAGAACATTATTTGGAAGATTTTTGCAAAAGATTACTTGGTTCAGCTCCCAATCGTTTAGCTGATATCGACCATTATGAATTATTCTTTATTTTGTATATGATACAAAAATACATACGTCTTAATACTAAGTAATGATGCACTACAATAACCATTAAATACACACTTCCTTAAAAATGATGACTCAAACCAACACCAACATGCTTATTGGTTTGGCCACTCATAGGACCACCGAAATTCTTGGACACACCACCTGTCAAGTCTAAACTGGAAGCCTGATTGCGAGACTTCCACAAATTAGCTTTGCCTGTTACATCGACAGTGTTCATCTTCAACTGAGGTATACGAGAAGCCGATACTGATGCTCCATGACCGCGAGCGTGATTATAATCAAGACCACCACCGACAGTATTAAACTTGAAACCATTGTCCAAATGTGTGCGACTATGAAAGGCATTAGCATCCAGTTTGTGTTTGTTGTTTTGAAAGAGATTAGCATTAGCATTTTGCGAAAAGGTTGAACCGAATTTATCTGTCTTAGAATGCGATAAGGAGCCTCCAAATCGATTTCTAGAAGAAAATGTTGTGTTACAAACATCGTTTAGTTTGAAAAAAAATGTAGCAAAACTTACGCATTAGCCGATAAATATCCTCCCCGTGTGACTGGTCCACCCATTGTATTTCCGCTAGCAAATACACCACCGCCAACATTTTTCTTGTTATTTCCAAATTGATGCCCCAAATTGGCGAAAACATCATGACCTCCACGTCTATTTGATGTAATGGTGCCACTAAATTGTCCATTTACTACGACGGCCATGATGCCCAAAACAAAAATTCCAATAGATTTTGCAAACATATTCTTTCCTATGTGATGTACTTTCTTTCTCGAAGTGTGGAAGAAATTTGATAGACTTTAAAGATTAATTCCGTATTTATAAGAATAAATACAATAAAATATGTTGACATACATAATTAATTTTTGCAAAAACAAATCAGAGAATTTAGCATATGAGTTGCAAAGTCATCAGTGTGCGTATTTCAACAAAAAATTGTATTAGAGATTCAGAGAAACAATTGCAATTTGTCATTTGATGTTATCGGGAAATCCCATAATCTGAGAGGCATAAACGTTTAGCTATTTACTCTTGGAATTTTCTTATCAGTAAATATTTATAAGACATAAGAAATGCCTCCAACAAATATGTTAGCAATACATACATACCATGAAAGTAGTAATAACAAAAACATAATAATTTCTTTTAAGTCACGAGAAAAATGTAGTTCCCCTTAAAAATTGAAAAAAAAAACGTTTTCGGCTATTACGAAATGTTTGACTCCGCTAAAATGTTTGCAAAAACTCAATTCGATTTAAAAGAAAACAACAACAACAGACAAACAAACAGTTAATTATTCTAGACAGGAAACTTAAATGGAAATACCATATTCAGGAAAGGGCTAATAAAGTCCACACATGTTGAACAACTTGTTGGAGGGCTATAGGCTCAAAATGGGGTTTTAATGCTAGGATGATACACTGGTTATACAGAAGGGTAATTAGACCGATAAACACTGTGATTTTCTTAATATTTAGGTGGCCGAAATTGGAAAAATGTATGTTCGCCGATCTTAATTAGTTGTTATTATGTAATACATAAGAGTATATGTAATTTAAAAATTTTGCGAAAAAACGACAAACACAATAGGAATAACAAGTAAAAACGTTATGTTTGGCAGGGCCGAACTTTTTATACCCTACTCCATAAAATAGTCTTATATAAAATAAAATAATTAGTTTTCTTTCACAATTTTAGGTGGAAATATTTTCCGACCATGGATACCCCAAATGCCTAAATTATCTAATCTAAAAAATGTGATCAGTCAGGTGAAAGGTACCGCCTATGGGGCTATATCAAAGGATCTACCTATCTTTATAGTGTTTGCTGGAAAAGTTTTATAACTACTAGGAACCTCAAAAGTCAAATTACAGCTAGTTTCGTCATACACTGAAGTTAAGACCCTCAAAATACCGAAAATCGGGAGGTGCCGTTATATGGGGGCCCCATGTTGGCGGTTTTCGGTGAGATGTTTTGAAACACTGTGAACCATAAATATTGAATTGCAGGTAGCTTGGTCAAAAACTGTAGCTAAAATCCTCAAAATACCGAAAATCGGGGCTATACCAAAGCATAGACCTATACTGACGATTTTTGTTGGACAAGTTTCGTGGACAGCGAGAACCTTAAATGCCTCATTACAGATAGTTCGGTTAAAAATTTTAGCTAAAACCTATTTTCTAAATACAAAAAATTGGCTGGAATTACTTGCCCCTTTCGGTTTTACATACAGATTATAATGAAGAATCCAAGAAGTGCACTTTTTGAGGTTTGGCTGGAAAACAAAAATAGTAACTTGATTGAAAAGGACGTGGGCTACGCACAATTTAAAAATTTTTTAAACACATTGTGTTTCCATTTTAATTTAAAATGGGCTTCACCCCACCGAATAAAAGCTTTCTTGATGTGTGAACAACTACTTTCCTATACTGTGACAAATCTGTAAAAAGACACGCAATGGGGTTCAAGGCATTGTCTCTCCGCCCAAAAAAACGGAGATCTAAATATATTCTAAATGCCAAAATAGTCCATCCTCAGAAAAGAAAAGTCCTGAAAACCTACAAAAACCCAAAAATGTAAACTTTGACCGCGATTTATTTCAAAATCCTTCAGCGATTTTTTTCTTGGTTTTGTTTTTTTTTATTTTTTGAACATTGCTGTCTCAGAATCCGCAAAAAATTTGCAGGTGTAAACAGTTTTCATTAAAAGTTAGTTAAGGTACACCCTTCATGACATGGTTTAATAAGGAGACGATACAGTCAGTGCATTGTCCCAATTTGAACGTCTGTATCTCAAAAATGGTAAAACCTAACGAAAATAACATTAAATTCAATCTTATAGAGAATTTTCACTGCTACAATCCGCTCTAATCCAATTTCGATAAGGCTGGCGGTTTCTGAGCAAAATCGTAAAAACATAATAAAGCCCTAAAAATTTGAACTTTGACCGCGATTTATTTGAAAATCCCTCCGGCGATTTTTTCGTTTTTTGATTTTTCTAATCTAAGAACATTGTAGTTTCAGAATCCACAAAAACTTCCCAGGTGTAAGCACCTTTTATTTAAAATTATTTAAGGCACACCGTGGTTATTTTTAAATCCGGAAAAAGTTTTCCTCCATCAGCTCTTGTTCATGAGATATAGCTCAGGACCCTAAATTAAGATTTTTACCAAGACATGTATTTTAGATGTATGAATCTGTTAAGAATATGTCGTGCTCTCGAATCAAACAGGTTTTCCTATATTCATTGTAAAAATTGAAAATTTTGAGTACTTTAAACTAGAATAACGACATCAGGACAAGTAAAGGGTGCGTATTGTATGTCAAAATGCATTGTGTGTCCACGACTATAGTCCAGTGAAAATAATGATGTCAAATGTATCATAACCTGTGTAATTTTGCCGAGGATCTTGAAAATATCATGATAAATAATAGTTCTGCGATGAAAAATTTTACATAATTTAGGCTAGAAATCGAACTTACAATCAGTAAAAAGCGTTTAGTTTGGCCGGGCCGAACTTTTTATGCCCTCCTCCATAAAATATTACTTAGTTTTGTTTCCTGTCAACAATTTTAGTTAGAAAATTTTGTGATCACGCATACCAAAATGCCTAAATATCGTTAGAAAATGTATCAGACAATACCTTCAATCGGATGCTTCTTTAAATGTGGGCTATATCAAAGTTTGAACCTGTTTTGAATTTTTTTCGTGGAAAAGTTTTGTGAGCACTGTGAATCTCAAATGTCAGTACATTGTGCCAATTTTAACTTCTATATCTCAAAAATGGGAAAACCTACGAAAATACCGTTGAGGTCAATCTGGTAGAGAATTTTCACTGCTACAACATTTTTTGTTAATCCCATTTCGATAGGACTTGCTGTTTCCAATCGTGAAAACCTAAAAAAGCCCTAAAAATGTGAACTTTGAACGCGATTTTTTTGTTTTTTGATTTTTCTCATCTATGAACGTTGCAGTTTCAGTAACCGCAAAAACTACCCAGGTGTAAGCACCTTTCATTTAAATTTAGTTAAGGCGCAGCGTGGGGCTTCATCCCACCGAATAAAAGCCTTCTTGATGTGTGACCGACTACTTCCCTATACTGTGACAGAGTTGTGAAAGACCTGCAATGGGGTTCAAGGAATTGTTTCTTCGCACAAAAATGCGGAGATTTAAATATATTCTAAATGCCAACATAGTCCATCAATTATCCCCAGCCTCCCTATCTCATTAAGTTATGTTTTCCGACCAAGCGCTTGCACATATGTGTTTCTTACTAAAATTGGCGAGTTATTTTCAAATCCGGAAACAGTTTTCCTCCATCAGCTTTTGTACTTGAGATATAGCTCAGGACCCTATATTAAGATTTTTACCCAGACATATACATATTTTTAGATGTATGAATCTGTTAAGAATATGTCGTGCTTTCGAATCAAACAGGTTTTCCTGTATTCATTGTGAATATACATTGGAAAATAAATAAGACCTATATCGGGCTGTAAAAATTGAACATTTTGAGTACTTTAAACTATAATTACTTCACAGGATAAGTAAAGGGAGCTTCGTATTGTATGTCAAAATGTGTGGTGTACCCACGGCTATAGTCCAGTGAAAATAAAGATGTCAAACGTGTCATAACATCCGTAATTTTGCCTAAGATCTTGAAAATACCATGATAAATAATAGTTCTGCGATGAAAAATTTTACATAATATAGGCTAGAAATCGAACTTACAACAAGTAAAAAGCGTTTAGTTTGGTCGCACAGTGGATCCACTTGTATGGCGAAAGTGGCCAAAAATATTTTGAGTGTAATAATCAACCCAATGCGCTGGTTACAGCTTTTTACTGCTGCTAAGAGTGTTTTAAGAAACCACGAGCGTAACATTCTCCACCTTTCCCCTCTTACCGTATACCCCGGTAAGAATTGTTTTATGCTGTTAATACAAAATGACATGAACAAAGGTCCCGATTATCTTATGATGCAAAAGTAGGCTTGGGGAAACAAATTTATTTAGCGGATTAAATAATTTAGCATTAAAAAAAATCAACATTTTTGTCTGAAAATTTGTAAAATTTTTAATATGGATCTTACAGCGTTCTTCCTGGAAGGCACGTACCGCCAACGTAAAACAAATTTGGAAGAAGATTTCTTCATCTTGCCACTGATGTCAACTACGTTAATGTACGTAGTCAGATAACAGAGTTATACGCTAATATATCCATAGAAACCCTATTCTAGGGCGGCTTTAGTCAGCAGCCCACCATTTATAGTCTGGCACTAGATGGCAGCTGATTTTAATACTGAATAATCTTAAACCCATGAACTACTTTGGAAAATTATTCCCGAGGTGGACACTGGTGGGCATCATGACTAAAACCTTAGGTCAAATTTAAGTATATGGTCGAATTGGCATAACAAAATACACTAAGAAAATATGCAGCTAACTAGAATTACACAACACGCTAAAACACTATTTTTTAATGAAAATTAAGCTATTACCTTCTCCTTCAAAATCCACAATAATATTTTGCTATACGTATTAGTTTCGAGATATTTTGAATATATTTACTTGCACTTAAAATATAGGTTGTACTCAAAACAAAAAATATTAGTCAAATGTTCCGACTTTTGAAGCAATTCTTAAGAAGATGGCGTTCGAATGAAACAAAAATTAATATATTTTTAAAAAGGTCCATGTCATAGCTGTCAGGGTTGCCAGATGTTGTACCAAAATTTTGACATTTTTTATTTTTGGCCAATGGGTGGATCCACTGTGGGCCGGGCCGAACTTTTTATACCCTCCTCCATAAAATATTACTTAGTTTTGTTTCCTGTCAACAATTTTAGGTGGAAAATTTTGTGATCACGCATACCAAAATGCCTAAATATCGTCAGAAAATGCATCAAACAATACATTCAATCGGGCGCTTCTTTAAATGTGGGCTATATCAAAGTTTGGATCTATTTTGATTTTTTTTTTGTGGAAAAGTTTTGTAAGCAATGTGAACCTCAAATGTCAAATTGCAGGTAGTTCGGTCAAAACAGGGAAATTGGGAGGTACCGTTATATGGGGGCTATACCAAAACATGGACCTATGTTAACAATTTTTAGTGCAGACATTTTGTGACCTCTGGGAACCAAAAACGTCAAATTACTGGTAGTTCTGTCAAACAATTTTGCTAAAACCCTCAAAATACCGAAAATCGGGAGGTACCGTTATATGGGGGCTATACCGAAACATGGACATATGTTAACGATTTTTGGTGGAAATGTTTTGTGACCACTGGGAGCCTGAAGCGTCAAATTACAGTTACTTTGGTCAAAAAGTGTAGCTAAAATTCTCAAAATACCGAAAATCGGGAAGTACCGTTATATGGGTGCTAGAATGAAACGTGGACCGATATAGCCCATTTTCAAACGTGAGCTGCCTGTGGAAAAAAACACTCGAATGCAAAAATATAGCGTTCTAGCACAATTATTGGCGACGCTAGAGTGATTACAACAGGCGGACAGACGGACATAGCTATATCGACTCAGAATTTTATTCTGATCAAGAATAAATATACTTTATATGGTCGCGAATGATTATTTCAATGCGTTACAAACGAAAAAAAAACTTAATATGCCCTCCATACTATGGTGGAGATTATAAAAAGAATTAAATTCGGGCGGACTGAACTTTTTATATGAAATATTCTGATGTAAAATGAAATAATTAGCTGCCGTTCTGTTACGAAAGTACATACTTATTGAGATGTTATTTGATTCCTGGGAACCCCAACAACAAATATTTTAAATGATACTAAAGTTTAAAAAAAGACAGATGTTTCATCTTCGCCATCTTCTCAAACTCAATTCCGCATGCATTCTTATTTACAGATAAGGCACAGAAATTTTGAATATTTTTAAATAACATGTATTTTCACGAAAATTGGTGTTGGGGAATGTGTCTCTGTGGCAAATGGCCACTTAAAAATTTCCACACACTGACTATAGTCGGTAACACTGTCGTTTACTAGTTGCAAAATAGCTTTACAATTCCCCCTTAATATGACATGGCAAAAATCCTAAAAATTGTTAAATTTCAACTCAGGTAGGTATTTTGGGAACTAAAGCTTGTTCAAAATCCAATTTTCACAAAGTTTTGTAATGGTTGTGAAAACTTCTCTTTGATGATAGCCACAATTTCTTTGTCAGTTTAGCGGCATTTTGTAGCATGGAAGGAAAATGCAGTTCTTTACGTACAACCAGTAGTTCCGTATCTAACTTCTACATTATTGTACTTTGCATAAGGAGAAAGTTCAATAGTTCTATTACTTTGCTAATATTTTGAAGGAATATAGCCTCCAGAAATTAAAATGTGGACCAAAAATTAAATTACTATATGTTTCACACATAAGTTGTGGTCATTTTGCCCGCTAAATATCCGATCGCCTTTCAAAATTATTGTAATTTTCCTTGAGACACAGTTAAACTCTGGGCTATTTTACAACAGATATCGTATGATGTATTTTTATCGTTTCAGTAACATTACTGAAGTCACTCAAACAATAAATGCTTTGGGTTCCCATGGGTGACAAAAACTTCTCCCCATGAATCCACGTCGCCCCATATGAAAGAGAAGCTCCGTTTTATAATAGTCCAAATATGAAGATATTTTGTAGTTTGGTAAACGAAAACAAACTAATTATTCCATTATAGTTTAGTTTACTTCATAGTTGAGGGCAAAAAGCTTTTCTTAGCGGAACTTAGAGGTTTTTTAATTGTTTCGAGTTATAGTTTTATTTCCATAAAATTTCAATAATTTTACCAATAAATAAACATCTTACAAATTTTCCATTATTTTTAGTAATTAATAGATATAAATTAAATTTATAAATTAGTTTAAAATAATACAATACGTTTCTTCAAATTAAAAATTATGACTCAAACCAACGCCAACATGTTTATTGGTTTGGCCATCAAGTGGACCACCGTAATTTTTCGACACACCGCCGGTTAAATCTAAACTTGTTGCTTGATCACGAGATTTCCACAAATTAGCCTTTCCAGTAACATCAACTGTGTTCATATTCAATTGGGGTATGCGGGAAGCTGTCACAGAAGCACCATGTCCATTGGCGTGATTGTAATCAAGACCACCACCGACAGTACTAAATTTAAAACCATTGTCTAAATGTGTACGACTATGGAAGGCATTAGCATCTATCTTATGCTTATCATTTTGGAAGAGATTGGCATTGACGTTCTGTGAAAAGGTTGAACCAAATTTATCTGTTCTAGAATGAGACAATGAACCACCAAAGCGATCTCTGTAAAGGAAAAAATCAGATACAATATTTTTTTTTAATATGTTGTAATTACAACGTAAACACTAATACTTACGCATTACCAGATAAAAATGCTCCTCTTGTTACAGGCCCACCCAAGGTATCGCCACTAGCAAATACACCACCTCCTAAATTTCTTTTATTGTCGCCAAATTGATGACCCAACCTAGCAAAAACATCTGCACCTCCTCGATTATTCGAGGTTATAGAACCACCAAACTGTGCATTAACTACAGCCAATGTGGCGAAAACAGCAAAAATACCAATGGATTTTGAAAACATTTTTCTGTTTGCTTCCTTACTGTCTTGATTGACTAAAGACTTTTGATTTGCATCTACAGCAAACGCAGTATTTATATGAACAACAACTGTCTGTAAGATGCTGTGTGTGTTTTTTGTATTTGCGGGAATTGCACCCATCTTAGTCATCGATGTTTGTGGTCTTATGAAGACGAAAAATTGTGGGATTCACATCAGTTATCGCTGGTTGTTTTTTAATTGGTGGGGAATTCACTCTTGCTATGAATAAATACATATAGGTTGTGTTATAAATTTTGAATTCTACTTTAATCTTCCGCTGATAACATATGCTAGCGGAAATAAATTGTAGGGACTTTTTCGAGTTTTTTTTTCGTATTAAGCAGATATGGATTATTGTAGTTAGATTACAATTTCTGGGTCTAAGTCGTACAAATGATCTTATACAGATAAGCTGCTTTGGATGAGTTGAGGATAAAAGAAGAGTTATCTTTTTTGTCTTTTTGGCAGGGAGTACTTATGGTCCTGGTTGAAATGATATGTGGAAAAAGTTTTATAAACTTGTTTCCCAAAATATTAGCAACACCTCGAAATATTGGTCCTAAACCTGACTTAGCCCCATGAGCGCTTGGTGAGAGTTCAAATACAATCTCAGTTGTGATCGGTTTAACCTAGACTTTATTGTTGTTGTATGAGTGCACGTGTATTAAATGTTTTACTTTGTGTGTGTGAAGAGAGCACAACACCGTGGGTCTTTTATTACCAGACATTGACTTAAACGTTAATTTCAGCACTAATTAACTTTTTTATTTTCCAACAAATCATTAAATTTTATGGAACGTAAGGTTTCCTAGCATGAATGAAATAATTCATTATATTAATGCAACATTTCATAGCAACCGATATTTTCCTTTCAACCACTACACAGTTCGGATTCATTGATCCAGTTGTATATTATTCTGCTTTTTCTTCTAAGGCTAACTTCTGTTTCTCCTGCTGAAATATTAACATTTGGGATATTAAGGCCAGTCGCGGAAAGTCAGGAAAGATCTTCAAAATCTACTGAAAGATACTCGCAAGATAGTTGTCGGGGTTATCTCTGGTAACGTAATGTAATGTAACCCCGACAACTATCTTGCGAGTATCTCAACCATATATTGCAGCTAAAGAACGTCAGCTGCCTTTACAAACCCGAGGATTTTTGGCTTAAATATAATCTGAATGGCGCAGCATCCTCACATTGGAAAAAACAGGTCTAGCAAAAAATTAAACAAGTGAGAACGACGTTAAGTTCTGGCGGGCCTAACTTTTTATACCCTCCCATATGGGACACCATCGTTGTTCTCTCCAAAACGTGGACCAATATTTGCAATATTAAATTTTGGCCTTAACTTCGTGGACCGATATATTCCATTTTCAATACCAACCATCCTGCAAGTAATAAAAACTTCTTACCAAATTTTTACTCTCTATCTCTAAAATTGCGAGCTGTATCTTGATTTCAACAGACAGACGGACGGACAGACGGACATGGTCAAATCGACATAGAATTTTATGCTGATCAATAATATATATACTCTATAGGGTCTCCGACGAATATTTCGATGTGTTATATATGGTGGAGGGTATAATAACAAAACATAAAGCTGTATCCTTAAAGTTGCGAGCTATATTTTAATTTCAACAGACGGACATGGATATATCGACTTAAAATGTTGTGCTGATGAAAAATATATATACGGGGGTCACTCGAAAACTTTTGGCCTAGGCAACTCGCAGTGTCGCCAGGATGCATTTGACATTTTTTGGAAAGTTTGAAAGTTTTTAGCCGAACCGTACTCAGGTCAGTTTGACAAATGACCATGTGTTGGGTTGTTTACAGTGACTTGAAGAAATAACTTTGCAAAAAACAAATGGAATTTACTTGCGAACATTTTCGTCCGATAATTTTTCATAAATTTCGACGTGGGCCTATACCAAAAAATGAAACTATATTTAAAATGTTTAGTGAGAACGTTCTGTGACTTCTTTGATTTCTCAAATCTCAAATTGCGGGTAGTTCCGTCAAACAATGTATAAACCCCTTATAACCCGAAATAGGGGAGGTACTTTTATATGGGGGATATACCAAAACATGGCAGAAAAGTTTTATGACTACTAGGAACCTCAAATGTAAAATTACAGCTGGTTCGGTTAAAATTGTAGCTTAAATCATCAAAGTACAGAAAATCGGGAGGTACCTTTATATGGGGGCTATACCAAAACATGGACCAATGTTGACGATTTTTGATGGAGAACTTTCGTGACCTAAAATCCTCAAAATTCCGAAAACTGGGAGGTACCGTTGTATGGAGGCTAAATCAAGACATGGATGGACCTTTGATGATGTTTCTTGGTGCAGAATTTTTGTGACCTCAAATGTCAAATTATATCGAGTTTGGCTAAAAATTGTAGCTAAAATCCTCTAAATACCGATAATCGGCAGGTACTATGTTGACAATTTTCTGTAGAGATGTTTCGCAGGGAACATCAAATATGAAATTACGGTTGGTTCAGTCAAAAAAATGTAGTGAGGTACTTTTATATGGGGCTGTACCTAAACATGAACCTATGATGAACATTCTTTGTGACGATGTGTTGTAACCTCTAAGAACCTCAAATGTCAAATTACAGCTAGTTCGGTGAACCATAAGAACCTTAAATGTCGGTTAAAAGTTGTAGCTAAAACCCTCAAAATACCGGAAATCGGAAGGTAGCGTTGTATGGGGGCTATTCCAAAACATTGAGTGGCTGCACGGAATCCCAAATGTCAAGTTACGGGTAGTTTAGTCAAATATGTTGCTAAACCCCTAAAAATACCGAAAATCGGGAGGTAACGTTTTATGGGGACTATACCAAAATATGAACTTATGTTGACAATTCTCTGTGGAGAAACTTCGTGACTGCAGGGAACATCAAATATCAAATTTCGGTTGGTTCAGTCAACAAATGTAGCAAACCCCTCAAAATACCCAAAATCGGGAGGTACCATTACACTATGCGGCACGAAAATTATTAACCATATTTTGACACCGCAGCGTGATAGAAGACCAAATATAAGAAAACACGTGTCTCGGCGTTTTCCCTATCACTTCAACTTTCGCGGTTATGGGCCTACAGAGCAAATATCTTCTAAACCGCTTGGAATTTGGGATTACTTTCCATTATATTTTTTTTTTCGGATTTTAGTCTACAGATATCAAACCGATAAAAATTTAAGCAAACAACCAACCAGTAAAATATTCCTTAGATCTCAACAAACAACTTTCTAGAACATACGAACTCTGTAGAAACGGTTTTTAATGGCCAAACTAGCTAAAGAATTTTGTATCCTCTTTTCTCGGTTTCCGCTCCATAGATACTAAACCGTTCAAAATTCAAGAAAGCAATCAACCACAATAATGTAGCAAAGACATCTGTAAACAACTTTCTGGAACATTGGAAATGTCTATTAACGGTTCTTAAATGCGAAAATAGCCAACTACTTTAAAAAATATTAGATTTGTATACTTTTTTCTCTTTTTCTGGTACCCAAAAACTAAGGATACAGTCAACTACAAAAATAAGCCTTAGATTTCAATAAACAACTTTCTAGAACATATTTTAAATCATTCTTCCTGTTCAGGTCCGTAAATAACAAACCTTTCAAATTTTCTAGAGTTTTGAACAGTTTGTTTTTTCCAGACCTATAGGTATATACTTATAAGTATGGGGAAACATTAAAAATAATTTTATTGTTTGCAAATTTCAGCTTAAAGAATAATTCCTATAATCTTTTTATGTTCTAGAAAGTTGTTCATTGAAATCTTATGTACATTTTTGTAGTTAACTCTATCCTAAATTTTTGGACGGTTCGGTATCTGTGGACCGGAATCGGAGAAAAAAGTATAAAAATCTAATATTTTCGAAAGTTTTGAATATTTTCGCATTTAAGAACCGTTCATAGACATTTCGTATGTTCCAGAAAGTTGTTTGTTGATATCTTTGCTACATTATTGTGGTTGATTGCTTTCTCGAATTTTGAACGGTTTAGTATCTATGGAGCGGAAACCAAGAAAAGAGGATAAAATTCGCATTTGTTTTGCTATTTTGGCCATTAAAAACCTTTTCTACAGAGTTCGTATGTTCTAGAAAATTGTTTATTGAGATCTAACGAACACGTTTATTGTTGGTTGTTTACTTCAATTTTGATCGGTTTGATATCTGCAGACTAAAATCCGAGAAAAAACCATAATGCAAATTGGACCTTGACAATTTTGACCTTGAAGATGAGGTCGAATGGATTTTATGTGTTCACAATTATTATTCTTTAGGACGAGAGTTACAACTTTGCCTCCACGAGTAATGCCAAATTCCAAGCGCTTTAGGAGATATGTCCCTGACAAAATGATCCATTTTGACATCAAAGCCTCAGATCTCTGTGGGCCCATAACCGCGAAGGTTGAAGTGATAGGGAAAAACGCCGAGACACGAGTCTTCTTATTTTTGGTCTTCTATCACGCTGTGGTGACAGAATGTGTGTTATGTTAATAAATCATGGCTCAAAAAATGGCACACAGTGTTATATGGGGACTATACCTAAACATGGACTCATGTTGACAGTGTTTGGTGGAGTAATATTGTGACACCTAAGAACTTGAAATGTCAAATTACAGCTAACTTGGTTAAAAATTGTACATAAAACCCTCAAAATACCGAAAATCGGGAGGGATTTACCTAAACATGAACTCATGTTGACTGTTTTTGGTAGAGTAATGTTGTGACCCCTAAAAACCTGAAATGTCAAATTACAGCTAGTTCGATTAAAAATTGAAGCTAAAATCCTAAAAATATCGAAAATCGGGAAGTAACTTTTTATGGGGGTTATACCAAAAAATAGGCCGATATAGCCCATCTTCGAACTTGTCCTGCCTATGGAAAAAAGATACTCGGGTGCAAAAATCTAGCCCTCTAGCTCGATTTTTGCGAACGCTAGAGTGATTACAACAGACGAACGTGTCTAGATCGACTCAGAATTTTATCCTGATCAAGAATTTATATGCTTTATAGAGTCTAAATCAGTTTTTTTAATGCGTTACAAACGAAAAAACAAACTTAATATACCCTCCATACTGTGGTGGAGGGCATAAAAACCAAAGTTTGGTAGTAGTTCGAGCTAATTTGAATTCGAATCGTCTCAGTGAAACAGGCCATTATTTTTCAATGAACATCATTGTACTATTTAAAGAAATTGAATTGACTTTAAAAATATGATATACTTTAAGTATATCATTATATAAAGCGATTGAGATAAAACGGTTTTAAGTTGGATTTGTTCGAACATTTATACCTCCACCGTGATATTGCAAAGTCATAACACATCTTATGTTGGGTGGTAAACACAAATTAAATTGGTAATATTTTATGTTAAAAACTCCGGTTTGATTACTCAAAAATACCCAAAAACATCTTCAAAGTGTTTGACGTCTATAGAGTCATGCAAAAGACGTGATTAAGATTCAAAATAGACTGCATACTAGCTGCACCACGCCCTTGTAAAAATCATGAATTCTTTCACATAATAACCAAGTAAGACTTTAGTCGGACGGAGCCGACCATGGGATACCCTATACCACTATCCCTGGACAATCGCTCTCCACGGAACTTCTTTTCTATGATTGTGAAAATTTAATTATCAAATATCAGAGATGTAATGTATAATACTTATGACCAAAACCAAAAAGTTATCTAGTATGACAAAGACATTTTTGTAGCAGGGAAGGAAAATTTAGTTCGCACAAACTAAAATGTAATGAAACTCACATATGTAGTACTACTACTTCCGTTGTTTAACCGCTACGTTATTGAAATTTTTACCAATTTCACACAAAAGTTTCAGTCCATTTAACCAGCTAAGTATTATCTGATCTTCATGTTGGTTTGTACGCTTCTTCTTCATCATAAACTCAAACTTTGTTTAAAATTTTGCGGGTTATTATTTTGACCTACAGAGCCGCTACAAAATTGGTTAAAATTTTGTTTTTGGTCCATTTCATCCCCTGAACATTTCACGATCATCACCAAAAACTAATCAGTTCTATTCTGGCCCGAACCCAACCTCCTTAAAAAAATCATTACAATCGGTCCATAATTGCGGCCTTAAGCTTGTTTACAATTTTTAATGGACGGACACACATCGCTAAATCGCTTTATATCTCGTCGAGATATGAATTTTGGCATACCAAATAAGGGGTCTAGGACGAATATTTCGTGGTGTTACATGAATTTTTACCAAAACAAACTTATAACACTGTGCAACATTTTTAAGGTGATTTTGTGCAAACAATTCGGACTGAGGATTTTTTGAAAGTACAGACCCAAATGACAACAAACCCTAGTTAGGTTTTGTTGTGTCAGATCCAGCTCGGATTTTATGGGCCCATCTAAACATGGTTAAATATTGAGTTTTTAAAGAAATTCGGGGCTATATCTCTAAAACCAATGCGAATCTTCTTCTGACCTCTGAATCAAATTTGTAGATAAGGACAAGAATAAAATACTTGGAGAAATAATGAACTCGAAAAACTATATTTATTGCCTCAAATTTCAAAATATATGCAAACATTCCACAATTTTTATACATTTCGCACCGTATCTCCAAAACCGTATAATTTTTTTGAATATTTCCTTTTGGAAAAATATTCCCTGAAATGTAATACGCAACTCTTCAGAACATGACATTGTTGTAAAATGGCTCTATGCCTTTGTTTTCAGTACATTTCTCAACGACGATTTAATAAATATGTCAATAATGTGGTGAAATCCGAAATGCGAGAGTAAATACGTGTTGTAAAAGGTATGATGCAAAATAAAAAACAACATGAAGTAAGCATTTTAGAATTTCAGAATGTTCCAATGAATTATTGAGAACTTTATTTGGAAGATTTTTGAAACAGGTTACTTGGTTCAACTCCCAGTAGTTTAGCCGATACTGACCAGAATTTCAGCAATTATGTAAAATTTTCTATATTTTATAGATTTTGATGCCCTAGATGAAGTTTTTATGTGGGTTTTTCAAAAGATAAGTTCTACTAGTTTAGGGCTGCAATATTGCCAAAGACAGCAAGGCCAAATTCCTATTCGTTTCTGAGATAAAGGCCTGATAAATGCAAAAAAGTGTAGATTTAGCCCGGGTTAGATGAGGCCATAAAATCCGAACTGGATCTGACAGGACAAAACCCTACTAGGGTTTTTGTAGTCTAAATATGTACTTTCAAAAATTGCATACTAGAAGTTATTTGCATTTTCAGTGTTGCATAGTGTAATACCCTTTTCCACATTGTGGTATAGGGTATAAATATAGAAACTTTTTTATTTATTTACTTTTTAAATTCAGCACATTATTATGCCTCAGTGCCATATCGGCATTGTCCTCTACAGTGCCGATATGTTGACCACAATTTAACCATACAAATATATAAACATATTAATAATATATTCTAAATATAAAGTAAATTAATAAGGACATTATATATATTGTTAACAATATTCCGATAAAATTTTTAGTTCAATTCAGGGTTTTCATACTTATTTCTTAGGAAATGCTTACGTGAAATGTTTTCAATATTTGTAATGGAAGGTTGTAACTCGTAAAATTCATGCATTCATGATTCAACCACTTCTTTGGCTAAACAAAGGTGTAGTCCGAAAGTCATGATTACTTTTTGGTTATAAACATTTTGCTACGTAATTAAAATTATTTAAAATAAATTGTTTTTAACGTTATAAAGTATTTTATTGCAAAAACAAAAATAGTATATATGTAAACATTGCTAAAATGTGAAAGGGATTCAAATCGGACATTGTCAAAATGTGAAGAACAGAATGCCTTTTCCATAACTCTGCATGGGTTATACCCTAAGTAGATTAGGGGTTTTTTTCGTTTTTTGAATATAACAAATTCACAAATACTTATTAATTGTTTAAAAATTCCCAGTGACTTTCCTATAACAGCTGTTATCAATCAAAAAATAAATAAGAATTCAAAATATAACCGAATCTACTGTGAATTCCCTACTAAAATGACTTCGGTGATGGCTGCTGTGAATCCCATAATTTGTTGTCTTCATTAAACGACACACATTGATTAGGGAGATGTGTCGCTATGTCCATCCCAGCAAATGTTTTTTGCAAAAACAAAAACACAGCTTCTTATGGACTGTTGTCGTAAATATAAATATGTACAGCGTTTGCCTTGAGAGCAAACTAAAAGTGTTTAGCAGTGCAAAAAGAAAGTGAGGAAGAAATAAAAAAAAATGTTTTCGAAATATATGGCAATTATTGTTGGCCGTAGTCAATGCACAGTTCGGTGGTCCTATAACTTCAAATAGCCGTGGAGGAGCAGATGTTTTCGGTCGATTGGGTCATCAATTTGGCGACAATAAAATAAATTTGGGAGGTGGTGTATTTGCTAGTGGCAACACCTTGGGTGGACCTGTAACAAGAGGAGCATTTTTATCTGGCAATGCGTAAGTATTAGGGTTTACATTGTAATTAAAACATAATTAAAAAAAATTGTATATGATTTTTTTCTTTACAGAGATCGCTTTGGTGGTTCATTGTCTCATTCAAGAACAGATAAATTTGGTTCAACCTTTTCACAGAACGTCAATGCCAATCTCTTCCAAAATGATAAGCATAAGATAGATGCTAATGCCTTCCATATACAATGGTTTTAAATTCAATACTGTTGGAGGTGGTCTTGATTACAATCACGCCGATGGACATGGTGCTTCTGTGACAGCTTCCCGCATACCCCAATTGAATATGAACACAGTTGATGTGACTGGAAAGGCTAATTTGTGGAAATCTCGTGATCAAGCAACAAGTTTAGATTTAACAGGTGGTGTGTCGAAAAATTGCGGTGGTCCACTTGATGGCCAAACCAATAAACATGTTGGCGTTGGCCTGAGTCATAATTTCTAAAACAGAAAATTTGTTATTTATTTTTATAAGTTTAAGGCCCATTACTATATGTGTTCTTTTACTATTGGATTGATTTTAAAACGCAATGATCACTTGTAACTTTAAGTTAACTGGAACGCTATAAATCTGTTCGGTAAATCCAAACTATAACAAAAGAAGATTGATAATAATTGGGGGTAAACCCCCGTAATTTATTTGTTTTTCTTTCATAAAAAATAATTGTCACTTTTCTAAGATATTTAATAATCGTAAATAAATAAAAAATGTAAAAATTGAATCAGAAACATTTTAAATTAACAGTTTCATATTTCTGGTATTTGCATATTGCATAAACGTATTTGGGAAGATCCCAACAAAAAATCCTTACTAAATTATGGTTTTTATAGTACGTTTATAGTACATTTGGTAGTCGTACATTTTGGTAGTCGTAACTACATACAAACCCCACCTCTAACCATTAGCTCGTCTGTGAAGGCGAGTAAGGACAACGCATAGCCTAGTGCTCTGCAGACTCCCTGTTCGGCCACGAAGGCGAGTAAGGACAACGCAAAGCTCTGCAGACTGCCTGCTCGTCAAATCCGAAGCAGGAAGACATCATTGCTCGACGGATTGTCCTGGGTGAAATCCAGCTGGCGATCATTGATTGAGCTGACCCCAATGGGCGTATCAGCGACTGTCATTGGTAGCTAGTAGAAGGTCGTCTTCGGGACATCCTTATCTCAGACGTGGTTGACCAGAGCAACGTGCGGCTAGGCCAGGCTGCTCTGCACAAGGGAGTCACGGTGATTAGCTGTGAAAATAAGGAATCGGCAGATTTCCTTGTTAAAACAGTTAAGGACTTTGTCTCTCTTAGGGAAAGCAGCAATCTGGCAGTTGTACCTCTGACCGAAATACCATGTGGAACGGTGACCTCAGAATGGGACCCTCCTCCTTCAATGGAGCTAGGAGGAATACTGAAGTTGGTTGAGAAACGGAACATCGTCTTCAGATGGGGAATAGGAGGATTCTCAACTACTTTAAGAAGAACGACGGACTGGTCATCAAGTTTGCCACTGGCAAGTCCGGAGAGGACTTTTAAAGAAGCCGAGGAAGGGTGCTTAACTTTGGATTAGGAAGATTATGTGTCCAAATCCCCCCAAAGCACCAATAGGTAGGAAGCAGCAAAAGGTCACACAGGATCTAGTGGATGAACTAGGGAGCATATTCGGATGTGATTTCCACTGGGGAAGCAGTGACACAGAGGTGAGTACATTTTTATTTTAATTAAAAAATAATTTAAGAATATGTAATAGGGGTAACATGGACGACTCCGATATAGAGATTGGGAAGGTATCGGAAAAGTGCTCCTTCTCGGATCACAAAACAGATCTCTATGCTCGGGGTAACACAAAGCCCCTATAGAAAACCCAGGTGAACGGATTGGGGAAAATTCGAATCTCTGACGGCTTAAAAACTATGTGGAAGTAATACTATCCGCACAGTCGAAGAAATCGAGAGAGCTGTGGATTCTCCAACTAAAACGCTCCTGACGAGCTATGAGGACCTATCCGGGGAAGAAATCGCAACCGGTGTGGTGAGCCAAACAATTAGCCAATATGCGTAAATCAGCGAGGAAATCCTACAGTAAAGTCAGTAAGACGAAACTCAGTACGGATTGGGATGCCTATAAAGCCAATTTCAATAAGTACAAGAGTGAAATCAAGAAAGCTAAGCGAAATTCTTGGATTAGTTTCAGTGAGTCAACAGAGGGAGTTAGTGAAGCTGTCAGGTTTCGTAAGGTACTATCTAAGGATCCCAAATCCATAGGTAGTATCAAACCGAGCGATGGGTCCTGGAAATCTCAAGCACATCAGCAAATCACAACACGCCTACACTAAACTCAAATCAGTGGAGAGCGTCCTGCATGAGATGGCCGGGAACGTTGAGAAACATATGGAAAATTCAGGCTTCACACTGGCGGCCTTTCTCGACATAGAGGGGCCTTCAATAATGTGAAGCTTGAATCAATCCACAGTGCTGTCAGCAACATAGGTATTTCCTCTATCCTTGTGGAATGGATTTTTGAGATGCTGAAAAGTAGAATCATCAACTCATGCATAGCATAGAGTTCTGTGAGGAAACCTGTTAACAGAGCCACTCCACAGGGGGGAGTTCTCACACCTCTGAAATGGCTTCTGGTAATAAATGAAATACTTGTGTGCTTCAGCCGGCTGAAGACCAAGGTGGTTGCCTATGATGATGATGTGGTTGTGCTGATAAGTGGAAGAAGGTACTGGCGCCGGCGTCTACTGCGAGAATCCATTAATTAAAAACTCATACAAGTTCAACGATAATTGTAGTGTTTATCAGGCGGAGTTTCTTGCTATCAGAAAAGCAGCTCAACTAGTGAAAAGGTTTGTTATATACGAGGAAAAGTGAACAGAGTCTTTACATTAAACCAAACTAGTTTATGTGGATGGTCAAATACCAGAGAAATAATAAAATGTTCATTTCTGATTTTGTGTGTGATTCTTTAAAGCTTAATTAGTGTTGCTACGCACAAAATGTTATCAATTTTAAAAATATTTTATTTAATCTTGGACTATATTCAATGGCGGTTTTCATTAAATTATTAAAAATAAATTAGGTTTTGTAAACAAATATAAATAAACTAAATTTCTTCTATTTTAGAAGTTATGACTCAAACCAACGCCAACATGTTTATTGGTTTGGCCATCAAGTGGACCGCCGTAGTTTTTCGACACCCCACCGGTTAAATCTAAACTTGTTGCTTGATCACGAGATTTCCACAAATTAGCCTTTCCAGCCACATCGACTGTGTTCATATTCAATTGTGGTATGCGGGACGCCGTTACAGAAGCACCATGTCCATTGGCATGATTGTAATCTAGACCACCACCGACAGTACTGAATTTAAAACCATTGTCTAAATGTGTACGACTATGAAAGGCGTTTGCATCCAATTTGTGTTTATCGTTTTGGAAGAGATTGGCATTGACGTTCTGCGAAAATGTTGAACCAAACTTATCAGTTCTAGAATGAGACAATGTACCAGCAAAACGATCTCTGAAAAGAAAAACAAGATATACAAATTCATTTAATTACACTGTAATTGTAATACATACGCATTTCCAGATAAAAATGCTCCTCGTGTTACAGGTCCACCCAAGGTGTTGCCACTTGCAAATACACCACCTCCCAAATTTCTTTTATTGTCGCCAAATTGATGACCCAATCGACCGAAAACATCTGCTCCTCCACGGCTATTTGAGGTTATAGAACCACCGAATTGTGCATTAACTACAGCCAATGTGGCCAATACAACAATAATTCCCATATATTTCGAAAACATTTTCAATATATCTTCCTGACTTTTTTGGTGCACTACTAAGCACTTTTGTTTTGCTCTAAAAACAGGCGTCGTATTTATATGAACGACAACAGTCCATAAGAAGCTGCGTTGTTTTTTTTTTTTTTTTTGCAAAAACATTTGTTGTATTGGGCATTGACGACACATCTTCGTAGTCAATGTGTGGCTTTTATGAAGACGACAAATTGTGGGATTCACAGCAGCCATCACCACAGTCATTCAAACAGGGAATTCACACTAGGTTTGGTTATAATGTGAACTCTTATTTATTTTTTGATTGATAACATCTGGTCCAGTAAAGATGCTGGGGTTTTTTTACAACAATTGTTTATACTCTTTACAAGAATTAATATTTGTGTGAATTTATTTGTAATATTCAATTCGGGAGAAAATAAACCATCATTTAATTTTTAATCTACTTAGAACTCGTTATCACTAATTTTTATGGTCATGCTGGGCAGTTCTATATCGGATTTAGGTAGTTAAACATAGGATTACCCAGCAAAATGTTCGATGCCAAAGATGACATTCAATCATGGGTGCAAGTGATCTAGCATGTCATCTTTTTAGCATCTTCATCGATGAATTTTATATGAGCGTGGACCCCAAAAGATGACGTTCTTTTCTGGATCCTAAGCATGTCATTTTAACCAATGCGTTGACATGTCATTTCCACCAATGCTTTGGCATGTCATTTCCTCCAATGATTTGACATGTCATTTTCACCAATGCTTTGACACGTCATTTTCACCCATGCTTTGACATGTCATTTTAACCAATGCTTTGGCATGTCATTTTCACCAACCCCTTGGCATGAAATTTTCATGTATTGTTTGGAAAATGGAAATGCTGTATTGAAATATGGTTTTCATGAAAAACAAAACTCTTTATTAATTAAAACGAATTCATGAAATAACTACAATTAATTTATCAGTTTAGCTTTTCAAAAGTTTACATCCAAAATTGCAATGTAATCACCACCGCTGCAACGCAAAAGATTACTTCCTCCGTTCTCCGCAACTGATATTCTTTCATCTTACAAAAGGTTTTTTCAATTATCTTCCCAACACCAGTTCAGATTTCGACATGGACTCCAAATGCACTCCTTTAAGTATTTTTATTTCGTAAATTACTTTTATTTTATAATTTTGTTATTTTATAACAACATTTTGGTAATTTATACTTTTTTGTTTAGTGACGGAAATATGTAGAGATCTACAACCCGGCTTGCTTTAGGGATCTCTAAGAACAAAATGTAACGAACGGGGAGTAGAGACTTTTTATGGAAAATACCATTTATGCTTAATTAATTTATTTTTAATTGTTTCTTTCCAAAAGTAGTTTCTTCCTTATTTTCAGATTCTTGTTCCTTTTCGTTTCGGACTTTTTTTTTCAAATTCCAAGAAGCAAGATTTGATTGATTTCATTCTATGTCAGATTTAGAACAGACAAGGGAACTTTTAAAATAGCAATGTGTGCAGTCCGATTCTATTTTTAGCTCGATGGTTGGGACTTCATATAATACCAATTGTTTAGAAGTTTTAGTTGTTTGATATGCAGGAAATGTAAGACAACATCACGACGACAGTTCTAACAAATTTGGTCTGTTCCAGAAACTGCAAGAATCTACTTATTTTTACTACGATAACAATTTTTCCTTTATGTTATCGGAAAAAATAGTAAAAATTAGTAGATTTTTGCAGTACTGGAACATACCAAAATAAAAATAAGCAGGTGTGTAAATAAAAAC
Source organism: Musca autumnalis (assembly GCF_047663935.1). Classification (NCBI taxonomy): domain Eukaryota; kingdom Metazoa; phylum Arthropoda; class Insecta; order Diptera; family Muscidae; genus Musca; species Musca autumnalis. The sequence continues at coordinate 166,369,177 of NW_027411644.1, read as the reverse complement.
ACAAACATCATCTCTATTGGATCGATGGAATGGGTACAAATGCTGATGAAAAGATCGGATCTTTCACGACTTCCTTTGCATTGGTTCAAATCCTAATGAAAAGATCGGATCTTCCACGACTTCCTTTGAACCAATGCAAAAGATGACATGAAATCACGTCATCGCAAAGAACCCCTTCCGTCAAATTTTGCTGGGTATATAGGACATTTAAACTGCTTTCATTCAACTAGGGTGCTATTGCTATACCTATTGTTTGTATCAGAGCTATCGTTGATCTGAACATAATCTACAAATAAATTCAGAATAAAATTGGCAATAGATTCAAATCGGCCAAACAGCTTTGTGCATACTACATACTAATATTTCTGTTGTTTTAGCATCAGTGAACGATATAGTCCTGTGTTAATTTTTATACCCTCATATATAAGGGTACCGCGCAATTTCAGGTATTTTGTTTTATAGACATTTTTCCCATTTTGGAAGTAATTTGTCATTAAGGGTTCAAAGTTGTCAGAAAACTTAAAAAAATAGACATAGGCCACTCCTTAAATAGCCTCATATAATAGTACAAACAAATTTCAGGTATTTTCACTTTTTAATATACATTCTCAGACCGAATTAGCTATAATTTGGAACTTGGGGTGCCCAGTGATCAAACTTCTGACTCAAAAATTATGGACATATGTCCACGTTTTATTATAGCTTCCATATAACTGTACTAATAATGGACTATATCGACCCATGTTTTGGTATAACTACCATATAACTGTTCTTCCCGATTTTCGGTATTTTGAGGATTTTAGCTACAATTTTTAACCGAACTAGTTGTTATTTGACATCTCAGGTTCTTAGAGGTCGCACAACTTCTCCACCGAAAACTGCCAACATAGGTCATTGTTTAGATATAGCCCCCATACATATAACGGTACCTCCCGATTTTCGGTATTTTGAGGGTTTCGCTATATTTTCTAACTGAACTAGCTGTAATTTGACATTTGAGGTTTTTAGGGGTCACAACACATCTCCAACAAAAATTGTCTGCATAGGTATACCCCCGATTTTCGGTATTTCGAGGACTAAAACTTCAGTTTTTAATTGAATTACGTATAATTTGATTTTTGAGGTATGTTCCGATTTGCAGTATTTTTAAGTTTTTAGCAAAATGTTTTGACTGAACTATTCGTAATTTGTCATTTGCAGTCACGAAACGTATTTAACAAAAATTGTCACCATAGGTTTATCTTTAGGTACAGGCCCCATAAAACGGTGCCTCCCGATTTTAGGTGTTGTTAGGATTTTAGCTATATTTATGACCGAACTTCCTATTATTTGACATTTGAGTTCCTCAGAGGTCACATAGCTTCTCCGTCTACAAAGGTCCACATAGTTTCATGTTTTGCTATAGCCCCATTAAAACGGTACCTCCCGATTTTCGATATTTTTTTGGGTTTTTCATTTTCATTTTTTTTCATTTTCATTTTATTTCATACATTAACAGTCTATGGAACATTACTCCTTACAGACTGTGGTAAAATATTACATAAAATAACTTATATTTATTCTAAATATATTATTTGAGATATCTCCTTATACAATCTTGTAGAGACTGTCTTGTTGCACTGAATTCAACCAGTATATGTTCATTTAACATATTAAAATTTATTAGGGCTCTATTAAGCGGCCTATTATTTAAATAATTACTCCTATAACAATCGAGATGAAAAAGTTTAACATTTCTCAGATGTCTACTTGGCACATAAAAAGATATTTTTTCTAAAAGATGTGAGCAATTTTTTGCTACAATTTTTAATCGAACTAGCTGTAATTTTACATTTGAGGTTCTTAGGAGTCACAACACTTCTCCACCAACAATTGTCAACATTAGTCCACGTTCAACTATAGCCTCCGATCTTCTGTAGTTTGAGGGTTTTACTACATTTTTAACTGAAATACCCGTAATTTGACATTTTCGTTATTTTGAGGGTTTAAGCAAAATGTTTAACAGAACTAGTTATAATTTGATATTTGAGGTTCGCTACCGCCACGAAACTTCTCCACCAAAACTTGTCAACATCATAACATGGAGTAGTATGATTAAATTTGTCATTCCATTTGTGACACGTTGAAATATTCATAGGAGACCATATAATGTAGATATACTCTTTATCATCATAAAATTCTGAGTCGAAATAGCTATGTCCGTCTGTCCATCCGTTTGTCTGTTGAAATCAAGATACAGCTCGCAATTTATAAGATAGAGCATTATAATTTCGTAAAAAAGTTTGGTATTTAAACCAAAATGGCTGAAATTTGGTACTTAAACTTCGTTGGGGGTATAAAATTTCCACATATAGCCCCACATAGAATGGTACCTCCCGATTTTCTGTATTTTGAAGGTTTTAGCCTAAATATTCCACCGAAATGGCGAGAATTTGGTATTTAGACTACTTCGTTGAGGGTATAAAACTTTCCACCTGAAATTTGTCGGTACAGGTAAACGTTTTCATATAGCCCCAACAGAATGGTACCTCCCGATTTTCGGTTTTTTTAATTGTTGTGGCCTCAATATCCCCCGAAATAGCTGGAATTTGCGGTTTAGACTTCGTTGGAGGTATAAAACTTTCTATCCGAAATTTGTTGTTATAGGTCTTCATATAGCACCCATAGAACGGTATTCTGAAGGTTTAAGTCTCAATATTCCACCGAAATGGCTGAAATTTTGTACTTCGTCTTTGTTGGCTTTCCACCCGAAATTTGTTGGAATAGGTCCACGTCTTCATAAAGCACTCATAGAACTCATAGACAACGTTTTCATATAGTCCCCGCAGAACGGTACCTCCCGATTTTCGGTATTTTAAACGTTGTGGCCTCAATATCCCCCGAAATTGCTGGAATTTGGTGCTTAGTCGTCGTTGGGGGTACAAAACTTTCCTCCCGATATTTGTTGGTATAAATCCACGTCTTCATATAGCACCCATAGAACGGTACTTCCCGATTTTCGGTATTCTGAAGGTTTTAGTATCAATATTCCACTGAAATGGCTGAAATTTTGTACTTAGTCTTTGTTGGGAGTATAATACTTCCCACCTGAAATTTGTCGGTATAGGTCAACGTTTTCATATATTCCCTCATAGAACGGTACTTCCAGATTTTCGGTATTCTGAAGGTTTAGTCTCAATATTCCACCGAAATGGCTGAAATTTTGTACTTAGTCTTTGTTGGGGATATAAAGCTTTTCACATGAAATTTGTTGGTATAGGTCCACGTCTTCATATAGCCCCCACAGAACGATACTTCCCGATTTTGGGTATTCTGAAGGCTTTGGCCTTAATATTCCACCGAAATGACTGAAATTTGGCATTTAGTCTTCGTTGAGGGTATACAACTTTCCCCCTGAAATGTGTCGGTATAGATCCACGTCTTCATATAGCTCCCATAGAACGGTACCTCCCGGTTTTTGGTATTTTAAAGTTTGTGTCCTGAATATACCACTGAAATGGCAGGAATTTGGAATGTACTCTTTCCACTTTAACCCACTTAGCGGCGAGAATTTTTTGCGAGAAACTTAAAATTGTTTATGAAAATTATATTTTTGAGTCTCTTTAAGCATTTTTTTTTTTAAATAACTTTTTTCTCTAAAACGTATAGTTTTCCTGCAATCGGACCTTCTTTAAAAGTGCCAAAAACTTTGGAGGGTAATATAGGTGTATCCTTACATGCCAATCCTTTGGTTTGTGATTGAGAAAATACTCTTACTATATTCCTAACAAATCCCTGACTTTATATGATCTAACATTTATGATTAAATTTTTATCGCATATTTAATTTTTTCATCAAAAGTCGAAAATTACAACAAAAAAATACAATTTCGTGGAATTGCATAGGTCAAATGAAGCTTTATAAGCGTGAAATGACAGATAGCAGACAATACTATAACAAAATGCAAAAAAACCCCAAAAACGTCAATTTTTGCAACAATTTTTGTGGCGTTTAAACGACCAGTGCCTTTATCTGGGTTAATTTTGTCGGTAAAGGTCAACATCTTCATATAGCCCCCATGGAATAGTACCGTCAGATTTTTGGTAATTTTAGCCAGGGGTACAAAACATTCCTTGCAAAAAATCAGACATCCACGTTTTGCCAAAGCTTCCCAGAAGATAGAAAAATTGCTCGCAAATGCTATTCACATACATATATGTAGGTATTAGTCTAACCCCCATGGACCGGTATTGCCAAATTTTATATATTTCGAGGGGTTTTTGTAAAAGTTTTGAACCGAGATTATTGTAATTTTGTATTGTGTTTAGTCAGAGGATATAAATAACAACAACGAGCTCTTTTAAGGAGTCTTGCTACATTTCCCTTCTGAAGTGGATGTAACTTGGTATTTTGGAATCCCAGCACACAGAAAATTATCATCAATTAAGATATGTTTCTCCTCCAAGGAACTATACTCAGCGTAGAGAAACAGCTTAGTAGTTAAAGACGAACCTCAAGACGTTCTTACTTGAAATTTATACAATTTTGTCAAGATTATGTACGTATTTTTAATTAATTTTTTAGAGATTTTAATGGACTCAAAGGTTTTTTCATTATATATTTGTAAAATATTTCAGCATCGGCGGATAGATATTAAATGCCGTTAACGATTTATACACATATTTTCCAATTGCCACCAAACGGACATTTTTAGGTATTTTTCATGAGGGAATAAAAGCCCTCACAACATTTGGGTGAACGGGAACAGATTTTAAATCAGGATTTTTTTCTTAACTTCTTAAAATTTTTTTAATTTTTTTCAATGGAATTTAAAAGAAATTTGATCTTTACCATATATTTGAAACCATACGTTAATTGAAATAAATGTTATAACTGGTAGGGGGCTACTATTCTCCATTTTGGATAATTTTGGAAATATTTGGCGCAAGATTTCTAGCATTTTGTAAATAGGGAGATGCTTATATTTCAGAACGTCGTAGATCTGCCTAAAAGTGTGCTATTTTTTAATATTCGTCAGATAAGTTGTCCAATTATAATATAAGGGAAGTTGTTGATGTATTGGGTAGTCACAAATCAAATAAGCTGTGGCGGACATGTAACTACTGCCAAAACTGTGGCATTGATATTGATGCCAAAATTGGAAAGTTGAATATTTCCCCTTGCCCTTTAAGGAATCTTGGTCGGAAATTCGTCCATCTTGTTTTATAAGTGAAAGGCTCTCATCATTTCGAGGAATCATCGACTTGGTTAACACAACTTTGTTTTAACACTTTTTACCATCCCATTGAGCTTAGGAAATAAAGTGTCAACTTAGAGGTAGTTTACACTATCTATCAATGTCATATGACCTGAAATTTTCCATCGTTATATAGTCCTAATGTGTGCAATCTTGGGGATTTTCCACACCAGCAAAAATGCAGTAAAATTACGTCTCGACATTGCCCGTGTAGGTAGATATGGAATGTTTTTATTTCGTGTCATATGACATTGATAGATAATCTAAACAACCTCTTAGCAAGTAAGAAAGTACCAGACAGCATTGCCGACAGAGATATGCCCTCAGCCTGTGATTGTCAAAAATACCATAACGGAAGCAGTAAACAACCCAATGTTAGTTTTCTTTTCGTTTATGAAAGTCCTAAGCTCTTCCTCTTATTCCTTGCAGGAACAGAATATCTTAGCTGATAATACGCCCCTTTAAAAGACATAATAATGCATCATCGTTGTTCTTTCTATAATATGGATTATATTTACAATTATCCGAAATGAGCTTTTGAATTATCTGGAAACACACAATATTAAATAGCAGCAACCTCTGTTAGAAAATTTGACAAAAAAATTCATGAAATACTCTAAATTATGCAATACCGGCTAGACTTAAACCTAAAACAAGTAAGAAAAGCGTTAAGTTCGGCCGGGCCGAACTTTTAATACCCTCCACCACGAACTGTATTGAAGTGAATAAGAACAATTAGTTTTATTTCGTTTATGAAAGTACTAAGCTCTTCCTTTAAGTGCAGGAGTAGTACATATATCTCAACTGATAATACTCCCTTCAAAACAGTTAAATTGGGCGACGTTTTTGTTCATTCCAAAACATGGACCAATACTTGCAATTTTCCGAATTCTTTCTATGGGGGCTATATGAAGGCGTATACCTATACCGACAAATTTCATATGGAATGTTTTATACCCCAAATGAAGACTAACCACCAAATTTCAGCCATTTCGGTGAAATATTGAGGCCACAACCTTCAAAATACCGAAAATAAGGAGATATCGTCCTATCAAAACCTGGACCTATATTAACATTTTATGGTAAAAATATTTCCTAGCCTATGGAGACACAAAATACCAAATTACAACCAATTCGGTGCTCAGATGGGACTTATACATTCAAAATATCTTAAAGTAACGCGTACTATATATGGGGCGTTATATGGAAGCTCTACAAAAACGTGGACCTATATAAACCAACTTTGGTATAAATGTTTTTAAGCCTATGGAGACACAAAATACCAAATTACAACCAATTCGGTGCTCAGATGGGACTTATACATTCAAAATATCTTAAAATGACACGTACTGTATATGGGGCGTTATGTTGGGGCTATACCAAAACGTGGACCTATGTTAACATTTTATGGTAGATATGTTTCTTAGTCTCTTGAATCGCAAAATGCAAAGCTACAACCGATTCTGTGGTCAAATGGGACTAATACATTCAAAATATCTTAAAATGACGCGTACTATATATAGGGCCTTACATGGGGGCTATACCAAAACGTGGACCTATATAAACAAAATATAGTAGAAATATTTTAGCCTCTGGAGACACAAAATACCAAATTACAACCAATTCGGTGGTCAAATGAGACAAATATCCTAAAATTTCCTTAAAAGGACGACGCGTCACGCGTCACTTTATATGAGGGAACTCGAAAACGTGGACCTTCATAGCCTGCTTTGAATACCAAAAGTCCTACATACATATAATAGATTTTACCAAAATTTCATCCACCTACTTCAATCCGTTCGGAAGCTAGAGTGATTTCCACAGACGGACGGACGGACTGGCTATACACGGTGCTCTTGAATCAATTTTAAATGGAAGGTGCTTACACCTCGGAAGTTTTTGCGTATTCTGAAACTACAATGTTTATAGATGAGAAAAATCAAAATCCAACAACAAAAATCGCCTGAGCGCTTTTTAAATAAATCGCGATTTAAGTTGGCATTTTTAGGGGTATTTTAGGTTTTCGCGATTTTTCTTAGAAACCTCAAGTCCTATCGATGGGGACTGAAAAAGATGTTATAGCTATGAAAATTCTCTACAATAATGACCTTTATGGTATTCTCGTCGGTTTTACCGTTTTTGAGATATAGAAGTTCAAATTGGGACAATTCAAATTCAATTCAATTCTGCATCGCCCCCTTATAAAACAATGTCATGACTGCAAATTACCAACTTAAACTTATACATCTAAAAAATTTTACAACTTACGATAATTACTTAAGCCAGTCTTGTAGAGAATTTTCACAGCTTTAAGATTTTCTCAGGTCCCATATCGATAAGACTTACCGTATTCAAGCAAAATCGCGAAACCCTAACAAAAAAACCTAAAAATGTAAACTGAGCTTCTTTATTTCAAACATGGTACAGGCTCGGAACAAATGATAAAAGTCAATCTTCTAGAGAATTTTCACAGCTACAACATTTTCTTTAGCTCCATTTCGATTGGACTTGCGGTTTCCAAGCAAAACCGTGAAAACCTAAAAAACACCTAAATATATGAATTTTGACCGCGATTTATTTAAAAATCCCTACAGCGATTTTTTCTTGTTTTTGGATTTTTCTCATCTATGAACACTGTTGTTTCAGAATTCACAAAAACTTTCCCTGTGTAAGCGGTTTTCATCAAAAGTTAGTTAAGGCGCACCCTTCATGACATTGTTTTATAAGGGGGCGATACAGTCAGTGCATTGTCCCAATTTGAACTTCTTTATCTCAAAAATGGTAAAACCGACGAGAATAACATAAAGATCGATCTTGTAGAGAATTTTCATAGCTACAACATTTTTTTAGTCTCATTTTGATAGAACTTGCGGTTTTTAAGCAAAATCGTGAAAACCTAAACAACCTCTAAAAGTGTCAACTTAAATCGCGATTTATTTAACAAGCGCTCCGGCGATTTTTTTTTTGTTTTTTGATTTTTCTCATTTACGAACATTGTAGTGTCAGAATCCGCAAAAACTTCCAATGTGTAAGCACCTTCCATTTAAAATTGTTTCAAGAGCACCGCGTATATCGATGTAGATTTGCACGCTGATCAAGAATATATATAGTTTGTGGGGTCTACAATGATTATTTCGAGTAGTTACAAACGGAATGACAAACTTAATAAAAATCTTTACAAAGGATTGTTTGTACCTGAAATAATGTTTTGTACCTTTAGCGAAGACTAAGTACCAAATTTCAGTTATTCCGGTTGAATAATGGGGCTATGGGGATTATATGAAGACGTTCGCCTATACCGACAAATTTCTGGTGGAAAGTTAAAAACCCCCAACGAAGAATAATTACCAAAAATTCAACCATTTCGGTGGGATATTGAGGACACAACCTTCAAAATACCGAAATCCGGGAGGTACCGATCTCTGAGGGCTATATGAAGACATGGACCGATACCAACAAATGAAGACATGAACCTACACTAACAAATTTCAAGTGCTAAGTTTTACACCCCCAACGAATATTAAATACCAAATTTCAGCCATTTCATAATCTTAAAAAATGGCGAACATCGGGAGATACCGTTCTATGGGAGATATCTGAAAACCAGGACCTACACCGACAAATGCCAAGTGGAAAGTTTAATACCCCCAATGTAGACTAAAATTTCAGGTGCTAAGTTTTACACCCCCAACGAATATTAAATACCAAATTTCAACCATTTCACAATCTTAAAGAAGTAAGAAAAGTCTATAGTCGGACGGAGCCGACCATGGGATACCCTATACCACTATCCCTGGACAATCGATCACCACGGAACTTCTTTTCAATGATTGTGAAAATTTAATTATCAAATATCAGAGATGTAATGTATAATACTTATGACCAAAACCAAAACGTTATCTAGTATGACAAAGACATTTTTGTAGCAGAAAAGGAAAATTTAGTTCACACAAATTAAATGTAATGAAAACCACGAAGTACTACTACTTCCGTTGTTTAACCGCTACGTTATTGAAATTTTTACCAATTTCACACAAAAGTTTCATTCCATTTAACCCGCCAAGTATTATCTGATCTTCACGTTGGTTTGCACGCTTCTTCTTCATCATAAACTCAAACTTTGTTTAAAATTTTGCGGGTTATTATTTTGATCTACAGAGCCGCTACAAAATTGGTTAAAATTTTGTTTTTGGTCCATTTCATCCCCTGAACATTTCACGAAAAACTAAAAATTTCCATTCTGGCCCGAACCCAACCTCCTTAAAAAAATCGTTACATTGCGGCCTTAAGCTTGTTTACAATTTTTAATGGACGGACACACATCGCTAAATGAAGATTGGTATACCACATTGGGGGTCTCCGACGAATATTTCGCGGTGTTACATGAATTTTTACCAAAACAAACTTATAATACCCTTTTCCACATAGTGGTATAGGGTATAAAAATGGCGAACATCGGGAGATACCGTTCTATGGGAGATATCTGAAAACCAGGACCTACACCGACAAATGTGAAGTGGAAAGTTTAATACCCCCAATGTAGACTAAATACCATTTCGGTCGGATATTGAGGCAACAATCTTCAAAATGTCGAAAATCGGGAGGAACCGTTCTAGGGGGACTATCTGAAGGCGTGGACCTATACCGACATATATAAGGTGGTAAGTTTAATAGCCTCAGGCCAGAATCTTCAAAATACCGAAAATCGGGGGTATGGTTCTATATGACAAATTTCTGTTGGAAAGCTTTGTACCCCCCAACGAACAGTAAATACCAAATTTTAACCTCTTCCTAGAAGTAATAGAAATTTGTATACCGAATTATAAAGCTCTATTTTGAAAATTTCGATCTGTATCGTGATTTCAACAGACATACGGATATGGTCATATCGACATAGAATTTTATGCTGATCAAGTATATGCATATATGTATTTTTTTATGGTCTCCGACGAATATTTCGATATGTTAAAAAAGGAATGACAAACATAATTATACCCTCCATATCATGGTTGGTAAAAATAGAATTTTCGTAGCTGACAAAAAACAGTTTGGAAGTTTTCTGAGTAATTTTTCAGGCGTTTGTGGGGAGGTACCCTAAGATGTTTTCCGATATCGATTTTCTTGGAATGTTAAAGTTGGACCAATGCCAATCATTACTGTCGATTATTGCGACTACCAGGAGTTTTAGACCTTTATATCTGGAAGCATGCTGTTGCCACGAAACATACTATGTCGCTGTAAACTGAAATTTTATGTGCGAGGACCGATATACACTTATCGTGCTCACCATTTATCGAAAATGGCTAAACTTTTGTGGGGGAGGCACCCGCGGGAATGGACCGTTATGACATATCTTCTTAAACTTAGTTTGAACAAAATGTTACGAGTGCAAAATTTTTGACCGAATCGATTGATTCGTTCTAGAGTTATCGTGCGCATCAGCCAGACAGATATGTCTGATGAGCCTCTACCAAAGGAGAAACATGTCACATAGTGTTGGTTCGAATCTTCGGATTTCCTTTTTCACTTGCAAAACCCATCGGTAAATAAGCTCGAATCAAAAAAAAAAAAAAACAATTAAAAAAAGATTTTTGAGTTTTTGAGTGATTATGTCACGAATCATAGATTTGTCCACGGAAATAACTTACATCATTGTAATCAGAATCATATTATTCAACGAAAATTTCAAAACAATCCTTATGTAGGTTCTGCGGGTATAAAAAAGATTGATAATGATAGTAGGATCTATTCTTTTTGCCGACAACACGACTACTTTAAATTAGTCCAAACGGTTAAAAATTTTCCATGCCATGTCTGAGTTGAGTATATCTGCAAAGCTCACAGGGTTTGGTAAAATAATAAATATTAATGATCCGCAAATAGGAAGAAATCACTTCGAAAAGTTGGGTACAAATTAAATTTAATAGAAGAAGAAGAAGTTTACGCAATCATAGAAAGTTATATAAGAAACTAAATGATTGCATTTTGCATACAAAAAATCGTTTTAATGCTTATTGCATTTTGTTGTCTAGAAACATATACTGGTGGATGGTAACGTCCTTCTTATCAGTTTTCGCAACAGAAAAAAGTCCCTCAATCAATGATGCTGCCACCAATACTTTTTGTATAAATACTGCGGTTTTTGCGACAGCAAATCATAAGTCTTTGGTATTTGCAGCAGAATATATTACAGTAACAAAATGATCCTTAATACAGTTGGTGTAACAATTATTGTGGCCACATTGTCCATGGTCCAGGCTCAATTTGGAGGTTCATTATCTTCAAATAGTCGTGGTGGTCAAGATTATTTTGCAAGCTTAGGTCGTCAGTTTGGAGATAATAATAGAAATGTTGGCGGAGGAGTATTTGCCAGTGGAAATACCCTTGGTGGCCCCTTAACTCGCGGTGGTTTTCTATCAGCAAATTCGTAAGTATTAAAATGGCATAAAAATGTTCCATCCCCATCAATAATTATAATATTGTTTTAAGGAATGGTCTTGGAGTTGGTATATCCCAATCTAAGACTGATAACTTTGGATCAACTTTTGCTCAAAATGCCCATGCAAATCTCTTCAGAAACGATAAACATCAATTGGATGCTGTCGCCTTTCACAGTCGTACCAATTTAGACAATGGATACAATTTTAATAAAGTTGGTGGTGGTCTTGATTATAAAAACGTCCAGGGACATGGAGCTTCTGTGACTGTTTCTCGTATACCGCAATTGAATATGAATACCGTTGATGTAACAGGAAAGCTGAACCTACTAAAATCACAAGACAAAAGTACCAGTTTGGATTTGACAGCAGGTGTATCTAAGAATATTGGCGGTCCTATGGATGGTCAAATAGATAAACATGTTAATCTGGGTCTTACAAAAACATTTTAAAATTTTATTAAAAAAATAAATAAACATTGATTGTTCTTGCATACGTAAATAATATTTATTAATCATTTTAGTTCAGACGTGATTACGCCAATATTTATCATCAAAAGTGGTTCTATTGTTTTTCAAAATATTCTCCAGCATAATTTATACACTTTTTCATTCGCTCAAACCAATTGTTGAAGCACTTTTTCCACTCGCTTCAACATATTCTGATGACGAAAATCGTTGGCCACGCATTTTGTTTCTTGATGTGCGGGAAACAAATGAATTAATTGCGTGTCAAGTCTGGCCTGTACGGCGGATGACCCATCAATTCCGCGTTTTGTCCGGTCAAATTAATCAAATGAAGTCATTGGGTGCCAAGTCAGGGCTACACGGCGGATGACCCATAAATTCCACGTTTTGTCCGGTCAAAAAGGCGCTGGTTTCAATCGATGTGTGAGAGCTCACATTGTCATGATGTACAACGATTCGTCTTCTTTTGTTCGTTTTTCAAATTTTTCAGGAGACTTTAGGCAAACAATCCGTATATTCGCCACATGGTCAGTTTAGCCGAAGAAACAGGCGACCATTTGCTGCGAAGTGCTTCTTCCATGAACAAGTTTCGTTGGATATGCCATCAAGGACCCCTACGGTCGAATGCTGTTTTGTTTGATGATTATCCGCGTCGAAAATTGTGAAAAATAATCGGACGAAAATGCTCACTAGTAGTCATCAGTCTTCAAGTCATTGTAAACAATGCAACACTTTCCAAAGAATGTCAAATGGTGTCTGGCAACATTAGGTCTTGCCTATGCCAGAAACTTTTCTAGTTCACCTCGTAGACATTGGGGGTATCCGTGGTCACAAAATATCTCCACCTAAAGTTGTCGACAAAAAGAAAACTAATTAATAAGTATTCCATTTGAGTTCAGATTATTTTATGGTTAAGGGTATAATAAGTTCGGCTCGGCCAAACTTAACATTCTTTTAATTGTTACCATTAGTTTTATTTAAAGATAATCACGGTGTTCCAACTAACTTTAAATAAAAATTGCTTACCCCGGAAAGTTATTTCAGATTCTGAAAGTAAAATGTTCATAGTTGAGAAAACTACTGTTATAGCGGGCGGGAATTCTAATTAAATTAAAGTCAAAGGTCACGTGTTCAGGGTGTTTTTTAAGGATTGCAGGATTTTGTTTGAAAACGGCACGTCCTATCGAAATTGGACTAGGGAAAATAATGCAATGACGCCCCATACGAGCCCTCTTAAAGGTATATCGGTATTTTGAAGGTTGTTGCCTCAATATCTCCCAAAAAAGCTGAAATGTGGTATTTAGTCGTTGGGGACATAAAACCTTTCAACAGGAATATGTCAGTTTAGGTCCACGCCTTCATATAGCCCCATAGAACTACACGTCTCGATCTTCGGTATTTTTAAGGTTGTGTGAAATTTGGTACAGTCGAACTTCTCTATAACAAAGAAAAATTTAAAACACAGTTTTTTCAGCCTGTTTTCACCTATTTTAACCTCTCTATAACGAACGTTGGTAAAGACGCAGTAAATGCTTTAAAATATCGCGATTTGATAACAAGTGGTTTGATATTGATTTTAAATAAGATTAGAACTATTAATAAGTTACTACGAAAAACTTGTTGTTTTAAATTTTAACTAGTGCAAAAGGCTATAATCGGGGCAGTGCCGACTATGTGATACCCTACACCAATACCCCTGTGCATAAGTTTTCACTGAACCACAAAATAATTAATATTTAATTTTATTGTTGATTAGCATTTTACATGTCTTTAATACAACAAATAGAAGCAGAGGTATTTGTCATTAAAGTAAAAACTTCAAAATAGCTCTGATATTTTTGCAATAACTCTGATATTTACCATAAACGCCACATTTTTTATTAATTTGAAGCAATTTTAAATGGAAGGTGCTTACGCCTGGGAATTTTTTGCAGATTCTGAAACCACAATGTTCATAGATGAGAAATATCGAAAAAAATAAAAACATCGAGGGAGCGTTTTTGAAATAAATCGCGAATCAATTCCCATTTTTAAGGGCTTTTTAGGTTTTCACGATTTTGCTTGGAAACTGCAAGTCCAATCGAAATGAGGGAAAAGAAAATGTTGTAGCTATAAAAATTCTCAATCTTATAGATCTCTCTAAAACCTAGGAAAAATTACGAAATCCGAACTTGCAGAGAATTTTCACTGCTACAACATTCTTTAGTCCATTTCGATAGGACTTGCGGTTTCCAAGCAAAATCGTAAAAACCTAAAAAACTAAAAATGTCACCTTGAATCGCGATTTATTTAAAAAAGGCTCCTGCGATTTTTTTGTTTTTTTGATTTTTCTCATCTATGAACATTGTAGTTTCAGAATCCGCAAAAACTTCCCAGTTGTAAGGACATTCCATTTAAAGTTGTTTCAAGAGCACCGGATGGTTCAGTTTCATCACCAAGCTCTCTCCTTGGGATATATCTAACGGAAGCAGAAATATCTGACATGGAAATAAAATACCATAAATACCATAAATTGGGAAAAATTTTAAAGCTCAGAATGTCGTCATTGTTGAAACGCATCCAAACAAAGCTGAGATACTCGTCAGTATAATTCAAATAAAAAATGGGAAAACGGGATGTGCGCCGACTTATTTCGCATTATAAAAAATGTGATATTTTCCTCATACATTGGCGGACTTTCCTTTTGGAATACGACTGCTAAAAACAGAATTATTTGCATATGAATAAATCTTTGAATTTTTGTCCATTCCGACTATGGAATATTATCCGACCATCACCGAACTCTATTCGTGACGATCCTATAAAAATTTATTGTTAAAAAAATGGAAAAATGAGACGCATTACCGACTTTTGCGATATCTCTCTAGTTTGATCACCTACGTCAAACCTACTTTGCAACAATGTACAGGAAATCTTATGTTTTTCCATTGACGGGGTTTCCCTTTGCAATGTTCCTACTAGAAGCGGAGATATTCGCATATGCATAAAAAATTGAATGTTTTCCACATAAGTTTTTTGCCTATTCCGACCATGAATATCATCCGACCATCCCGAAATTTCGGTCCGATCAAAATTGCGATCTGTTGCGTAGTTTAAAAAAAATGGAAAATGGGATGTATTACCGACTGTTGCAATATATCCATTATTTGGCCACCTACGCCAACCTAGTTTGCATCATTGTAAAGATGGGATTTTCTACTTTCATAGTCAGGCTTTGCTTTTGGAAGGTCATCAACCAAAGCCGTGATATTCGTCAATATAATTAAAATTGCAAAAATGAAAAGGGTTTCATTAGCGACCATTGCGATATATTCGTTATAATATCCTCCCCACGTAGTGGTGTAGGGTATAAAAACAACAACAAAATGTTGCATTACCTTACAATATTAAAGTGGTAATCATATCAACAAAACTGCCAAAGTCTATCTAAACATTAAAATTTCTTTTGGTCGTCAACAATTTTGAAAAAGCTTCGAATGTGTCGGACCGTTACACTATGACTGAATCTATCAATGCTCTATCTAAGCTATACATTAATTTACAAATACATAATTAAATATACTAATGACGTCTGAACTAAAATGAGTTATAAATATTATTTACATATGCAAGAACAATCAATGTTTATTTATTTTTTTTTTAATAAAATTTTAAAATGTTTTTGTAAGACCCAGATTAATACGTTTATCTATTTGACCATCCATAGGACCGCCAATATTCTTAGATAGACCAGCAGTCAAATCCAAACTGGTACTTTTGTCTTGTGATTTTAGTAGGTTCAGCTTGCCTGTTACATCAACGGTGTTAATATTCAATTGCGGTATACGAGAAACAGTCACAGAAGCTCCGTGTCCCTGGACGTTTTTATAATCAAGACCACCACCAACTTTATTAAAATTGTATCCATTGTCTAAATTGGTACGACTGTGAAAGGCGACAGCATCCAATTGATGTTTATCGTTTCTGAAGAGATTTGCATGGGCATTTTGT
Source organism: Musca autumnalis (assembly GCF_047663935.1). Lineage (NCBI taxonomy): Eukaryota > Metazoa > Arthropoda > Insecta > Diptera > Muscidae > Musca > Musca autumnalis. Next base: position 166,353,047 of record NW_027411644.1, on the reverse strand, counting down.
GCAAAAGTTGATCCAAAGTTATCAGTCTTAGATTGGGATATACCTACTCCAAGACCATTCCTTAAAACAATAGTTTAATTAATGATGAATATTCAATCACCATTTTTATGTCATTTTAATACTTACGAATTTGCTGATAGAAAACCACCGCGAGTTAAGGGGCCACCACGGGTATTTCCACTGGCAAATACTCCTCCGCCAATATTGCTATGATTATCTCCAAAGTGACGAGCTAAGCTCGCAAAATAAACTTCACCACCACGACTATTTGAAGATAGTGTACCTTCAAATTGAGCATGGACCGAAGACAATGTGGCCACAATAATTGTTAAACCAACTGTGTTAAGGATCATTTTGTTACTGTAATGTATTCTACTGCAAATTCCAAAGACTTATGATCTGCTGTCGCAAAAAACGCAGTATTTATACAAAAGCATCATTGATTGAGGGACTTTTTTCTTTTGCGAAAACTGATAAGAAAGACGTTACCATCTACCAGTATATGTTTCTAGACAACAAAATGCAATAAGCATTAAGGCGATTTTTCTATGTACAATGCATTCATTCAGGTTCTTATATAATTTTGTAAGATTGCTCTAAGCCATCTTTTTCTTTTTAATTCCAATCTTGACGAAATTTTTCACATGTACAGTATTTTCCCTTTTTCCATTTCTATAGGACTTGCCGTTTTCAAGCAAAATCTTAAAAACCCCTAAAAATGTCACCTTTGACCTCGATTTATTAAATAATATATCCGGTTATTGTTTTTGCTGTTTGATTTTGCTCATCTATGAACATTGTAATTTCAGAATCCGCAATAATTTTCCAAGTGTAATCTCGTTTTATTTAAAGTTATTTAAGGCGCACCATGTAAAAACAAAAACTAGTAAGCAAAGGTTATAGTCTGACGGGGCCGACCCTACACCAATGCCCCTGGGAATTAGCTTTCAGTAAATCAAAATTCCTTTATGGAACAAATAAGCTTATTGTAAGAAATAACTTTGTCGATTCTGCCACCTTATCACATTAAGTTTGTGACCTAAAGTTTATCGCCGAGTCCGAACGGCGTGTCCTAAGACGTCAATTTTAAAAAGTTTTATAGGGATGAAATACTCAGAAAATGTCGCCAACATTACTGAGGTGTAATTTGCCACCGTTGTAAGTTTAATGTTACCTCGCCGGGGAATCGAATTGAAATATAGCTGAACTTTATGGAATAATATTAGAAACGAAGATACGTAATGATTTTTTTGCTTTGGGCATATAACCCCCTGTTATTGTAACTATTTTTTGTTCGTTCGTCTATATTCGTAATAATTTGGGCATCCATAGCTCAGCCCCTAGATGACATACAGACCTAATTCTTCGTAGACACGTTCTATATATATGTAGTTAAGAATTCCTCATTAAAAAATAAGTGTTCCACATTTGCGCTAAGGCGAGTAAATCGATCTACAAAATTTGACAATTCGTGTGAGAACAATAAAATTTGTTACAAAAACAGGGGCAAATGTCTCCGAAGTCTATTCTTCAAAAATCAAAAAATTTAAAATGTCCATTGTTTGACATATCTAATAGGGTGTCACCGTGGTGCAATGGTATGCAATGCCCGGGTTCGGTTCCTAGGCCAGGCCGCATGACATTTTCAACGGTGGCAAAATACCCCTCAGTAATGATGGTGACGTTTTCTGAGTATTTCAGCCATGAAAAACTTCTCTACATGCGGTGTCTTAGGACACGTCGTTCGGACTCGGTGATAAAAAGTAGGTGCCTTATCATTGAGTTAGTATGAATCGGGGTGCACTCATTCATATGAGAGAAGCCTCCCTTGTCGCTACTGGGATCTTTGTGGAACAATTATTGGAAAATTGGTAAATTGACATTATTAACTCCTTCTGATACATCTATAAATTTTCTGTTTGTTTTGTTTATTGTTGAAGTTCAATCTCATTTTCGATTGTTTGAGTGGAGTATTCCCCCATTGGCTCAACTTCATTTATTACCCTCTATTACAGAGAGTAATGTTTTTCAAAACGAACTGACAGTGTTGCAAAATTTTTTTCAACTCACAGAATTCGAAGAATTCTTAGTTGATACGTGCTGACATGTTGCAAAATATTTTGATTTTGGTGTTTCTTTGGAAAAGCCGAAAAGTGAGTGTGATTCTCATTCATATGAGAATACTAGACACTTAAAGAGTTCGGTTTTTCGCTAAAAAGGCATCATTTCAAAAACTGAGAAGCCAATTGATAATTCCCTTCGCCGGGATGAAATCATGATATTGGTAGCGATCAGTAAAATTTTGCAACACTGTCAGTTCGTTTTGAAAAACATTACTCTCTGTAATAGAGGGTAATAAATGAAGTTGAGCCAATGGGGGAATACTCCACTCAAACAATCGAAAATAAATTTTCCTTGAATATCAGGTTCCTTTTTGGAATACACCTAATATAAATATATAAGCTGCTGCAAATATACCCAATTACAATGCATTTTGCCATATCTGACCGTGAAATTTTCGAAAGACGGACAATGCCCCAATTTTATTGAACACTACAAATGCTATATACAAATTTTCAAAGGAAAGGATGATCTATCGTCCAAAAAAGTGCACTTGTACCATACATATGCTCTGAAATGCACACGATTTGTGCTTTTTAGTGATTTCGAAAATAGTATATTGTGAATATATGTATATTGTGATATCAAAAATATATTTAACCGGTAAAAAACAAATAATAATGAGTAGAAATTCAAATAATTTGCATGCTACAAATGTATGACTCTCAAAATATTCATATGCCTGTTCCAGAACCTGCAGAAGCTACTATTATTTTTTACTACGATATACGACATTGGGGGTCTCCGACGAATATTTCGCGGTGTTACATGAATGTTTACCAAAACAAACTTATAATACCATTTCCACATTGTGGTGTAGGGTATTATAATCTAGTTTTGTAATGAATGTTCAAAATTCAGGATTGTATATGATATATATTTTGTTCATATACATCAATCAATCTCAACTATGAACAAGAAATTTCGCTTCCCCAAGAGCGGTGGTGGAGCGGCCCAGCCTGTATTTTTATACCCTCCACCATAATATGGAGGATATTATTAAATTTGTCATTCCGTTTGTAGCACATCGAAATATTCCTCGGCGATCCTATAATGTAAGTATATATGTCCGTCTGCCCCTCTGTTGAATTTAAGATACAGCTCACAATTTGTAAGACAGGCCTTTGTAATTTGTTATGAATGTTTTTATTACATCGGTTAACATTTTGATACAGTCTTCATAAAACGTTACCCCCGATTTTCGGTATTTTTAAGGTTTTAGACTCATTATCACAGCGAAATGGCTTAAATTTTGTTTTTAATCTTCGTTGTGCGTACAAAACGTACCCACTGAAATTTGTCGTTATAGTCCATGTTTTCATATAGTCCCCATAGGATGATACCTCCCGATTTTCGGCCTCAATATCCCACCGAAATTGTCGACATTAGGTATTTTTAGTCCTCGTTAGTGATATACAATTTTTCACTTGAAATTGGTCGGTATAGGTCAACGTTTTCATATAGCCCCCATAGAACGGCACCTTCCTTAAGGTTGTTACCTTAATATCCAACCGAAATGGCTGAAATTTGGTATTTTGTATTCATGGGTGCAGGGACGTAGCCAGGATTTCATTTCGGGGGGGGCCCACCTGACCAAAATTTTGAAAGTTCATGTTAGCGAAAATGTCTTATTTATCAAAGATATAAACCTTATTTTAGACTTATTTTACTGATGAAATAATTTTCATTACTATTTTTAAATACAAATGGCGTAAGACCTCTTGGCAAATTTTATCTTGTTTTTAGAACTTTTTTGACAATATGTCACAGTTAATATATGGTCAAAACAATAAATATATTATTAATCCCATATATTTTTGGGCGTATCATTTATCAAATAATTCACAACTACAGTGAATGTTATGAAATTCAGTTATATCACTTCGGTAAGACCAAAAGAAAGCGAATACAATCGGAAAACCTTAGAAATATCATAACATTGAATTTTCAAATATCTTGTTATAATTTTCAAAAATATGCAAAGAATTTCTGAAGGCCGAGAACTAATGATAGTTAGTCTATCCATAAAAGAAATTCTAGCACATAATCGCGGTTATGTAAATGACAAATTCTGTCGCCAAATCGTGCATCTGTTAATAGACAGCCTTTAGCCAAAATGTGCCTCATCGAAATAATGGTTTTAGGGCCAAAGTGTGTTTGGAAGAAATCTGTTTCAGAAAACTGGGAGTCGTCTTAGCTATGTCCGTTCGTCTGGGTAGTTGCCTGGAGAGCACGATAATTCATTCTCAAACTGATCAACCGATTCGGTCCAAAATTTGGCATTCGTTATATTTTGTCAAAATTTTGATCAACTTCGAAGATGTGTCATATCGATCTATTCTTTCGGGAAGCTTCCGCAGAGTATTTAAAAAATTTTCAGCGAAGTGCAGTTTAAGATGTCTCTGGATAAGCTATGTAAGCTTAAGACCTCAATAATCATGGCTTATTTATGCTAATAATTTAGTTATAAGTAGACAGCGGAATTTTATGCAACCCCTATTTTTGGTCCGATTCATGTCAAATTTTGGGACTGGGCATATTTTTGGCTTCTGATTATATTGCAATCGAAACATATGACATATGCAAAATGCATACATTTTTGCATATGTAAAATTTATGCATTTTACATATTTTCTTATGCAACAAATATTTCAATAATAGGTACAAAAATGTTTGTGTGTACAATTTTTCTGTTTAAAACTCTCTTCAGACAAGTCAATAAAATAGAGAAATGTATAACCACAGCCACAACCTTCAAAATGCCGAAAATTGGGAGGTATCGTTCTATGGGGGCTATATGAAGGCCTGAACATAAACCGACCAATTTGTAGGTGTTATTTTTTTACCCAAAACGAAGACAAAATGCCAAATTTCAGTCATTTCGGTTGGATATTGAGGCCATAACCTTCAAAATACCGAAAATCGGGAGGTACCAATCTATGGGGCTAAATGAAGACGTGGACCTATACCGATAATTTCGGAGAGATATTAAGGGCACAACTTTCAAAATACCAGAAATCCGAAGGTACCAATCTATGGGGGCTATATGAAGACGTGGACCTATGCGGACAGATTTCAGTTGTAAAGTTGCATACCCCTAACGAAGACTTAATACCAAATTTCAGCCATTTCGGTGGGATATTTAGACCACAAATCCTTGAATATATTTTTGCATATTTTTATACAGATATGTACAAATATGCCAAAAAATGCATAAATTTCTGGGCCTAATTCGAGTTTCTGTCTAATCAAATTTATTCTGCGACCATCCTAACCATATATACATTTGCATAGGATTCCGCTGTCTAGTTATAAGTAAAAATATGAAATAAATAAATTAATAAATAAAAAGAACTCTCTGGAAACCCTTTGCTGTTTTGCAACAAGTGTTTTCGGGCCCCTATTACTACAGTACAAGTTTTTCAGAGGCAAGTCTATACTTTCAGAGAAAATGGCCCGAAAGCTGTAAAGATCATGTGTAGTGGCTAGTGCGCACAACAACTTTCGAACCGGATACTGCGTTGGTCCAAACTTTGTTTCTCGCAATATTTCAGCGAGCCTCAAATTTCAAGAATTTAAGCTAAAATGGTATCCGCGAATTTTCTTGAACAGAGCAACAGATTTGGTACAAACTTTGGATTTAGTAATATTTTTTCCAAATTTAGTTTTTGCCCGAAAATGGGCCATACTGGGGTACTTCCCTCACAAACCTTCAAAATAGTTGTTTAAGTGCAGTATAAGGTATATTTGAGGATATTTAAAAAATTTTACTGAAGGTATTCCATGTGTTTAGAGCGGTATTATGTTTTTCGTGTGCAAGTCCATGACATAAGGATCCAAAAGGTGAAAATTATACTGTGGCGAAATGAAATGACTGGTGGGCGCAATATCTTTTAAAAGGAATGACTCTCAAAATAAGATCTACTCCCAAAATGAACTATGTCGGTACGGTCCATTTCTCCATACCTCCTCCGCAACATTTGTGATCAATGATACAAATCCATATTTTGTTTGCAAGTTCATACGTCCGAAAATGGCTACAAATTTCTGAAAATCTCCTAATACCAAGGTTTTGGGTTAAAGGATTTAGGCTGTGTAGTCGCTATTCGAACTGTCCACAGATGAAAGTTTCAATTCACACAGGCTCAGGGTATATTCCTGTTCGCAAAGCCGAGTGGTACTTGCTGAGATTTTGACGAAGAAGAACCTGTTTCCGATCAGTTTTTAGATTTCGTTTGTCGTCACAAAGTCCTTTACCGAAGGAGGAACAATTAAAATTTCTAGAAAGGTGCATCCATTAAAATTACTTCCCAAAATACAATTGCTGTGGGTTTCTATTACGTTTTCTTCTGGTTTTATTCAAAGAGTAATCGACAGAAAAATCCTGAACATGAAATTCATTGTAATTTTAAAATATTGGAAATAATATGTGATAATTAAAATATAAACATTGACCTCAAGCTACATAATAATCTTTATTTTATTAACATTCGAAAGGTCGAACAAAACATAAAAATTCAACAGAAAAATCCTTTTGTCCAATAGACATTTACTAATTTGTAGCAAGATACCAGTTTCAAATAATTTTAAATGACGGCACTTCGGTGGAACAGATATTATATCATAAATAATGGTTGATATAGTTTTTTTTATTGCAAATTTCAAACATAATAAAGAATTTGTAATTGTTATTAATTCCAAAATAGCTCATTATAAAAACGTGTTAGAGGAAATATGCAAACACTTAAAACCACAAAGATTAAGCAACGATTTTATCTTTTATTGTTGAATTTTTCTAATAAAAAATTTCAAAAACAAAATATCATATAATACTTCCAACTACTTTAAATTTTTCTTGAACAATTTAAAACAGTTTAAAATTTTACTCAAATATTAAAAAATGTGTAACATAAGCTAATATCCTATGGGAACTAAAATAATTTCGGGGGGGGCCCGGGCCACCCCCCTGGCTACGTCGGTGATGGGTGTATAAAATATTCCAGAATCGAATTAACAGTATGTGGACCTATACCTAGACTTCATATAGCCCCCATAGAATCGTACCTCCCGATTTTCGGCATTTTGAAGGTTGAAGGTTCAATATCCCACCGAAGCTACTGAAATTTGGTTAATAGGTCTTCCTTGAGGGTATACAACTTTCCACCTCAAAGGTCCACGTCTTCATATAGCCCGTATAGAACGGTACCTCCCGATTTTCGGTATTTTGAATGTTGTGCCCTTAATATTCCACCGAAACGATTGAAATTTTGAATTTGGTCTTAGTTGGGGGTATAAACATTCCACCAGAAATTTGTCGGTTTTGGGCCATGTCTTCATATGGTCCCATAGAACGGCCCCATATAACGGTGTTATGTCTAACGCATAGTACACATTGAGAAACATAAATAACTGCCATCCTATCAAATTTTAACTGAATAATTACTTTTCTAATCTTTATATAATACTTTACATTCTGTATTTCAAACATTTTTAACTAAACAAACGTTTTTATTTGCTAGAAAATTGTCCTCATATAGTGTGTACATTAGGGCTATAATCCAAAAAATACCAAGCCAGTGCCATGTGCGGAATATTGTCGTGAGGTTTTAGTTCGATTCGGGGAAAAAAGTTTCTGCACCGACTAAGTTTTCTAAATTACTTTTGAACATTTTTATAAAGAAAAATTTAGATATTAGTCTTTTAAACAAACATTTATTTGCATACACATGCTTTATTTATGTTAAAATAATTTTCCGATATTCAAGATTATATTAAATTTCAATAGTAAATAGCTTATTTAATAGCGACATAATATTATAATGGAAAACATATTAAGAAAAAAAAACTTGTATGCATGGATTTCTTAATATTTTTCCATGCTCTATACGGCTACGTGTTGGTATTTTTGATATTTTGCAAAAAATACAGAAAAGTTATAGGCTTGACATTTTACATAATATCGATATTTTTGAATACCTCACTAAACGTCGATAATTTTCCTTACGTATGACAGCCGTACGTATGGTGATCGTCGTCCCATAACCGGGTCAAAGGTCGACTGCGTCTTGTAATGTAAAATTGTTGGTTGGTCATGTTCATTTTCTACTTTGTAAAATGGTGGAAAGGTAACTTTTAAAAGGTGGATAGACGAAAGAACCAACAAATCTGTTTCACAAAGACACATAAGCTTCGTTCCAGAACTAAAAAGTTTTTACACATTTAACACATTTTGCACATTTTTCCTAAAAATGCGTTTCCGTACACCAAAAAAGTTGCAAAATGTTCACTTCTCTTTGAACAAAAATGGCGCTGAATTGCTTTCTCTTTAGAAACTTTTTACACGACAAATTTGGGCGAGCAAAAATGTGCAACATGTTTGGCGGCTTCTGATGGGTTGATTCGCTGACTTTGACATTTGTCCCAGTTTTTTTGACGTTTCTGTCATTTCTCCGTTCCCGTACATTTTGGAAAAATGTGTAGGTGGAACTTGTTTTCGACAGTTTGTTCTTTTGACGCTTTTATCATTAAAAAAGTACCGAGTACTTTATACTCCAACAACAATAGCAGAATGGATTCTTGCCTTATATTTCTTAATCATACACACCTTTTTCTATGGCTGTCTTACAATACAAAGTCAATTTATTTCAATAACGTACTGTACAGTATATACAAACAAGTACTGTACTTGTATAATACCATTGACAAAACCCCAAATATGTATAACAGTTTTGTTTAGCAAAGCTTTTTATAACAAAGTTATTACCCATATCGCGAGATTGTGTTGGCTAGCGTATCCTTTATTTTTTGGGTTTTAATTTGTATAAAAAGTTTAATGTTTATTTAAAAAAAAATCAGAACTGTCTAAAGCATATATAGAAGGTAGATGCAAGAATTGCAACAACTAAAAAAATAAAAAAATAAAATATTGAACAATAGGTTCCTACTTAAAATTTTCTCAGGAAAAAAGAAAATCCTCCAAAATAGAAAAAAATGAATCAAAATGTGAATATAAAGCATTCAGAACTGTCGTAGGTCCTGTAAGCAAATTTCGAAGTTTCAAGTTTCATGAGTAGACCCTATTATATTTTGAAAACCCAATTTACAAAAAAGTAAACATACAGCTGCCTTCTATAAATATGCCTTTAGTTGTCACAAAATACCCAGCTAGTATTTGGAAGATTGTTTTTTTTTTCAAAAATCACATTGCGGTGTGTTTTTAAAGTCCTTTTGGTGATCAAAATCTGATTAAGTCACTTGTATGATAAGAAAGGGACTCGAAAGTGGCACCATCTAATGATTAATAAAGAGTTCAATTTAAAATACAATAACAAAATGTTATTGTTACGTTATTTATTGTCACATTTTGATCATCTGAACAATGAAAAATGCTTAATCAAAAAAGGATCATGTAGGTGTTTGAAAAGTGATTAGAATTACATATGTATTTTCTGATAATATTTTGAACAGATAGGTGATTAAACACTGACTGTTTGGTTGTGTATAATTTGCATATACAATTTCTACATAACTTTGTTATAAATGCCACTTATAATATTAAGGGTATTGACAAACACAACACTTGCCCAGGTTTTGCAGAATAAAATGAAGAAACAGTATTACTAACCACCGCCAATGTAAAGGAATAATTAAAAATCATAAAACAGAAAACAAACCAAAAAGGCGAATAAAAAAGAAAATTGATTTAATAGTTTCTTGATAGTTTTTTCTTCTAGAGATCTTCCATGACTCACTAAAGACTCACGATTAAAAACATGACTCAAAAAAGGATCACCGATTAATCAACAAATCACAAATAAATGATTAAAATACGACTCGAAAAGGATTTTATATACCATCAGAAAATTATCGAAAATGACTCTAAACTAAAGCAGAGTAAGACTCATATTTGATTTGGTTAGAAGAGTCGCGCAATGTTACGTTTTTTTTCCGACAAATGAGTATTTTATGATCAGAAATTGCGCTCATATTCCAGCTTTTTAAGCGCGCAGACGGATTAAAAAACGCTCGAATTTGATAACAAATTTTAAAAAATGCTTGCTGGGTACATACATACCATGGCACAATTACGCAGGTAGTGGTATCGTAAAATATTGAATATGATACATATGTCAAAATTTTCTTTAGATTGTTGGGGAAATTACAACAAAAATAATTTTTTTATAAAGGGATTTAACATTTCATATTCGAACAGCTGGAGTGATACCACTACCTTCGTAATTGTGCCATGATACACACATAAATTGAATATCAATGCAAACTTGATGAAAATAGAAAATTACAAAATCAAATAAAACTTAATCAAATAAAAATAACATTTTTAAAGTAATTAATAATTGAGTATTTTCAAGCCGCCACAACTTTATACATGCAAATAAAATTGTGAACAAAAATTTTGGGGCAGAGATAATTCCTTTTGGAGATGAAAGCCCTTGGAGAGTATATTAAGAATCCCAAAGAACAGATCCGCCGTGAGTCGAACTTCCGCGTTATAGCGTGATGAAGTTTTTTGCTAGAGACCCTGTAAGGCATCAGGAATTAGCGTTACATCTTTGTTCACTGTTGTTTTAGCTTATTTTTGAGATGACCTGTCTTCAGTCAAATCGAATGGGGATTATTTTCGTAGAGCACTTCTAACTCGCTTCCTTCAATCCCCTTTTTGCCATAAAAGTAGCCGCTATAAAAGTACCACAAGATGAAGTTTTCAGCTTCGAAATGTTCTGCAAAAATGTCGCTCAGAACATTTTAGGTACGGCTCTCATTGACAACTAATCGATTTTGTCGCGTTTTCGTAGTCGTTTTGTGCATTTACCCTGTTTTTGTTCAGAAAAAGACTACATTTAGTTTTTTGTATATTCGTTACAGAACACACAATAAGACAAAACACAGTTTTTTCTGAGCAAACAGGGGTAAATGTCAAAAATGACTATAAAAACGCAACAAAATCGATTAGTTGTCAAGGAAAGCCGTACCCAACATTTTAAATAAAATAAAGAACAACAAGGACATTGAAGGAAGCTAGTTAGAAGGTCAAAGTTCTCTACGAAAATAATCCTCATTCGATTCGACATGTCATATCAAAAATAAGCTTAAACAACAGTGAACAAAGTTATAACGCTAATTCCTGACGGCTTACAGGGTCTCTAGCAAAAACGTCATCACGCCATAACGCGAAAGTTCGACTCACAGTGAATCTGTCCTTCGGGGTTCTTAATACACTCACCAAGGCCTTTCTAACCCAACAGGAATTTTCCGTGCCCCACACTTTCACCTCCATTTTGTTGCACAGTGTAATTTAATCAGGGCATTCATGAATATTTCCCTCGGAATTCTCCGACCGGAAAATAATTTTAAAATGTGTTTTGCTTTTAATTTTTTTTTTAAATTCAAAACTACTAGAATCACTTAATTATGGAATATTTCCGCCGAATCGACAAAATATTCCAGTTTTAGATACATGTAAGTATAAAAATAAAAAAGGGGGAATGGGAACAAATGCCGCTTGATGTGTGATAATATTTTATGAAAAAGTATTGGGTTTTTGCTTTGAACCTATTATCTCCAAAAAACAACATCAACTGTTATCCGTTACGTGAAAAAATCTTTAAGTATTGCTACAATTTTCCTTGAAAAGCCTTCCCTTGCTCGAAGTCCGCACACGAGTCATTTTATGAAAGATATGTTATGAAATTATGCCATCTGTGGAATAACTTCATGATGTTAGGGTGCGTCATATTTGCATTGTTGCCAAATCAGAAAGTTTGACTGCCAAAGTTTGAGCAAAATTGGAATATGTTAACACGTGCTACTGGGGCCTCGAAGTTATGCAAATCTCAATTTTTTGCAATTTGGCGACTTCGACGACCCATATATGTGGAACGGTTAAAGCTCTTTGCCCGTATTATGCATTTAATTAAAGGCCATTCTGTTCTTACACTTCTGAACAACAAAGTACATAAGTGTTACTGAATTCGAGATAATAAAGCGAATGTCCCGAGAGGGTCTTTGGGCAAAAATGGAGTCTATTGTAAAAAAACATTTTTCTTCCTATATTATCAATTTTTGGGAATGAAAACGAATATCTTTTACTTTATTAGAAAATTTTGCCTATTAGGGCGAAGATATATTTTAATAACAATTTTAATTAATTTCTCGTTGGAGTCGAGCTTAATGACCTATGATTTTTACAAGTGAAAAAGGAAAGCCGAAGATTCGAACCCACACAACCACCATTATGTGACATGTTTCTCCTTTTGTAGAGGCTCATCAGACATATCGGCCGTGGAATGGCTTCGCTATCATCAAACATTTCCTTTTTCAAATGCAATTTTGTTTTTACAAAGATGGACATTTGTACATTCATTGTATGGATTCAATGACAAACGCTTACATTTTGTTCATACATATTTAAATTTATTTAAGGGACTGACATAATGTGGTTTTGGAGTCATCTGGGTACAAAAGACAACTTGGTGGTTAACTCAACTCCTTGCAATGTCGTTCACAATTTTCAAGTTGTTTACCATCTGTTCGCACAGAAAGTTTTATTTATTTGCGCCCGATATGATATGAATAAAACACTTGGTTTTTCGATTTAATATTTACAAGTTTATTATTTGATTTGTTTGCCGGTCATAGATCAACTGAAATTCCTTATTTCTAATCCCTCTTGTAGGGCCACATAAATAAAAAAGGAACACAAGCGAATTAAAACTATCAAAACAAACAGAACGATCGAAACATTAGAAATGAGAACATTCGCACAAAACAACACAAAGAGAAGGGCCACAGTTACTAATATGTATGTCAACAAACATACATACAGAACTGGGGAATAATCACAACAACAGTGTTGTTGTGATTGTCCATCCAACACAAAACGGACGACGAAACTAATAACAGACAAATGCCTAAGCTGTGTAGGCATTGTTGTTGTTGTTTCTCGTTGCGACGGACACGACACAAAAGGGAATAAGTACAAGTACTACACGCATTAGGGTGGAACGAACAAACAAAACATTGAGGTGGGTCGAATAAAGAACAAAAATAATAAACTTTTAAATTAATAAAAATAAATTAATGCAATAAAGACCCAATACTTTATCGATGTCAAATATAAATAAAATAACGAAAATACATAATAATATAATGATTGATCTCCTCCAACATCCTCCGCCCGTTGAAGCGTCAAGTTTCAAGAAAAACATGTAGGATTCAATTGCACTTGGGTGGCATGCCAAATATTCATCATATCCTTGAATAAGAAGATGTGTAAGGGAAATCCAATAACAAATCGATGGTTTAGGGTAACAGTATGGGGAATTTCGAGGTTTTGCAAAACTGATGCTAAATGAAGTTGGTTGAAATACTATTACATCTGGTGCGAAGTGCATGTCAGATGCTTGTTCTATGTGCGATACTGGAGCGACAATTTTCCAATATACAAATTCGACTTCGGAAAGTAAATGGACGACATCTTGTAATGACCGAGCTATAGGACATCTGTGGGAGATACAAAAAATAAAAAAGATTACTCGAATACATTTTAAGTTTGGAAAATTATTATCCATCATGTTATGAATCACACAAATTCCACATGTAGGGCTTCGAAATAGGGCAAATTTTCCACGTTCTTGAACATCCAGGGCGAATTCGAAGTCAGTACGAGGGCAATTCCAAAAATTTCCTTGTAAAGATGATGGTTCACGAAACAGCCGAGCCCAACAACAATATGAAACGATATCAGCAGGGCTACCTTTTGCTTTAATATGTTTCCAGAATATGTTTCGAGTTCCTTCTTTGAATTTTGTGACACGATTTGCCACGAAATAATTCAAAGTCGACGAATGTAGTTCGAACCACGGGAAGACAGTATTAAAATTTGTCCAAAAATACAACAATACGACGAAGTTAACTACTTTGCATTTCGATGCTATCTCCTTTTTGCTGAGAAAAATGACAGCACGACGACGAAAAGATTAAAGAATGCTGGCAGCAACTGTCGAAATTTTAGAATTCCAAGTAAATCGTAGATTTTTGGATACGAGCAACAAACTTGATCTTTTACTATGATTTGTGACGTCGGACAACTCGAGGCGATAGTGGAAGACATCTTGCAGAGATTTCCAAGACATACCCAAGGTATTAATGAGGTTGTCCGATGTTTTTATGATGATTTCAGTATCATCATTCGAAGTGAGAGACGCATGGTTGCAATTCCATTTAGCCAACTCAAAACAATGCCACTTCAAGATTTGTATTAACTCGTCCCTCTCGACAGCTAGAGTTTCGATGTTATCGGCGCCAGTTAGTACGCCATCGACGTAAAGATCTTGTCGTGTCATCTCCGAACTACTATGATGAGATATTTTGTATCTATCTGTAATAAGAAACAAACAACAATTTGCGAAAAAAGAGGCGGCCGATGAGCCATAAGTAACAATGATATGTTGGGATACCTTTATATAATCAAACTTGTAACTTATCCACAAAACGAATTGAAACCTTCTATCTGGTTCTTCAATGCGAAACTGCCAATACATATTCAAAACGTCAGCAGTGAGAGCGTATTTGTTCCAACGAAACGAAAAGAGTGTGAGGGCCAAATCCGGTTTTGTTGTTGGACCGACCACCAATGTATCATTCAACGAATGATTCGACGAAGTGTGAACGAAACCATCAAATACGACTCGAAGTTTTGAAGAACTACTATGAGGCTTGAGAGAACAATGATGAGGTATTATATAATGCGAATTATTCGACGATAGGTTGTAGGGCGACATGTGTCCGAGCGACACATATTCTTGCATGATTGCTTCATACATCGATTTCAAAGTTGAGTCACGTTCAAGTCGTCTTTCGAGCGACAGAAAACGTCTACGAGCTATTTCAAATGAGTTAGCAATACTATTGGGTAATTTCTTGAATGGAAGACGAACTTTTTCTCTTCCATAAGAATCAAAATGACTATTTTCCACAAAATGATCTTTGCATACTTGTTCGTCTTCAGTATATGTTGGAGAAGACTTCGAATATTTATCAATTTCCCAGAATGTTTTCAACAAATCATCAATATTTTGTTCTTCAAGTGTACTCACAGCCATGTTACAGGTAAATGAATTTGAACTGGAACGACTGGGCGATGAACCACCAACTATCCATCCGAAAACTGTATTTGTAAGACATGGCAGACCATTTCCCAACGAAATTTTGCCATCTATCAACAAATCAAAGAAAACTTCGGCACTCAGGAGCACGTCGATACGTTGAGGCTTGTAGAACAACGGATCTGCAAGTTTAATATTTGGCGGAATCTTCCACTGCGAAGTATTGATCAATTCACCAGGTTGGCGAGACGAAATGGTTTTAGTAACAGCAAATGTTGAGGACCACTGGAACGAACTATTTCTAGATTTGATTGTACCATCGACAGAATACTTGATTGCAGTTCTAACTTCTCCAATTCCAGAGATTTCTTGTGAGAATGGACGAAATTTAAGTTTGAGTCTCTTTGCTGTTTCTTCCGATATAAAATTGAGTTCAGAACATGAGTCGAGTAAAACTCTTACCGTCTGAAAGATTCCACTATTGTCCTTCATTAGAATCACTGCAGTTGGAATTATTGCTCTCTTGAATGAACGAGCCACGAGCGAAACTGGATTTGAGGTGGTTGATGGATGCGGTGAATTAATATTCGAATTTGAAGAACTGAGTTGATCTGGACTACTGAATATATGCAGTATAGTGTGATGTGCAGAATCACAAACTCTGCATCGAGATTTTGATTGACAGTTGGACACCATATGACCTTTTCGAAGGCAGTTGATGCAATGTCCACTACGTTTTACGAAATTAAAACGTTCCGAAACAACGATATTAGAAAACGACGAACAAGTTGCAAGGTTATGTTCATTTGAATTACAATATGAACAGTTCGAATTTGAGTTGACAAACGTATGAGCCGACCGATTGAATTCAGGAGATTTAGGTTTGTTTGGAATTGTATTTTCAGGAAATGCATTTCTCTTTTTATGACTTTCGAGAAACTGACAACGACGACTTAATAGTTCATAGCACGAATCCCATGAGGGCAACAATTTAAAATCTTGTTTCTCATCATAATTGTCTTTTGTATCACTGTCCACTTTTGATAGAACCATGTGCACTAAAATTGCATTCATGACATCAGCCTCTGATCCGAGCGACAACAACGAACCACGAACAGCAGATACGGTATCAATAAGATGGCGCAACGAAACACTATCACTCTTTTGCATTTGTGGAACATTGAACAACGATTCGATATGTTCTAAGAATATGAGCACTTTGTTGTCATATCTTTCTTGAAGTCTTTGTAATGCTTTTTCATAATTGTCTTCACACACTTGATATGGTTCCACGACAGCTAATGCAGGACCCGAGAGACAGTTCAACAAGTAGTTAAATTTTTCAATAATACTTATTGTTGGGTTATCATGCACTATATTATTAAACGCTGTGATAAATCTTTGGTATTCGCTATATTTTCCATCAAAATTGGGCAACTTAAGTGAAGGCAAACGAGAATTAGAACCACAAGCTATTGAAGCGTTCATGAAACTAGATTCCATAGACACTGGACCACAATTTTTCTTTATCAATTTCAATATTTTTGATTTTGCCACGATAAATGTTTCTTCTAAATCGATACGAGAACTGTCATTTGCATTAAGAGCTTCAATTTTACTTTGTATATCACACAACTGTTTAAAATACGATTCTAGAATTTCCAATCGACATTCTAAAATGGTCGAATCCATTTTAGAACCATTTTTTCTACTTTTTTCTGTATGTTAGCAATGTTTTTCTTTATCGAGCTCCGTTGCAATTTAAGAGAAGCTAGTTCCGAACTACTAGCGTGCTCTTCCACGAATTCGGTACCGTCTTTAGGCATTTTGAACAAATTAAGAGAAACAAAGTATCGAGCAACAAGAGAAATTGGCTTCTATTTTCAAAATAAAAGCGCCAAAAATGTTTATGCAAAACCACAAAATTTCACTCAAGATGGAGATATTTTTTCGAAGTATTTTATTTTCTAATACAAATTAGAAAATTCTTGATTGTATAAGTGTATTTTCTAACACTTTCCACGAACGACAATGTTTGTATGTGTGTACCGCGGTTGCGTAACACCAAAGTTCTTCGAGGAACAAAAAATCCACTTTCTGCTAAAGGATAATAAAAATCCTTTTCAAAAACAATAAATTTAGAACGACGGTAGAAATTAAAATTAATCAAAAACCACGATTGGCTCTTAAAGCGGAGAATTATTGGTTCTGTTGTTACACCGAATGTGCAGAACAACAACAACGACGAAAAGCACTGAGGCACAATAATTATTTATTCCACTTTAATTTGTTCGATAAATTATCAGAATAATTTATCTACTTTAATTCTATGACTACCGTCCTGTCACGGTCGCCAAAATGTTCGCACAGAAAGTTTTATTTATTTGCGCCCGATATGATATGAATAAAACACTTGGTTTTTCGATTTAATATTTACAAGTTTATTATTTGATTTGTTTGCCGGTCATAGATCAACTGAAATTCCTTATTTCTAATCCCTCTTGTAGGGCCACATAAATAAAAAAGGAACACAAGCGAATTAAAACGATCAAAACAAACAGAACGATCGAAACATTAGAAATGAGAATATTCGCACAAAACAACACCCCAGTGGGAAAATGTAATCGATGGGAATCGAACGGGTAATACAGAGCCACTAAGTTTTATTGATTACCGAATGCATTATTCGTAACACGGTGCATGTCCTAGGAAAATAATATATTCCTTTATAGTATCCATAGAAAGCATCGTGTAATCAATGGGTATATTCTTTTATAGTTCTTTAGGAATATATAATGGAATTCATATACTGGAATCGTATTATGTACATATGTATTCTCTTTTTATAAATAATTTATTCCCCCGTATGCCTTAAGTAATTTATTGGATTAAAATAGAAAACCATTACTTTTAATTCATTTTTTTATTTATATTTAGAAATATAAGGATTTTATGTAGTTAAAAAGTATTCATAGAATACAAAAAATAATATTCATTCATTAAAAACAGAAGTTAAAATAGTTCATTACATTTTTTTACAAAATTACGTCTTTATTGTTACACGACACAAACAAAACTGGCAAATTTATGCTGCGACTTAAAGGCGTCGGCAGATAACGGGATTACAAAAAAAAAAAAAATACCAAAAGAAACATTGCATTCCCTTGTCGTATCCAGTGCGAATGTAAGAGGTAATTAATATGAATTTTTTGTCAAGTGGAATTACTCGTTCGATTCTTTACGGTATATTATATAACGTATCTTCTATAATATATTTAATAATTTAACTTTTTGTTCAATTATATTCTTTTCTCGATTCTTACGGATACGTTTTGGAACGTATTGCTTATAATGCGTTAATAAATATATTTTCAATGTAATATGTTCCCAATTTTCCCACTGGGACAAAGAGAAGGGCCACAGTTACCCAGTGGGAAAATGTAATCGATGGGAATCGAACGGGTAATACAGAGCCACTAAGTTTTATTGATTACCGAATGCATTATTCGTAACACGGTGCATGTCCTAGGAAAATAATATATTCCTTTATAGTATCCATAGAAAGCATCGTGTAATCAATGGGTATATTCTTTTATAGTTCTTTAGGAATATATAATGGAATTCATATACTGGAATCGTATTATGTACATATGTATTCTCTTTTTATAAATAATTTATTCCCCCGTATGCCTTAAGTAATTTATTGGATTAAAATAGAAAACCATTACTTTTAATTCATTTTTTTATTTATATTTAGAAATATAAGGATTTTATGTAGTTAAAAAGTATTCATAGAATACAAAAAATAATATTCATTCATTAAAAACAGAAGTTAAAATAGTTCATTACATTTTTTTACAAAATTACGTCTTTATTGTTACACGACACAAACAAAACTGGCAAATTTATGCTGCGACTTAAAGGCGTCGGCAGATAACGGGATTACAAAAAAAAAAAATACCAAAAGAAACATTGCATTCCCTTGTCGTATCCAGTGCGAATGTAAGAGGTAATTAATATGAATTTTTTGTCAAGTGGAATTACTCGTTCGATTCTTTACGGTATATTATATAACGTATCTTCTATAATATATTTAATAATTTAACTTTTTGTTCAATTATATTCTTTTCTCGATTCTTACGGATACGTTTTGGAACGTATTGCTTATAATGCGTTAATAAATATATTTTCAATGTAATATGTTCCCAATTTTCCCACTGGGTACTAATATGTATGTCAACAAACATACATACAGAACTGGGGAATAATCACAACAACAGTGTTGTTGTGATTGTCCATCCAACACAAAACGGACGACGAAACTAATAACAGACAAATGCCTAAGCTGTGTAGGCATTGTTGTTGTTGTTTCTCGTTGCGATGGACACGACACAAAAGGGAATAAGTACAAGTACTACACACATTAGGGTGGAACGAACAAACAAAACATTGAGGTGGGTCGAATAAAGAACAAAAATAATAAACTTTTAAATTAATAAAAATAAATTAATGCAATAAAGACCCAATACTTTATCGATGTCAAATATAAATAAAATAACGAAAATACATAATAATATAATGATTTATCTCCTCCAACACCATCATTTACCACAACTGGTAATTGATGTTCTGTGGTCAAGTAGCAGGATCTTTTTCATGAAACTCGGAGTTAATGTTTAATCTCTTGAACAACAGTTAATACCCCGTTTATATATAACCGGATTTAACAAACCGACTGGGTTTTAAATGTCAATTCCATTGCTTATATTGCAAACAAATCCTCATAAAGAAGGGTTAACCTTCCTTATGAGGATTTGTTTGAAATATAAATATAAATGCAAAAACCTCTAATATAAACAGCATATAAGTCTCATTTGTAATTATGCCTGGTAGACCTGTTTTTAGGAATTTCGGCAGTTGATTTTTTGTAAGTTTGGATCGAATATTTCTGAAGAAATTTCTATCTTTGCTTTGTTTCGATTTTTGTCGTCTATTGGTTCTTTACGATGTTTTGCATTATCAATTCAAACAATGCCAGGCCAACAAGTTCAGGACTGAGTTGCCACATATGGTTTATAATTTTGTTATTTCCTTTATTTGATATTTGTTTGTAAATGCCTTTCGTATTAAGTAAATCTTCAATGCGGTAAGGTCTTTCTTTGGATCTAAAAAATATTTCTGAATATCGTTTTCACTATTTTTTGTATTAAACTCAATCTATTGTCTCTACTTCTTTTCAACCTATTGATAATGTTTACCCAATATATATTATATTATATCTAAATAAATATTATCTTGTTCATTAGACGTTTTGTAAAATCAATAACCCAAACTCTTACTTATAACACTCAGTTGTTGTCGTGTGGGATACCAAATAAATAAATAAAATAGAAAAAAGCATTTTTGTGGCGTTAAACTAGTCTCGATCGATTTAAGCGCAAGGTGCTTCTTCGGGTCCAGCACCAATGACAATTTCATAGTTACGATTTTCTTGAAGCCAAGCTTAATTCTTTTCAGGACAGATGGTTCTTCAGATTCTACGATACGTTTAGCATCAAAACAAGACCTAGACCTCATCGAAAATGTATTAAAATATGCGGCGCGAAATTAATAACCCAAAAACGAGTTGAGATATGTTACTGAAATTTTGCACAAACACATCCGTATCTGTGGGTTATAATGTGCCAAATATGAACAGTATTGGCTAATGTTTTGGTATAGCCCCCATATAACGGTACCTTCTGATTTTCCGTATTTGGAGGATTTAAGCCACATTTTCGTTGCAAATTAGTTGTAATTTTGTACTTAGGGTTCCTAGGGGTCACAAAACTTTTCCACCAAAAATTATGGACATAGGTGCACGTTTTGATATTGTCCCCATGTAACCGTACCTCCCGATTTAAGGTATTTTGCATATCATGACCACATTTTTCACCCGACTTGGCTGTTATTTTGCATTCCGTTTTATCACTGCTTGTAAAATCTTCTTACAAAACATTTTTAATGTGGATTTATGTTTTGATGTAGCCCCCTTTTATGGTACCCCACGATTCACTGAATTTTTTCTTGTTATCCCATATGTATTACCAGATTAAGCTATAATATGTTATTTTAGGATCTCCGTGGGTAGAACTCCTCCTTGCAAAAATTTCTCATGATAGGTCCATGTTTTGATATCGCTCACATACAAATGCCCAGCTAAATTAGTATAAGTTTCAAGCAAAATCCCATATTTTAAAAGCGCAGTTATCAGAAGATTTGCAAATATTTGCAGCCCTTATGTGGTTATTCGGTATCCTAAGAGTCTATTTTGATTCCCAAAAAATAATCGAACCCAAGTTCGGCCAAGTTTAGAAGATGCACTCTATGGAAAAAGCCCGTAAAACCAATAAAAACCCTATAAAATTATTTTGTTTTTATACCCTCCACCATAGTATGGAGGGTATATTAAGTTTGTTTTTCCGTTTGTAACACATTGAAATATTCATTTGCGACCCTATAAAGTATATATACTCTTGATCAGGGTAAAATTCTGAGTCGATCTGTGCACGTCCGTCCGTCCGTCTGTGGTAATCACTCTAGCATCCACAAAAATGGAGATAGGACGCTGAAATTTTGGGAAAATGCGTCTTTTGTTTGCAGGCAGGTCAAGTTCGATGATGGGCTATATCGGTCCACTTTTTGGTATAGCCCCCATATAACAGTACCCCCCGATTTACGATATTTTTACGTTTTTAGCTACATTTTCAGACCGATGTAGCTATAATTTGACATTTAGGGTTCTTAAGTGTCAATAAACTTATATAACAAAAGTTGTGGACATAGGTCCACGTTTTGGTATAGCCCCCATATAACGGTACCCCCCGATTTACGGTATTTTGACGTTTTTAGCTACATTTTCAGACCGATTTAGCTATAATTTGACATTTAGGGTTCTTAAGTGTCAATTAACCTATATAACTAAACTTGTGGATATAGGTCCACGTTTTGGTATAGTCCCCCTATAATGGTACCCCGAATTTACGGTATTTTGACGTTTTTAGCTACATTTTCAGACCGATGTAGCTATAATTTGACATTTAGGGTTCTTAAGTGTCAATAAACTTATATTACAAAAGTTGTGGACATAGGTCCACGTTTTGGTATAGTCCCCCTATAACGGTACCCCCCGATTTTCGGTATTTTGACGTTTTTAGCTACATTTTCAGACCGATTCAATAAACTTATATAAGAAAACTAGTGGACATAGGTCCATGTTTTGGAATAGCCCCCATATAACGTTACCGCCCGATTTCAAGTATTTTGACGTTTTGAGTCACATTTCTTGACCGAATTAGCTATAATTTTATGTTTAGGGTTCTTAGTGACCAAAAAAATTATGAACATAGGTCCATGTTTTGGTATAGCCCCATATAACGGTACCTCCCGATTTTCGGTATTTTGAGAATTTTACCTACAAGTTTTAACCGAATTATCTGTAAATTGAACATTTGATATTTGAAATTCCTAGTGGACACCACACCTCTCCACCAAAAATTGTCAAGAAAGGTCGATGTATTGATAAAGCCCCCAAAAAACGGTACCTCCCGATTTTCAGCAATTTGATGATTTTAGCTACAATATTAAACCGAACTAGCAGTAATTTGACATTTGAATTTCTTAGTGGTCACAACACCTCTCCATCAAAATTTGTCAACATAGGTCCATGTTCGGATATAGCCCCATATAACGGTACCTCCCAATTTTCAGTAATTTTGCAATTTTAGCTACAATTTTTAACGAAACAAAATGTAATTTGACATTTGAAGGTTGTAGTGGTCACCACACATCTACATCAACAATTGTCAACATAGCCCCAATATAACGATACTTCCTGATTTTCGATACTTTGAGAATTTTACTTAAAATGTTTAACCAACGTAGGTCCATGTTTTGGTATAGCCCCAAAACAAACCTCCCGATTTCCGTACCTTAGTTTTATTTTTTGGACGAACTTTCTGTAATTTCAAATCTAAAAGCCAACAAAAATTCTGCAACAAAAATTAAATTGTTCATTTAAGTTCATATTTTCGTATAGCCCACATACCTCCGAACTAGCTGTTAATGACTTTTGAAGTTCCCACGTTATGTACCGATTTTCGGTATTTTGAGGATTCTAGCTGCAATTTTAACCGAATTAGGAGTTTTTTGACATTAATCCTCTATATAACGGTACCTCCCAATTTCTAGCCCAACAAAAATTGTCAACATACATAGTTAGATATAGGCACCATAAAAAAGGGCCTCCCTAATGAAGCATTTTATGTACATTATCTGACATTTTAACGAACTTACTTAAAGTTGGGGACAGGAATGAAAACTAATTATTCCATTTTAGTTCATAATATTTTATGGTGGAGGGTATGAAAAGTTCGGCCCGGCCGAACTTAATGCTTTTTTACTTGTTAAATTTATTGCTATTTAACTATGTACCTCTTGACACAAAACTACTTTTTATAATTTAAGTCACAACCTCCGCTATCAATTAAAAATAAATTATGTTCAGTTTTATTACGAATTTATTTAACATTTAAATAAATGTGAAGACAATTTTTTAGCAACAAATTTTTTAAAATCTGATGCAGCAAAATTTCTTGTATTTGACAGTAAATAACTGAGTGAATATTTACAACAACAAAAATGAAAAAAAAAAACAAAATATTTGTTAGCAAAGTGTCTGTAATCAATACAACGGAAAATATTTCGCAAATTTATAGTTTGATTTTTGGACATTCGCGCCGCTAGATCAGTTGTTTCGACCAGTGTACGTCGAGGGTAAAACAAGCTCGGCCTGGCTGAACCTAACGTCGTTTTTACTTGTTTATT
This sequence comes from Musca autumnalis, assembly GCF_047663935.1. Classification (NCBI taxonomy): domain Eukaryota; kingdom Metazoa; phylum Arthropoda; class Insecta; order Diptera; family Muscidae; genus Musca; species Musca autumnalis. The sequence continues at coordinate 166,328,937 of NW_027411644.1, read as the reverse complement.
AATGTTTTTATTCTATTTTGTGTTTAGGCGCTATGCGCCTTTTATCTTTAACACTTAAAATAAGAATAAACAAAATAATTGTCCAAGATCAGTCGAGCTATAAGTAATTTATTTTAATTTAAGTATTCATTGCTGACTCGCAACATTTGCTATTCTGTTGCTTGCAATGTTGGATGGAGTACGTTCACTTTGGTGTGGTGTCATGTTACCACAATCGCTGAACTCTTTTTGTTTACGCACAATACACATGTAATTCCAAATTACAACCAATTCCGTGGTCAAATAGTAAAAATACCTTCAAAATTCCTTAAAGTGACGCGTCGCTTCATGTGGTGTGGTATATGATAGCTATTTCAAAAAAGCACAAAATCCAAATTTTTATCAATTCCAAGGGCAAATGAGACTAATACCTTCAAAATTCCTTAAAGCGTCGATGAGTCACGCTTCACTGTGTATGGGGCTATACCAAAGCGTGGACCTATATTTATCATATCATAGTTCTACGGACCTACAATACATTTGACCAAAATTTTATCCACCTACATCAATTCACTCGGACGCTAGAGTGATTTCCACAGACGGACGGACATGACTATATCGCACGCTGATAAAGAATATACATATGCCTTGTGTGATCTAAAATGATTATTTCGAGAAATTACAAACAGAATGACATACTTAATATACCCTCCATAGTATGCTGAACTGATTGCTGTAAAATCAATGCACTCACGAAGAGTAACTTAACGACAACTCCATATTGTGGGCATTGATAAAACTAATTATTTCATTTTAGTCCAAAATGTTTCATGGTGCAGGGTATAAAAAGTTCGGTCTGACCGAACTTAACGCTATAGCGAACCATATGTGTATGCTGTAGGGTATCACAAGCGCCCTACTTGGCTTGCAAAGGTTACATTCACAATAATATACATACCTCATCTAAGGAGAAATTTTAAATTATTTTTAAATTATATTTTTGAACGGAATAGCTTGATATTCCACAAATTCTTTTAAATCTCCCAAACGTGTTTAGCAAAAATAATGGCATTTAATGAGAATTTTGTGTGCATATCATAAAACCTGAATTGAGTAAATCAGTACATGGAAATACTCAAGTAAAAAAGACCAAAAAATAATAATAGCATCTCTAACAACACACCTCAAAATAATATAATCATTCATAAAAAATAATTCAAAACCGCTAGATCAATTGGATATTAAGTTAATTGTTGGTTTTCGATGTACATCAAAAACATTTTCACAATTCTGGCTTTTATTCATCTTCATAATGGTAATTCTTGGCGCGTAGTTTAATTAAAAATGTAATTAAACGTTTTTCTTTTCTACAGTGTTGTCATCCGATGAAGCAACAACGACTACAACATACTTTGAGAAAGACTGCAAACTTCCAGATAATTCAAATGGTATCTGTGAACTTTTAGAAAATTGTCCAACAGCCATAACGGGGAAACACATAACAGATTGTTATAAGGATGACAACAACAATAATACCTATGTTTGTTGCAAATACAACTTATGGAGCGAATATAAAAAAAGAAAAATAACAGAGGGTAGGTAATGTAATGCGTTAAAAGTTATAGTTTTTTAGATGTTCAAAAGACAGTATGACGAATAGATTTGTGCCAAAGGAACTATATGGAACTATCTAGTTCACTTCATAGTTCCACTGGAGCACATTTTTTCTATGAACAAATTGCGTATACTTAATATCACACGTTACATTTTATGATGTTACTCATCCGTTTTGGAACTAGTACAAGGAACTAGGAAGATTACCCAACTATAATGACGAATACCAGAAAAATGTATTGTGTAAAAAACCGCCAATATTTACAACAAAAAGCATTGGAAACCGTTTAAATGTTAATGTTAACACGTTTGGAATCCTATTTTTCAAATAATGTATACTCGGACACTTTGTTTTAGATATAGTGCCCTACTGTAATATTATGTCAACTTATTTTGAACTTGTTTGTACTTATTTATTATAGGATGTGGAATACCGTTCGTTAACATAATACGCGGATTACATACCAAAGAAAAAGAGTTTCCTTTTATGGTATGACCACTGTTATTATTGAAAAGCACTATGTCTTATTATTAACTGTCATTTGAATTGAATTCACTGAAAAATAAACATAAAAATAATGTTCGTCGTCCATTCCGCTAGACTTGCTCCATGTGTGGTTTTAATTGGCGGCAGCAATTTAACTGATTCTTCAAATGAACCTAAAAAAGTAGCGGAAATAATAATCCACCCAGACTATAAACGAAACGAATCATACCATGATATAGCTTTAATAAAACTCGAAACTTATACTTTGGAAACCGCAATTTGTATTTGGAGTCTCTATCCAATGGATAAGGTTAATTTAACAGCAATTGGTTATGGAACAACGCAATTTGGTGATTTTTCCTTTTTGAAATAAATAAATTTTTACCAAAATAATGTGAATATCTATTTTTAGCTGGACCAACCTCTGAAAGTTTGTTGAAAACTTATTTATCTGTTATCCACAACAAAGAATGTTCAAGACATTTTGAGGATGAACCTACCCTACCTAAGGGTATACATGAAACTCAGTTATGTGCTCAGGATTTTGTAA